>NC_137109.1:30913067-31513067 GCF_949357685.1 Gobio gobio | reverse complement strand
AGCTTTGCCCAGCAGTTCTCGGCCGCCCAGAAGCAGACGGAGGCGATCAAACACATCCTGCCCCGGCGGCCCGCTGCTGCCTCCACCCCGCCGCCAGCGGCAGCGCCTCCGACTACTCGTCGCCGAGGACGTCCACCCGCCGCCGTCTCCGCCCCCGCCAAGGCGCCGCAGCAGCCTTCCACCAGCCGTCGGCGTGGGGCCGGCCGTGGGAAGGACGTCCAGCCCGCTCAGGCCGCTGCCAAGCCAGGTGGCAAGCGTCGTCGCAAGCGGCCCTGAGACGGGCCACCCAGAGATGGAGGAAACTGCTCTGAGGGAGATGCCTGCAGCACCCCTCATTCCCCCAGAGGAGGGCCGGGGGAAAATCTTTTGTTTGTCTGCTCTTTTATTGAAGTTTTGGGTGCCGCTGGCACTGGGGCCAGCGGCACCCAAAACTTCAATAAAAGAGCAGTTTCCAATATCTCTGGGTGCCAAGAGAGCGCTATGCCAAAACGGACAACACTGCGGCCGTAGCGTACATCAACAAACAGGGTGGTCTACGCTCCCGTCGCATGTCGCAACTCGCCCGCCATCTCCTCTTATGGAGTCAGAAGCATCTGAGGTCGCTTCGGGCTGTTCACATTCCGGGCCTGCTCAATCGTGCGGCCGACGAGCTGTCACGTCAGCAGGTACTTCCGGGAGAATGGCGACTCCATCCCCAGGCGGTCCAGCTAATCTGGAGTCGTTTCGGGGCCGCACAGGTAGACCTGTTTGCCTCCCCAGAGACGACCCACTGTCAGTGGTTTTATTCCTTGACCGAGGGGACCCTCGGGTCGGATGCCCTAGCCCACAGCTGGCCCCGGGAAGAACGCTAGTATGCGTTTCCCCCAGTGACCATTCTTGAGCAGACACTGTGCAAAGTCAGGGAGGACGAGGAGCAGGTCCTGTTGGTCGCTCCGTATTGGCCCAACCAGACTTTGTTCCCGGAACTAGTGCTCCTTGCGACAGCACCTCCCTGACCCATTCCTCTGAGGCAGGACCTTCTGACTCAGAGACGGGGCACCCTATGGCACCCGCGTCCAGACCTCTGGAAACTCCATGTCTGGTCCCTGGACAGGACGCGGAGGTTCTAGGTGACCTACCGCAAGCGGTAGTTGACACCATCACTTCCGCTAGAGCCCCCTCTACGAGGCGCCTCTATGCGTTGAAGTGGAACCTGTTCGTCGATTGGTGCTCTTCTCGCCGAGAAGACCCCCGAAGATGTTCGATCGCATCTGTGCTTACCTTTCTAGAGGATGGGTTGGAGCGAAGGCTGTCTCCCTCCACCCTCAAGGTCTATGTCGCCGCTATCGCCGCTAATCATGAGCTCGTAGATGGAAAATCTCTAGGTAAGCACGATCTGATCGTCAGGTTCCTTAGGGGAACGAGGAGATTAAATCCACCTCGTCCTCCCTCCATACCCTCTTGGGACTTAACTCTGGTGCTAACTGCACTACAGAGAGAACCTTTTGAGCCTCTGCAGTCAGCTGAGTTGAAAGTTCTGTCGTTAAAGACAATACTCCTGACTGCGTTGGCCTCCATCAAGAGGGTAGGGGACCTGCAGGCATTTTCGGTCGACGAATCGTGCCTGGAATTCAGGCCCGGTAACTCTCATGTGATCATGAGACCCCGGCCTGAATATGTGCCCAAGGTTCCTACTACTCCCTTTCGGGACCAAGTGGTGAGTCTGCAAGCGCTGCCTTCGGAGGAGGCAGACCCAGCCCTAGCTTTTCTCTGTCCCGTCCGTGCTCTCCAGACTTACGTGGACAGAACGCAAAGCTTCAGGACCTCAGAGCAGCTCTTTGTCTGTTACGGAGGACAGCAGAAGGGAAAGGCTGTCTCCAAGCAGAGGATGGCCCACTGGATAGTGGATGCCATCGTCTTGGCTTATCAGTCCCAAGACGTGCCCTGCCCGCTCGGGTTAAGAGCCCATTCCACTAGGGGTGTTGCCTCTTCCTGGGCGCTGGCTCGTGGCGCCTCGCTGACAGATATTTGTAGAACTGCGGGCTGGGCGACACCTAACACGTTCGCTAGATTCTATAGCCTCCGTGTAGAGCCGGTTTCTTTCTGTGTGCTCACTTCCCATAGTCAGTAACACCGAAGTTCCCGTTCTAGTGTCGGCTTGCAACGCCATTCCCTCCATAACCCTCAACCCTGTTGAGTCCTCCGCAACCCACGGCAGTCGGACGTGGCGGAGCGTTCGACGCCAGGTCTAACACTCGTATGCATTGGTGGAACTTGTGTTAGGCTGGGTTCCATATGTAGTGACCCCCACGGCGGTCCCATATGTGTATTCTTCCACGGTACGGCTCCCTACGGCGAGCCCGTGTCTTTCCCTCGGCAGAGTCTCCTCTGCCGTCCCAGGTACGTGTTGTCCCCCTCCTCAAACTGGCCGGGGCCACCCCTGGGACTTCCGTATGTTGTGCTGCCCACAGCCAGCCCATACGTGTATTCTCCACATGTTAACTCCCTCTGGGCATGATGTGGCTTCCGCAGCTGCCTTCACAGGCACGCTTTCCCAGCGTTATCCAATACAGTCAGCTGAATGGGTCTTGCGGAACAGCAGCTTGGACTCTCCCTGCGTGAACTTTCCCGCCCGCATCAGATCGGGGTCTGAGGGGCTCATCGCTGGGCGCTGGAAGTGGTAGTAACTATGGCGTTTTCCATAGGGGATCCCAATTCGTCGGTACGTCCGACGTACATCGAACGTGACCGACTGAATGGGAACGTCTCGGTTACGTATGGTAACCCTCGTTCCCTGAAGGAGGGAACGGAGACGTACGTCCCGTCGCCACAGTTGCTGTACCATCACTGCAGGTTGAGCCATTACGTGTGGCTCCTCAGAGAAAAACAGCGTGCATTCGCTCTCGCTTCCTGTTTATACCCGCGGCGCGGGGCGGGACGCGAGATGCAAATCTCGCACGCCAATTGTTCATTGGCCGGTTCTAGATAGCTCGAAGCTGATAGGGGCTCCCAGAAGTGATCCCAATTCGTCGGTACGTCCGACGTACGTCTCCGTTCCCTCCTTCAGGGAACGAGGGTTACCATACGTAACCGAGACGTTACCTCTGTAAAAATTATTCGTCATTCGTTCTTCGCATATATAGTGGACAACACATGCTGCAAGTTGACCTGTATGACACATAGTGACTTGGCTTGTGCTTGTACTTACGTTAATGACAGATACCTACCGTTACAAGTTAGACTAACAGCTAACTTACTTTTCTAACAATTTACTGTCACATAAGAGCGTTCATATTTATGATTATATTTGGCTAATCGCCATTAGTAAATTTTTGCGATACATAATTACTTCACAAAACATCTCTCATGAAGCATAAACATAATTAATAGAAGAAAAAAAAACTTGCTGTGTAGGACTCGTCACTTGCCATTGGAAGCTCCTTGTAGCAGCCTACGTTCCTGCTGGATCCTGCAGCCTATCTGGCAACCTCGAGTCAGGGGGGGAGGGGGAGAGGGGATACACCGCTCTACAGTATTTGAAAGTGATTACAGTACCAGTTTTGGCCATAATCCTACATACAGATCCTTTAAGTGTAACTGCATATGTTGATATGGGAAGAAGGAGGCAGGAACCGGCGAACGTTAAACAAACTGAAAGTAAAAATGGCATACACATAATAAAACGTAAACAAAAGACAAAATAAAATCCAGGCCTGGTCCTCTCTCGTCCTTTATTGTCCTTGCGCCTCCTTTTTATGCTTCCGTCTCTCCTCCATGAGAGATCTGAGACTGGTGTGACGCGCAGCTGGCGCTCATCATCAAATCACGCACCGGCCTCGCTCCACTCTCTCACGGCTCTCACCCACCCTTCTTTTCACATTAAGTTAATGTTTAAATTATTTACCAACAAATTTGCATGTTCACAGTTTACTGATTTCTGTTTGAGGTCAAAATAAAAAAATATATATCTTTGAATGTTTTTATTTTAAAATGTTTGTATTTTTAATTTTAAAGGGATCATGAACTGAGTAAACAAAGTTTCCTTGTGCTTTTGACATATAAGAGGTCATCATAAGAATATCCTGTAAGTTTCAGAGCTGAAAACTTCCTTGCTAGTCCAAACCAGCTTTTATTGTAACCAAGCCCAGAGAATGACTCGTTGTGGAATGTGCCATTTATGACATAATACTGAGGAGGTAGAGAAAATAGTCTAGGGTAAATGAAGTAGTCCATGGGGAAATGTAGAGAGGGATGAGCCAGAGGGAAGCCAGGCGCAGGAGGAGCCAGATATTGATCCAGAGACAAGCCAGGACGAGGCCTCAGGGAAGAGTTGAAGGCGGGAGGAGCCATGGTGTAGCCAACTTGATAGTATACAACACCCTAAGGACGCCCAACGGAGATGCAGCCACTTATGTACACCCAGGAGGAGCAGATGAGTATGCTTGACATTGAAGGCACTGGAGACAGAGGAGTCGCAGCGACGAGCATCCAAGGTGGAACTGGGAACCCAGAAGGCAGAGTCTGAGCTGGTCGTTTCGAGAACGGAGGTGTAGCCAAAGGTGCAGGCAGGTCAACGGATGACCAAGGCAAAGCCGGAGAGACGAGGGAGCTTGGAGAAGCCTTATGGCCGATGTTTTCCGGTGGAGCCAAGGTGGAGCTGAAGTGTTGACAGGCCGAGCTGAAGCAAAGGACACAGAGGCTGGAGGCGAAGACAGGGGAACCTCTGTGCTGGGTGGAGATGGTGGTCTGATGACACTATGCAGGTCCTTCATACCAATGGGAGCTGCAGAGGGGCTGAAGGACAGCAGCAGAGGTGGGTTTTTAGGAACTGGCTGATTGAGGAGATGGGAGAAGGAGGCTTTGCGGGTATTAAGGAAACAGAGGAGCTACAGGAGGCACTGGAGATTTCGGAGAACGCTGGAGATATAGGGTGCGCCGGAGATACAGAAGAGTTGGGAATCACTGCTCCAAAAAAATCTTTAAAGTCTACCTCAAACAAATCCTTAAGTCAGTCCCAATATTTGCTGGAGTTCAACATACACCTTTCCATTGCGTTAGTGTTGTGGCTGGGGCTATTCTCTGAGTTTCCTCAGTGACGTTCGGTGTTGTCGGTTTACACACCTGGACACTCCGTCCTTATCCTTGGTATCTTCAGTCGGGTCACTCGCTGGTGGTGGTTGGCTGGTCCCTGGAGGTGGAGTGGGGCTGGTATCGAAATCATCCTCCGCGGGGCCGAAGGTGAAAGGTGAATCATTGTGTACCAGCACCCTTTCCACAAATGCAGCGAAATCCTCCTTAGGACCGTCTGCTGGAACGTGTGCCTTCAATCGCTCACTCAGGCTGGCGTGATAAAAAACACAGAGCAAGCGGGATGTAAAAAGTCCTGTGTGTGTGTTTCCAGAGGACGGGCAGTGTAGCTGGATGGATGGAAGGTCCATGGGGAACGGAAAAGAAAACTAAAAAAAAAAATCAAGCAGAATGGGAAAACACCACAAAATACTGTTCGGTCGGTTCTTCTGTCAGTACGTGTAACCACAGTCACAAAGACGAAGATAGATGTTAGGTAAAAGTACTTTAATAATAATTATCTTGAAAACAGGAAGAATTCACACGTAACAAACAAGAACTGGACAACTGAGAACTTAAAACCAGGAACCAAACAAAAGGAGCTAATGAGATAATTAGAACACAGTTGAATAGAATGACATAAATAGCAGACTGAAAGAAACCAGGTCAAAGGACAAAACAAGGCATACTCATTACAATATAATGCTATAGATCTAAATATAATGTTATAATCAGCACTCTTCATGATTAGTTAACCTTGACAGCTGTTATAATAAAAACGTGCTAAAGGTTTTTGAGACAGTTCCACATGTAATACTAAGCATTTCATATGCAAAGATGTTAGCCAATCACAGCAGTGGGCATTTACACTGGAGTTTCACAGCAGTCCTTTAAAATGGGGCGTTCAAATCAGAGGCTAAAAGGAAAAATGCCTTTTATTTCTAAATTATGACAATTTTGATGAAAAACTCATACTAACGTTATAAATGCACCCTAGAAAACATTATAAAACAATGTCGTTCATCACCGCTTTCAGCTTTTCATACGATCACAATCCCCCTGCAGTCCCTTGCAAATACAGGTTTGGGAAATCCTGCCTCAAAGAATAGTTCACCTAAAACTGAAATTTCTGCATCATTTATTTTAATTTGCTCAGTTGCATATGTAACGTGTATGTTAGGTTTTGGTTTCATTTTCACTGTGTTCTGTCCCTGTCTGCCTGTGTTCCCTATTAGTTTCCTTGGTTGTTAATTAGTTCCACACACCTATTCAGTTTCTATTCATGATTTCCCTTCATATGTATATAAGCCCAGTTCTTTCTGTTCATTGTTTGGTGTTGTCTTTTTTACTTTGTTGCTAGTTCTCCTGAGTATTCTTCTGGATTATTGTATTAAAGGCTGTGCATGTGGCATGTCCTTCACTGCAGCAATGTGTGACAGGTGACTTTCTTTCATTTTTTTATTTTGGGAAAAAAACTTAGATTGGTCCCTCTGGTTCTCATATTATAATGAATATCAAGTGCAATACACATACATACTCATGCATACACAGATGTAAAACCCACTCAAGAACGCCCACCCTCATGCTGCCTCTACTTCAAACACACATGCTCTTGGCCTGATGGATAGATGGAAGTAGGTGCTCAGCAATTGCTCCGGTGCCCTAAGCAAAGCCCTTCATACATTTCCACTGCTCTTGTCAAGGGTGCGACGGCCTGATGCCCCTTCCAGAGTCCAGGTTCAGTATATCAGAGAGATGGCAGAAGTTCAACCTGTTCCAGGCTCCAATGGTCTGACAAAGTCAAAGGACAAAACTGGTTCAGTGGGGAAGACTACAAACTGGAAACTTTGTGTTTTAGCATTATATGATTATAGCATTATTATATTTTTGCATTATTAAGCAGGTCTGTGTATGTATGTGAGTTGTAAGTAATGATACACATTGTTATTGTTGGATGGCAAACCCTGCATTATTGGTCCCAACCCATCCGTGAAAGTGTTTTGTTTCTCTTTTGCCTCCTGTCTGATAGGAAAGGATTTCAGGCGATATGGACCTTATATGAACAGTTTAGCTAATGTTAGCGTTAGTAATGAAACCATCATGAAATTTAAATGAATACATGCTGAGCTGGGAAGGACACACTTGAAATGAAATATTTGAAAGAAAAGGCTCTTACCTCTGTGAAATGAAGAAGACTTAGAAGGCTGAAACTCAAAAAGTGACAATCAAGCTGGATGATGCAATGTGATTAATCTGATTGGTTAAACAATTTTGCCTTAACCTTTGTTGACCCAGGAACGCGTATAACTCATCAAAATCAGAGCAGAACCTGGGGCCTGTACCATGATGGTAGTTTAACAAACTCAGGGTTACAGGATTAGTTTCGAGTTGACAAAACCAAACCAATCTATTCAGGCTTTGTTGGTCCCATGATGCTGATCATCATCTTTCTCTGTCAACTCAGGCTTTGATCCTGAGTTTTCGGAGTTTAGCTGTGACATCAGCAGTGAACAGCCAATCACATGCTGTGGATCAGTAAAACTGAGATTCACTTCTCACGAGAGAAGCAATAGGCTTGTTTGAGATGCGCCTCGCCTCGCCTGAAATTCAGCCGAGACTAGGCGGCTGCAGTGAGGGGAGGAGTGAAAAAAGTGCAGGCAAGCCGGACCGTTTTCTCTTCTCATAGTGGATCCGACACCTGCGAGATCAAAGGCGGATATCGCGGGATTCACACTCGTACGCTTTGTTGCTGATAAACTGGATGTAATTTAAGTTCTGTTACTTTTATATGAAAATAAATATTATGAACAAGACACCCAAAGTTTTTGTTATTTATTTCCATTCGAAAGACGTGTTTATCAATAATTTTTACTTTAATTAGGCCTACATACATGTTTTTATATATATATTTTTATAAATATGACAACAATCACATAACCCACAGAGAGATCGCCTTTGTTAGAGAGTTTGGGAATATTCACACATAAAAACATGATCTCAGAGTTTTAAAATAAAAAAAATAAAAAAAAAGAACCATATTTTACACCAAATTTACACAGAAGAAAAGAGCTGTCGAGGACAACTTTAAGAAAAATCTTATACGTCAATGCAAGTAAAAGTTATGAAGTTAGTTTAGTTGATATATAGATAGAGTTGAACATTTATGCTCACATATAATTTTTTATAGATTTAGTTATTGAATTTAAAGCTTATTTGTATGACCTTTATATAGGCTATTTATTTTAATATTAACAAAATGCATATTAATGATTGATTTACTAAAATTATACATGTGTAATTGATTAAGGGTATAATAATTACATAAATTATTTTTAAATAATTCAAAATTATTGTTATTATAAATAAGCATTGTTAAAAGCCAGAGGTTTAAGTCTTTAATAGCCATTTGCTATGTAGTGACCTTTAATTTGGAGTAGAAAAAGGGGGAGTGACTTTATTGCATCAGATATGTGTCACCTTGCTCACAGCTGATTGGTCCAATTTCAGTTTGAGATCTCTTATCCAGAACATAACCTGCCCTGGAGCAGGTTAGCTGTGGAGCGTAAGTTACTATGGAGATGAACACAGCTAAAAGCCAAACCACTTTAATGGTACCTTAAACCCAGGATTGGCACAAACTAAGCTTAAACATATCTGGCTAGCCAGCTAAACCGGCTTCATGGTATAGGCCCCTGATTTCACCAAGTTCAACATGTTCTTGGATCAACATCTTTGTTGATTCAGGAACAACTTTCCAATCAACCAATCAGATTTGAGGGACAGCTTTACAGTGTATGTCAAGTTTAGGCTCACAACCAGGGTAAGGTGCTTCCACATCAGTGGTATTCACCTATCATTTGCCTTTGATTTTGATTTTAGTTATAACTTATGAGTAGGGTTAGATTTTCGGGCAGGAATTGTGCTCCAGGATCTGCAAAATTTGTGACCCAGCAAAATCAGGATGTGAAATTTCCATTCCGTGCCGCTCTGGGCTGGTACGGTTACATTTTCCACTGTGGGGCTGATAACGGCCGCTCTTTGGAATGTCATACAAAAGCGGCATTCTTCGCCTTGGTAACGCAAGAATTTACAGACGATAGGGTATGTAAATAGGGTCCGGGTTATGGAGATATTTCTATTAATTTGATTATTATTTCGATTTTACTTAGCCAGCTACAGAGAAACCGGTAGCCAGGCAACAGACAAATGACCAAGTCGTGACATCACTTCGTGGATTCTAAAGCACGGTTCAGCATGGTTAGCCAACCGGGCAGAGAGCGGTTTGAAATTGTGCCATGCCTAACCAGGCTCAAGTGGAAACACAACTGGAACCATTCCTTACCATTCTAAGAACCGTTCGGGCCGGTGGTGGAAAAGCAGTTCTTACTTCAGTGAATAAATATAGATCCACATGTAATGTTTGTGTATCCT
The DNA here is from genome assembly GCF_949357685.1 of Gobio gobio. Taxonomy (NCBI): domain Eukaryota; kingdom Metazoa; phylum Chordata; class Actinopteri; order Cypriniformes; family Gobionidae; genus Gobio; species Gobio gobio. The sequence continues at coordinate 31,503,590 of NC_137109.1, read as the reverse complement.
AATGGTCTGAGCACTCAGCATTATTTCGAAAGCAAGACATTCCAGCAACATATCGCCTCATATTTAACACAAACAAATGAAAATGAATACTTTGATGTTTACTTCGTTTTAGGTACATCCGTGCTGTGAAATGTTTCAAAAAGTGGTGGAGACATGTCCCACTCGTAACAACTGCAAATTATGCTTATGTTTTCATGATCTTATGAGATCAAAATCTCACATTTCAGTGTGTATTTCATAACATTGTCCTTTCAACGCTTTATCACCCACTTTACCCAGAAATATGCCATCTAATACTATATTTTATGGTTCAATAAACTTTTAGCAATAAACTTTTTAAATAAACTCTGAATCACTGCAAGATCAGCATGCTTTGCAAGGGAATAGGTATTTTCTAAAAGCAAATTATCTTTTAAAGGGGTCTGAAGTGGCTTTTTTTTATACTGTTGTCTGAGGTCAATTTATGATGTTCACGTGGTGTTTACATTCAAAAACATCATAATGAATAAGTAATAGGCTATTTTCTACCCTGGTTTTGAGGCTCTCTCAAGAAACACTGGGTTTTGATGGGCGTGCCGCACTGAAGACTTGGAAGTAAACGCCCACGGCTAGGATTGGATAACAGTTTTGCATATTTAATTAGCTTCAGCTCCCCTATGAGTAGGCTACACGAGGAATTGTTTTGAAAGCCTGTGAGAAACGGCAAACGAAATGATTCGTCACACAGGGCTCGCAAAATATCTTTATCAAACAAACACAATGATTTATCTCTCATCCACCCACGATTCATTGGAATGTTATATTTGTATTTCTATTGGCCCGCCCGATCGGTGGATATAAGCGCGAACTGTGCATCACACACACACACACACACACACACACACACACACACACACACACACACACACACACACACACACACACACACACACACACACACACACACACACACACACACACACACACACACACACACACACACACACACACACACACACACACACACACACACGTTTGTTTTTGTGAAATGTGAGGACATTCCATAGGCGTAATGCTTTTTATACCGTACAAACCGTATTTTCTATCCCCTTACACTGCCCCTGCCCCTAAACCTAGCCCTCACAGGAGACTGTGCAGTTCACTTTCTGTGAAAAAAAACTTGTTCTGTGTGATTTATAAGCATTTTGAAAAGTGAGGACATGGGGAACGTCCTCATATTTCACCCTCTTTTTGTAATACCTATGTCATACCTATGTCATTATACACATTTGTGTCCTGATATTTCACAAAAACATGCCCACACACACACACACACACACGCACACGCCAAGTATGTTGCAGACTGCATGATCAAAACTTCTGCGATTGTATTTTTATCAAGTCAAGAGAGTGAACGCACATCAAGAAAGGAATGTTATTTCACTATTTAAGATAGCCAGCCGGCAGGCTGGGCTTTTGTTTTGGTAGCCCGTCTGGAAAACACATAGCCCCGGGACGTTGGGCTTTGCGAGCCGTAGCCCATACATGTCCGAGTCTGATCCCGATTCGCAATGAACCAACAACACCACAAATAAAGGATTCTTGAGCCTTTGACAGCGTGCTAATGTTCAGTTAGACATGTACACATAATCAATAGATATCAAACAATCTGTAACAATGCAATACTATTACATATAAAAAACATTTTTACTCACATAAGTTAATCTCATCCTGTCAGCAAATCCAGTCTCTCTTGTTTACAAACGAATCCGGTGAAATGAAAGGACATACGCGCGATGTCTTCCCCACGTGAGCTGGATATTCATTCAAAATAAAGTTTGTCCATGCATTCATAACATTGGAATCCAAATAAAGATGTTTAGAAATTCCATCCGGTTTAGCTCCATGTAGGCCTGTGTTATGTTAGTGGCACGAGTCGGTGGGCGGGGCTACAGAATCAGGTGTTGTTCTTCTTCTGTTGAGGCGGTGCTTCACTACACTCTGACGTCATATAGCCTGGCACATTCTGAGATCGAGTGTTTGCTGGGCCTGGTGTCTATAAAAGCTTTTCTTTGACTAACAAGGAAGTTTTCAGCTCTGAAACTTACAGGATATTCTTATATTACCATGACCTTTTATATATCAAAAGCTAAAGGGAAAGTTGATTTCTCAATTCATCACCCCTTTAAAGTTAAATAATGGAGTTAAAGTTACATTTTTGAATCTGACTCTTCATTTATAACTTAAACTATCTTAATCAAGACATGACACACATAGGCAAAGCACCATTGCATCAGTTAAATAACCATAATTTAATATTTCTGGGCAATTTCTAGATCTCTCAAAAACACAATAACCTAGGAGTGCATTTATGAGTCTAAATGGTGTGTCCAAATGTTTTAGCATTAGAATTTGGGTAGTATGGTAAGAGAGGCCATGCAGTATCGGAGTATAATCACAGCTAAAGGAATCTGTTAGGCACGATGTGCAGCCCTTTAGTATAAGCATGACCTTGAAAACTGTTTTCTTTTATTGCATTATTTAATCCATAATATAAATATTAAAGACAAAACATTAAAACATTATTTTACTAAGCAAATGCATTACATTCCATCCTTCCAATGGAGAACAGAATCTCTGATATTAGGTTGCTATGCAACAAAAACAACATTCAGCCATGGGTGCGGCAGTGATGCGGTGAGCAAGCGCTTTGCTGTTACTACAGTGTATTGGGTTTTTATACTGCTGAAATGCATTCTGTCCAATCAAGAGCTTCTGTAGAAGTGAAATTATTAATCTTATTTTAATCTAATTTAAAGGGATAGAATTCTGTTGTCATTTACTTACCCTCATGTCGTTCAAAATCTGTACAACTTTCTTTCATATGTGGAACATTAAAGGAACATATTTTGAGACATGTCTTTTTTAAAATTGTCCATATTGAAAGTTACTGGTGAGCAAATCTTTTTGGTTACCAACATTATTAAATATCTTCTTTTGTGTTTTGTAGAAGAAAAATAGGGTCATAGCCTACAAGTTTGGAATGACTTGAGGGTCAATAATTGTTCATTTGTGTCTGTGTCTGTTCATTGTTCAACTGTCCCTTTAAGGTGTTTCTTTTGGGTTGTAATTTTATGCACAGAAGATTTATTTCTTTATCCATGGCACTTAATGACGCTAAATTTACAATAAGACCACTTACTTTACTTTTTCTTTTTTTACCCCAGAAGAATAAGGCTCTTAAACATCACATCAATGCTGCATGTCGATTCTGACCTACCAGTGTTAGCAACCATTTAAAAAGCAGTTCAATTGACACCGTGACAACCAGGGAACAAATTTAGCAAAACATCAATAAGGACTGATTGATTGTCTCATGTCTTAGACTGCATTGTGTAGGTACAGTCTATGTAGGCATTTTCCTCCCCTTTCTCCTTCCTCCTTTTGCTTTTTTAAATTAAAAATACAGTTCTGCTTCATAGATTTTAAAGTCTCTTCTCTATCTTTTCCTGGATTGATGCTAATATGGGAAGTGTCTCTCTTTAAGCAAACCCTACAGATTTAATTTAGATTTTGTACTATTTTCCCTTTAAGTTAAAGTCTCCCCATTGATTAACAATGAGCCTCATTACCTGCCATACACTCAACCTGTCAGAGAGAAAGAGAGAGAGAGAGAGAGAGAGCAGGGGGGGGGGGGGGGGGTCAATTTAACAGACTTACTGCCACAGTGCAAAATCCCCTAATAATCACTCAGTTCAATCATGCGTCTAAAAGCCATAAAGAAATAAAAGCGATAAAAAGGACTCAGGCACTGAACTATGAAAATCCCTCTAGTGTTTAAAAGATAGATGCCAAACAGGCTTCCCAAAAGTATTGAGATCTTATCCATTACAGCGGGCATTTTGCTGGTGGGATTACTGGGGCTTTCTCGCAGGAAAAAATTTATTAACACCTGTCGACATCATCGAGAGATGGCAATTCAGCCAAGAGCCCTGATAGACCCAGGATCAATCCAGAATGGCCAAAAGTATTTGGACAATTAAGCCACAGTAACAATATCTTTTGTGTTATGTAACTAAATGTCAGCCTAAGTGACAAAGATTTTGACAAAACAAATACTTATAAGTAAAGCATTCCACAAAAAAAAGAAGAAAAAGATTTATTGGTTAAAATTTCACTAGATCATTTGGGACAAGAAGTCGGTTCGAATAATTGGAAAGACAACGTATGGAAATTTATACTACATAGTTCTGCGAAAAGGTTTATTTGCTTCAAATCTAAAGGGCCCTATCATAAACCCAGCGCAATGTGACCAGGCGTGACGCAAGTGTTTTCGGTTTCATTTTCACTTCCAGCTCCATGTTGCCAACTTAGTAATATGCGCCTATAGGTGGGAGCACTACGTGCATACACTCTGCTTTTTACACACACAAATGTAAAAATGCCTACATGTCATAATGGATAGTCATTTCATGATCAGAATTACCTATTTGCAGAAGTGACCAATTTAACCAATCGTGGCAATACACACGTATTTAAACTAACTCGTCAGGATGAGGGTGTCTATATTCCGCCATGTAAATAGCGAATCCACCACAGTGCAAGTGCAACTGGCTTTTAAAGAGAATTGGAGAAGACACTCTGATTGGTTTATTGCATTTTACGCCAAAACACACCCATGATAATATACTAGGTAGGCCTACAACCCTTTTGGACCATGCGCCTGGCACGCCAACTATTTTTTCCATCGTTAAACTAGCAAAAGTGGATTCGGACACACCCTAAGTGCACCTGTGGCATGCGCTTCAGACCATGCACTTAGATAATTAAAATAGGGCTCTAAGTGTTCAAATACATTTTGGGGCCACTGTATGTTACAGTATTTACTGACAATTTTTTTTTTTAACCTGCAAATACATATTCAATTTCACCAAGAAACAACCAAACAGTATTTTGTCACAATGAGGAGATGTGTTGTTCTGAGTTTGCTCCTTATTTTGAGTAATCCCTTTACAATGTAAAAGGCATGCACAAACAAAGATGATAGAAAGAGTTCTCAGTGAAACAGTTTCATAATGAAGTAGGAGCTATTTTTATTGGGCTGTAGTTAGGTGTTTTTTCTGGGTGTGAAGAGCATACAGTTGCCCTTTGATTTTCTAAGTCTCTCACTATGGCAGATGCAAGATATAGGCTACAACGCCTCTCTCTCTCTCTCTCTCTCTCTCTCTCTCTCTCTCTCTCTCTCTCTCTCTCTCTCTCTCTCTCTCTCTCTCTCTCTCTCTCTCTCTCTCTCTCTCTCCTTCATGTTCTCTCTGGCACATCTAGACACATACATGCCCTACAGGAAAGGTTGTTTCATTCATTATTTTGAGTTTGTTTTACCTGTATGTATTATTCTGCCTTTCGCAATGGGTTTCTGCAGATGCTAAAAAAGGGAAATGGCATTTGCACAGCTCTCTGCTATTGATTAGACAATATTTACCAGACCGTCTTTGTAGATTCCACCTCATAAGCATCTTATATATCGTTGACCATCCAGGCTCATTGCGAAATTATATTATGTTTCTTGCACATTTTGTGACACTTTCAAATGGAAATCTCCAGTAAGTGACACTAAAAGCATGTTCACTTTTATCCAAAACAGATCAGCGTAAATCTGGCAATGTTAAATTACGTTGGTTTTTCTATGAGGCAGTTATGAAAAGAAAATCCAGTGAGTGGTGTTATAAGGTCACTGCTCTATTATGTTTGAATATAACCTACACTAAATGCTACCCTAAACATAATGGTAACACTTTAGCCCCTTTTAAGGTCCAATTCTCACTATTACTAGTTGCTTATCAGCATGCATATATTGGCTGTTTATTAGTATTATAAAGCACATATTAATGCCTTATTCTGCATTACCATATTCTACATCCCTTAATCCTACCCAATACCTAAACTTAACAACTACCTTACTAACTATTGATAAGCAGTAATTAGGGGTTTATTGAGGCAAAAGTCATAGTTAATAGTTAATTAGTGCGTCCAACATAACCAATAGTGTTAACAAAAGCAAATGTGACATAAAACGCATTTGCTGAAATAACCATGTCATTTTAGATTGCCTCCACAGCTCTTTTATCTTGACTTGTGTGCTCTGCATAGCAAGTGCAATGCTGTACCAGATGAGCTACTGGGCAAGTTTACTACGTCAGAAAATTGATGAAAATGTCAAAATGTATTGGTTTACAAATCATGCACTTTGGTAAAAGTGTTTTGAGGTCATAAAATTCACAACAACAGTATTGTGCAGTATTGTGCAAGGAACCATGTGAAACATGAAGTCTTTATTAATCGATAATCTGCCCCTGTAATTATTTATGTGAAAAGGAACAAAAGTTGTTGGTGTTTTACTGGTGTTTATTTCATCTGGAAACTGTAATGAAATGTATATAGGTAAAAAAAGCATGCAAACTAGTTGCCTTTAAAAATAAGTAAAGTGAAATAGGAATGGTATGTTGTACTGTCATAAACATCTTGTGAAACTTTTAATTGGGTTGATATAATCCCTCTATATTTGTAACAATATCTTTCAGTTGACCATGCTTGAGTCACACACTTCAACTTTCAGCATTCAAAACATAAGATGTTTATGACATAAGTGTTACCAATAACATTGTAAAAGATCATTGTTCAACATGAAAATTAGAATGATATAGTTATAAGTTAGGTTACCTTTTAAAAGCAACCTTTTTATTACTTGAATGTATTGAAACCAAATAACTGTGATTTCTTGTTGCATTGCATCAATAGGAAGATAATTACAATAATATCAATGAATTTCCAAGTGCCCAACCAAAGGGAACACTAATCGCCATAATGGTGAAAAAAAAAACATTTTAGGAAAATCAACATCAATTAGAAGTCAGCTTATGTGGTGTTCTCTCAAATGTTTCAGTTGTATCGACAATTCAAGATGACTTTGGAAAATGAGCGAATGTAACTAGAGAAAGATAACTGCAGAAGTGGAGGTAATGTGCAAAAAGTCTATTTAGAATTGCCTCACCAACACTCAGAAAAAAAGGTACAGTAGAGGTACAATTTTGTTCCTTGAGGAACAAAACGTATAAAGCTGCGTTTCCACCACAGGAACTTTCCCCAGGAACTAGGAACTTTGGGGTGATTTCGACCGCAGGAACCAGGGTCTAAATGAAGTTCCGGGTAAATATGTCCCCCTCCGAATGGCCCTGCTCCCGAGGTAGTACTTTTTCAAAGTTCAGGAACTTTCGGGGGTGGGACTTGGGCGCTGAACATGCTGATTGGTTGAGCTCACGCAGCATTTTATTTCAATCAGCATTTTTAAAAGTCTTTTGCGGGGTTCATTCTGCGTTCAGTAAATATCAGTCTCGCTCTTTCTGTCCAATGGCGCGCGTTCGTCTCAGCCATCTCACAGTCAATGTTCGTAATAGCTGATAATAACATACATTGTCTTATTTTAAATCTAGCTTTACAAGCTTTCAGAATACGCTTTAGTATCAGTGCTCGTTTCTTTTCTGCCGTTTTGTTAATGACCTATTTAGTAAACCAATACATACACTCTAAAAAAAAAAAGGTTCTATATTGCACCAAAAATGGTTCTTGGCTCGTAATCATAGGGGAACCTTTTTTAGTGCTATATAGCACCAATTTTGGTGCTTCAGTGGTTCTTCAGCGGTTCTTCAGAGGTTCTTCAGCGGTTCTTCAGAGGTTCTTCACCGGTTCTTTGACTAAGGTGCTATATAGCACCTCTGAAGAACCGCTGAAGCACCAAAATTGGTGCTATATAGCACTAAAAAAGGTTCCCCTATGATTACGAGCCTTTTTTTTTAGAGTGTAACCAGCAAAAGCAGCGCTGCTTGATTCACAGGCAGTGTCACGCAAAAGTGATTACTGTCCATCGCTGACTGGTCGTGCCGCGCGCAGTCCTACATCACCGGACTAATTTGCCTAATCTTCACGGTACTTTAGACTGCAGTGGAAATGCAGATAGGAGCAGATCTGGGGGGAAAAAAGTTCCTGTAAAAAAAGTTCCTGGTACAAATTGTTCCGGGTAATTTCGGTGGAAACGGAGCAGGGGTAGGCAAGTTTGGTCCTAGTGAGTTGCTGTCCTGCAGAGTTTGGCTCTAACCTTGAAAGATGTCTATAAAAACTCTTATTGAGAATTAACAGAGGTTTAGATGTTGATGTTTTATTGAAAATGTTTGGTTGCCATTATGGTGATCAATGTATACATTCTAGGGGGAAAAAAGTTTAGATGCACACAGATATCAAGAATCAGCATATGAATCTCAACAATGTTGACATACTTAATGCTGCAATGCATGCTGGGAGCCATGAGTTTTATACTGTGGTGGCTTAGTAGGGTTGGAGCTAAACTCTGCAGGACATCAGCTCTAGGACCGAACTTGCTTACCCCTGACTTAGAGGTACAAAAATGTACCCTTAAGGGTACCACCCCAGTGACGGCCACTTGTACCTTAAAAGGTACAATTTTGTGCGGAATTGCCTTTTTACAGTGTGTATTTATACGTTATAAAGGCTTTAAATGATTGTTCATTATTTCATGTTAGCTATTGCATGAACTGATGTACATTTGTGTAGTTTGGTTTTAAATTTTGACAAAGTTGATAAAGGAAAAGCACTGAACACCGTTCATTAATCACAACTCTTTTGTCACCTTCAAACTTGAAAAGGACATGGCTCCTTGAGCTATTCACAACACCATTCCCATGATGCACTATTACAAGAGTAAGTGAAATGGATGGCATTACGGTTTTGGTCTGTGACTGACTACCTATAGCATTCCCTTCCCACCTTTCCATTCTGTCTGTGAGCTGAAAAATTCATGAGGGTATCCACACCATGTCCATGAAATATTCAGAGCCTTGTATTGTTCACTGATTTTTTTTCTACTCTCGGTTCAATCCTTGCCACCCAGCGCCAGGAATAGCCAGGTGAGCTTTTCAGCATACATTCTCTGAATGCTAATAGAAGCTCTGGAATGAAGTTTGTATTTTCCCTTGCCTGAGGTGGCTAGTGGAGTTTTATCCATAATTCCCCATGTAAAAGCATAACATTTCCCCACCAGGGTTGGCTGGTAATAATAAACTATAGGAAGAGAGATGCATGCATATCTGCCTTGCTGCAGTGAGTGTAATAGTGTGAGTCTGTGTGTTTCTGCTTATGCCTGGAGGTCCAGATTAGCTCTAATCTGTGCAGTGTGAAAACCTTCTAAACGGGAATGCTATTGATGTCATTATTCTGTTAAAATCATGTCTCAAAGCTTCTATAATGCTGTGGAAACATGCTCAATCCAGTCAGACACCCTGTCTCAGATATATATTCAACCTGATGTGAGGAGGTCAACATTCAGAAGCTATTATTACTTCACTGGCCTTTATTATCCCCTGAATCTAAACCATGGGGCGCTTGAGACTCATCATTGTCCATTGCAGCAGCTCATTTTCACCATGCTTGCCTCACCCTGGTTCACCCAGTGTTGTCAAGGAGATTATAAGCATTAATTGCTGAGGACAGTTTTAATCACACAGTGAGGTCATTATGTAGCAGTGGTCACTGCAGGAGAACACAGTATGACTAAAAGAGACCACTGGACGTGACCCCGAAATGCAATTAGCAACCCCTTTGCAGACAAGGTTGTGCCTTTCCCTAATTATCTGAGGGTCTGATGGGGTCATTTTTGTTCAACATCTTGAAAAACTTCTTGCCATTTAAATAAATCGCATTTAAAGTCCCTGTGAAATGACTTGATCAGTGCAGTTTTTCTTGATGCTGTGAAGAAGTAAGAGCTCTTGCCTTTTTAAAGTCAGCATGAAATGTACATTTCCTTCTCTATTGCGATTGTCTTTTCTTCTATATTTCTTCTCTCAAAAATGTTGGGTGAGACTTGATTATGTTCATCAGGTATTGATTGGATTGTTGTTGTTTGCTAATTGTTGTGATTTTGTGTCAGTGACAGGTTGCTAAAGGGGATAATTGTCCCGCGCTCATGCCGGTCACATGTCATCAGAGAAGAGATGTCGTTGCGAGCGATGTAGCATTCTGTACAGAATACAAATGGGTCCAATATGTTTTGTGGTCTGTGCTGGGTTGCGTATGGACCCCTAAATGGATTTTTGCATGACACTGATGCAAAACCAGGCTTCATTCACCCCATTGAAAACCTGTGTCCTATGTGCTGTTTTCCATAAAGTGTGTACCAATTTCAGACTCCTTATTAGGGGTCAAGCACCGAAGGTGCGGAGGCACCTATTGAAACCGTTAGATTTCTTATTATTATTCTGCCATTGAACACTGAAAAAAACCATTCGTTGGCTCAACATCCCTTACTTACAAAGATAAATAGATTAAACTCAAAAATATATATATTTATAACATTGCAAGCTCTACTTAACATATTCTAGTGTATGCAACATAAAAATGTAAATTAAAAGGTGAACAAAATTTAAGTGACATCAACAAGCATTACAACTTGGTTAAAATTAAGTAAACCTAACATAAAATTTTACGTATTTATGAGCTGCGTCATATGCAAATATTTTATCCAGCCAATGAGCAGAAGCGGGAGCCATTTTGAAGCGTGATGTTCCCTTTCGTTCAGTCACTACGATGTACGTTAGTGACTAACGAATGGGGGTTTTGCTTAGAAGCCAATCATCTTCGAGTATTCAACAGCGCCCAATGGCAGTGCCAATGCCATGGGCATGCGGAATTTGCATGCGTAACTCCGCCCCACCTCGTGGGTATATAAGGAAGTACGCTGGCAACATCGCATTATGTTTCTGCTTTGGAGCCAAGAGGATCTCTTCACTCCTTCAAGCCTGATCTGAGTCTTCGACAGCTTTTCGAGACGAACAGCTTTCCAGAGGCGTTGGTGTTACGGCGCGTTCCAGTGATCATCATACTGCCTGCCTGCTGATCTGCGCAGTGGTCCGCTAGACAGCTGGTGTGTGGTCCCTGGGCGCTTCGGCGTTCTCTGCGAAGCTTCCTCTCCTAAAAGAGCTTACACGTGACGCGTCCTTTTAGGGATGTCTCGTCCGTGTACTTCTGGGTGTGGCCGGTCGTTATCTCCCTCTGATGGGCACAAACACTGCCTGGTATGTTTGGGCTTTCAACATGCCCAGGCAGCGTTTGTGGATGAGTCATGTTCCCACTGCGGGAACATGACCATCGCGGTGTTGCGGTCAAGACTCCATGACCTTCGTACTGAAGTGAGAGTCCCCTCTACCACACCCCGTTCTACTGAGTCCCAGAGGCCCAGTACTTCGGCTGGTGGTCAGGGTGACCTGACGGTTACGGTGTGGAACAAAGCCCCGACGCTCCCGAGTCGGACCCGGAGCTGACAGCCATGTTGTCTCGGGCAGCCGCGAGCTTAGGGATAGAGTGGAACCCTCTGTCCCGAACGCTCAAGGCTCGACGATTGGTTTTTGGGAGCGCGCGCTGACAACCGTCAGTCCCCGCCCCCAATACCTTTCTTTCCCGAGCTTCATGAGGAACTCGCGCGGTCCTGGAAGTCCCCGTTGTCTTCCCGTGACCGTTCGGCGACTTCCTCCGCCTTCTCCGTCCTCGATGGGGCGGCAGCTAAAGGGTACACTGGGGTCCCTCCAGTTGAACGTTCTGTTGCGATGCAACTGTGTCCTCAGAGCGCTTCAACCTGGCGTGGTGATCCTAAGCACCCCTCCAAAGCCTGTCGATTCACATCAACCATGGTGGCGAAATCGCACAGAGCCGCGGGGCAGGCTGCCGCTTCGCTGCATGCCATGGCGATCCTTCAGGTCTACCAGGCCAGGATCCTCAAGGACATGCACGAGGGTGGAGTTGATCCGGGGCTCTTAAATGAGCTGCGTGCCGCCACCGACCTCGCTCTCCGGGCGACGAAGGTGACCGCACGCTCCCTGGGTCAAGTGATGTCCACAAATGTGGTCCAGGAGCGTCACCTGTGGCTGAACCTGGCCGATATGCGGGACACCGAGCGGACCCGGTTCCTTGATGCCCCCATATCTTCGGCCTCTTCGGCGGGGCGGTTGAGGACTTTGCCCAACAGTTCTCAATCGCCCAGAAGCAGACTGAGGCTATCAAACACGTACTGCCCCGGCGGCCAGCTGCTGCCTCCACCCAGCCGCCGGCACAGTCGCCTCAGTCTGCTCCACGCCGAGGACGCCCTCCTAAGGCTCCCGCCCCTCCCACCCGGTCCAAGCAGCAGCCTTCACCCGGGTCGGGTCGCGGAGGAAGCCGTAGGAAGGCGTCCAAGTACCCACAGGCCGCCCCGCGCCCCGCTAAACGCCAGGCCAAGCGGCGCTCCTGAGACGGACGGCTCAGGGATGGGAAATTCTTTCAAGGAGATGGTAGCAGGACCACTCCTTCCCCCGGTGGAGGGCCGGGGGAGAATCCTTTGTTCTGCTGCTGGCCCCCGGGTCAGCAGCACCCTATGTTGGTCAAAGAAAGAATTAACACTCCCATCCCAGAGCCCACAGAGTCCGGTGATGACGGTGCGCGCCACCCACGGGTCCCGCCACTCGCATCCCACTCTGTCGCCAGCCTCCTGGCAGAGCAGACCCCAGTGGAACGTGCGTCCTTCCCTGGTCTCCTCTGTCAGGACGCAGCAGTCAACCGTGCCCCCGCACCGGGACGCCCCTCAGCCTCCCATGTCTGGGCCGGTGACGCTGCATCGCTGCAAGCCCACACCGGGTACGTCTGTACTCCGTATGACCCCGCTGGTGCAGTTTCTGGATGTCTGGCTTCAGCTTCCAGGGCTGTCCCGCTGGGTCGCGCGGACCGTCAGGCGCGGCTACGCGATTCATTTCGCGCAGGTTCCTCCCTGCTTCCGGGGAGTCCGTTCCACTATGATCGGGGCCAACGCCCCCGTCATACGAGCGGAGATTGCCACCCTACTGGCGAAGGGTGCGATCGAACCTGTCCCTCCAGCCGAGATGAATTACGGGTTTTACAGCCCGTACTTCATTGTACCCAAAAAGACCGGTGGGCTGCGACCAATCCTGGACCTGCGCGTCTTGAACCGTTACCTTCACCGGTTTCCGGTTTCCGTCCACACGATTGGTTTGCAGCGATCGACCTGAAGGACGCCTACTTCCATGTCTCCATTTTACCTCGACACAGACCGTTCCTACAGTTTGCTTTCGAGGGGCGGGCATATCAGTACGCAGTTCTACCATTCGGGCTATCTCTGTCCCCTCGCGTCTTTATGAAGATTGCCGAGGCAGCCCTTGCGCCCCTTCGGCAGCACGGGGTTCGCATCCTGAATTACCTCGACGACTGGCTCATACTGGGTCACTCTCGAGAGCAGGTTTGCGGACACAGAGATTTGGTGCTCCATCACCTAGCCCGTCTGGGCCTTCGGGTCAACTGGGAGAAGAGCAAACTTTGCCCCGTGCAGAGGATCTCTTTTCTCGGTATGGATATCGACTCGGTCGCCATGTGCGCGCAGCTTTCGAGCGAGCGCGCGCAGTCTCTGCTGACTTCCCTTCGTCAAATCGAGGGCAAGAGTGCGGTTCCACTGAAACTATTTCAGAGGCTCCTGGGGCATATGGCATCTGCAGCCGCGGTGACGCCGCTCGGATTGCTTCATATGAGACCGCTTCAGCACTGGCTACGCGATCGAGTCCCGAGATGGGCATGGCGGTCTGGCACGCTCCGGGTACAAGTGACTCGGGCCTGCTTACAGACGCTCACCCCGTGGTCGAACCTCAGCTTCCTACGGACCGGAGTGTCCTTAGAACGAGTTTCCAGGCATATTGTTGTGACAACAGATGCATCATCCACGGGCTGGGGTGCCATGTGCAATGGACAAGCAGCCGCGGGCTCCTGGATAGGACCCCAGCGCCTTCTGCATGTCAATTGCCTCGAGTTACTGGCAGTACGGTTCGCCCTGCACCGCTTCCGAGCGTTGCTGAGGGGTCAACATGTACTAGTCAGGACAGACAACACGGCCGTAGTAGCGTACATCAACCACCAGGGCGGTCTACGCTCCCGCCGTATGTCTCAACTCGCCCGCCATCTCGTTTTGTGGAGTCAGAAGCACCTGAGGTCCCTTCATGCTGTCCACATCCCCGGAGACCTGAACTGTGCAGCCGACGAGCTCTCACGGTTTCAGCCTCTCCCCGGAGAGTGGAGACTCCACCCCCAGACGGTCCAGCTGATATGGGAACGGTTCGGCGACGCACAGGTAGATCTGTTTGCCTCCCAGGACTCTTCCCATTGCTCCCTGTATTATTCCCTGACCAAGGGCACCCTTGGCACGGATGCACTGGCGCACAGCTGGCCGCCAGGGCTACGCAAGTATGCGTTTCCCCCAGTGAGCCTTCTTGCACGGGTACTGTGCAAGATCAGGGAGGACAAGGAGCAGGTCATGTTGGTCGCCCCGTATTGGCACGGCCAGACCTGGTTCCCAGAACTTTTACTCCTTGCGACAGCCCCTCCCTGGCCTATTCCTCTGAGACCGGACCTCCTCACTCAGAGACGGGGCACCTTTTGGCACCCGCGTCCAGCGCTCTGGAAGCTCCACGTGTGGCTTCTGGACGGGACGCGGCAGGTTTGAGTAGCCTTCCACCTGCGGTGGTCGCTACCATCACTTCCGCTAGAGCTGAGTCTACGCGACGTCTCTATGCGTTGAAGTGGAACCTCTTCGTCACATGGTGTTCTTCCCGCCAAGCAGACCCCTGGAAATGCCCGATCGGGTCCGTGCTATCGTTTCTCCAGGAGGGGGTGGAGCGAAGGCTGTCTCCCTCCACCCTTAAAGTGTATGTGGCCGCAATATCTGCCTACCACGATCTCCTGGGAGACAAGAAGGTAAGTCAGCACGACCTGATCATCAGGTTCCTGAGGGGGGCGAGGAGACTGAATCCTCCTCGCTCTCCTCTCGTTCCCTCTTGGGACCTCTCAGTAGTCTTAAGTGCTCTGCAGAGGCCTCCCTTTGAGCCTTTGCGGTCGGCTGAGATTAAGTTCTTGTCTATGAAGACGGCTCTGCTGACCGCATTGGCCTCGCTTAAGAGGGTCGGGGACCTGCAAGCATTTTCGGTTGACGAAGCGTGCCTTGAGTTCGGGCCGGCTAACTCTCACGTGATCCTGAGACCCCGGCCCGGATATGTGCCCAAGGTTCCTACCACTCCGTTCCGAGATCAGGTGGTGAACCTGCAAGCGCTGCCTTTGGAGGAGGCAGACCCAGCCTTGGCATTGCTCTGTCCAGTACGCGCTCTCCGCGCTTACGTAGACATGACGCAGTGTTTCAGGACCTCAGACCAGCTCTTTGTCTGTTATGGTGGAGAGCGGAAGGGAAGTGCTCTCTCAAAGCAGAAGTTGTCTCACTGGATAGTGGACACCATTGTTTTGGCTTACCAGCAGCAAGGTCGACCATGTCCCCTTGGTGTGAGGGCACACTCCACCCGGAGTGTGGCCTCCTCTTGGGCTCTAGCGCATGGCGCCTCGCTAACAGACATCTGCAGAGCTGCAGGCTGGGCGACACCCAACACATTCGCCAGATTCTACAATCTCCGAGTGGAGCCAGTGTCCGACTATGTACTCGCCCCTACGGGTGGCCGGTAATGGGCCAGGCTCAGGTGTCTTCGCTTGCTCGCCATTCCACTCCAAGGACTGGATACGTGCGATATTTTCCCTCAGGTGAGCTCCCCGAGAGCCCTGAGCTCCTCCAGCACTGCTTACGCCGACATCAGTTCAGTCAGCCCTTTCGAGCCCAGACCCTCATGTCCGGCCAGGTGCTCCGTGTGCATGGTTCCCCTCCGGCGACCCCCACACGAGTATTTCCACCGTAAGCCTCCTCAGTGAGCAGGTGTCTTTCCCTTGGCAAGTCCCTGCCACCCCTAGGGTTAAAAATCCACCTTCGGCTGGTACCCTAGAGATCTTCCATATGCAGCCCTCAGCGGGTCATATGTGTATTCTCTAAGTCCTCCCCACGGGTAGGCATCTTGGCATTCCCTCACTGGGATATGCTTCCCAGTGTACCTTGGTAATCCTGTGATAAGTGGGAGTCCTTCGTCCGTACTAGTCTTACGACAGGGTACTCACACTTACGCAGGGCACTGGATGACAGCTGAGTGGCGTTGTTGTATTGGAACCCCCATTCGTTAGTCACTAACGTACGTCGTAGTGACTGAACGAAAGGGAACGTCTCGGTTACGTATGTAACCCTCGTTCCCTGAGGAGGGAACGGAGACGTACGTTTCCTTTGCCACGTCAGCTGTGCTGCCTGGAACGCAGAGTTCAGTCTTGGCTCCTGCAGCAGTAACATAATGCGATGTTGCCAGTGTACTTCCTTATATACCCACGAGGTGGGGCGGAGTTACGCATGCAAATTCCGCATGCCCATGGCATTGGCACTGCCATTGGGCGCTGTTGAATACTCGAAGATGATTGGCTTCTAAGCGAAACCCCCATTCGTTAGTCACTAACGTACGTCTCCGTTCCCTCCTCAGGGAACGAGGGTTACATACGTAACCGAGACGTTGTGAAGACTCAGTCAGGTAAGCTGTCTTTGAAAAAAACTAGGTAAAATATGAGAGTTTGACTTTTTTAACATTCATTAACACTTGTTTATTGTGTTAGTGGAGTTTGTTCCTTAACTGGAAGAAGCACAATGCAACGTTTTCTGTGCAATGTGGTGTAATGTGGTGAAGATGGGGAAAGGAGGTAAGCTAAAGCTTAAAATTATATTAACAAATTAAAACATTTGATTTTGACATTTGTAACTTTCATTAACACCCATCTATTGTTTTAGTGGGGTGTATTCCTATACTGGAAGTACAATGCAACGTTTTCTGAAGCGCAATGTGGTGAAGATGGTGAAAGGAGGTAAGCTAAAGCTTAAATTTATATTAACAAAGTAAATCATTCGATTTTGACATTTTTAACTTTCATTAACTCTCATTTATTGTTTTAGTGGGGTGTATTTCTATACTGGAAGTACAATGCAATGTTTGACATTTTTAACTTTCATTAACTCTCATTTATTGTTTTAGTGGGGTGTATTCCTATACTGGAAGTACAATGCAACGTTTTCTGAAGCGCAATGTAGTGAAGATGGTGAAAGGAGATAAGCTTAGCTTTATATTAACAAAATAAAGTGTGCCTTTCTAACGTCCACTCTTTTAATGCATTTGTAGTCACTTGGGATTCGTTAAAATTATATTTTTAATTTCCTATGAATTCTTCAGCAATCAGAATGTTACTTTTGAATACCTTGCAACTAGCTCTATATATCAAGTTTGTATGTGTAAGTTTATTGCACATGAATCAAGAAACCGGTTTGCACACGATTATATTTTATAAATGTACATGCTTCCAGCAAACTTATTGTTGAGTGCTTAAATGCTTATGTTTGTATGTATTCATGAAGACTGCATAAGGTAAAATTATGGAGTTTGCACAAATGCATATGCATTAAGTGCATGCACTGAGCTTTCACTCAGCTCCAAAAATAATATATAACAAAAGTTGAAAAATTTAGCCTAATAATTTTTATGTTGTAATACTATTGATTTTGTCTTTCCAGTGTGAACAGTTGGGGTGCAAGAATAGCAGGATATGGTGCATCCTGTTAGATCAATTATTAGAGGTAAAAAAATTATTATAATAATTTCATACTTGACTATTAATTGTTTTTGACAAATTGGCTTTACCAAAAAAAGGTGAACCTGGCATATTTTCTGCATATTGGATGATTTGTCTGCTTTAAAGACATATTTTTCTCAGTCAGTTTAGATATAAAAGCTTGTGTGTATGGACCATGAAAATCAACTTTTTTGTTTCATGTACTTTTCAGACCAATGATGTGGAAATACGCAGAGAAGTCGATTCAGTGTTTAAATGGTTAGTTAATCCAAAAAAGACAATTCTGTAATTTATTCCTCACCCTCATGCTGTCCCACACCCGTAAGACCTCCGTTCATCTTCGGAACACAAATGAAGATGAGAATATTTTTGGTGCATCAAAATAATTAAATTACGACTTATATAGAGATGGCCATTTTCAAAACACTGCTTCATGAAGCTTCGGAGCGTATCAAATCAGCGTGTTGAATCATGATTCGGATCGCTTGTCAAATCGCCAAACTGCTGAAATCAAGTGACTTTGGCACTCCGAACTGCTGATTCGATACAGTGATTCGATACACTCCAAAGCTTCATGAAGCAGTGTTTTGAAATCAGCCATCATATACTGTAAGTATATAATATATAATAAATAAGTCGTTATTTAGTTTTTTTGGCGCACTATTCACTATTCAGCATTATTCATTAAACTTATAAATAATGCCATCCATCCATCCATCTTCTTCCGCTTATCCGGGGCCGGGTCGCGGGGGCAGCAGTCTAAGCCGAGATGCCCAGACTTCCCTCTCCCTAGACACTTCCTCTAGCTCTTCCGGGGGGACACCGAGGCGTTCCAAGGCCAGCCGGGAGACATAGTCCCTCCAGCGTGTCCTCGGTCTTCCCCGGGGCCTCCTCCCGGTTGGACATGCCCGAAACACCTTCCCGGGAAGGCGTTCAGGAGGCATCCGGAACAGATGCCCGAGCCACCTCAGCTGTCCCCTCTCGATGTGGAGGAGCAGCGGCTCTACTCCGAGTTCCTCCCGAGTGACTGAGCTCCTCACCCTATCTCTAAGGGAGCGCCCAGCCACCCTGCGGAGAAAGCTCATTTCGGCCGCCTGTATCCGGGATCTTGTCCTTTCGGTCATGACCCAAAGCTCATGACCATAGGTGAGAGTAGGAACGTAGATTGACCGGTAAATCGAGAGCTTCGCCTTACGGCTTAGCTCTTTCTTCACCACGACAGACCGGTACATCGACCGCATTACTGCAGAAGCTGCACCGATCCGTCTGTCAATCTCCCGTTCCATCCTCCCCTCACTCGTGAACAAGACCCCTAGATACTTAAACTCCTCCACTTGGGGCAGGAACTCTCCACCAACCTGGAGTGGGCAAGCCACCCTTTTCCGACTGAGGACCATGGCCTCGGATTTGGAGGTGCTGATCCCCATCCCAGCCGCTTCACACTCGGCTGCAAACCGTCCCAATGCATGCTGAAGGTCCTGGTTAGAAGGGGCCAACACGACAACGTCATCCGCAAAGAGCAGAGACGAAACCGTGTGGTCCCCAAACCTGACACCCTCCGGCCCTTGGCTGCGCCTAGAAATTCTGTCCATAAAAATTATGAACAGAACCGGCGACAAAGGGCAGCCCTGCCGGAGTCCAACATGCACCGGGAACAAGTCTGACTTACTGCCGGCAATGCGGACCAAACTCCTGCTTCGGTCATACAGGGACCGGACAGCCCTCAGCAAAGGACCCCGGACCCCATACTCCCCCAGCACCCTCCACAGGATGCTGCGAGGGACACAGTCGAATGCCTTCTCCAAATCCACAAAACAAATGTGGACTGGTTGGGCAAACTCCCATGAACCCTCCAGCACCCTGTGGAGGGTATAGAGCTGGTCCAGTGTTCCGCGACCAGGACGAAAACCACACTGTTCCTCCTGAATCCGAGGTTCCACTATCGGCCGGATTCTCCTCTCCAGTACCCTGGCATAGACTTTCCCGGGGAGGCTGAGAAGTGTGATCCCCCTATAGTTGGAACACACCCTCCGGTCCCCCTTCTTAAAAAGAGGGACCACCACCCCGGTCTGCCATCCCAGAGGCACTGTCCCCGACCGCCACGCGATGCTGCAGAGGCGTGTCAGCCAAGACAGCCCCACAACATCCAGAGACTTGAGGTACTCAGGGCGGATCTCATCCACCCCCGGTGCCTTGCCACCGAGGAGTTTCTTGACCACCTCGGTGACTTCAGCCCGGGTGATGGACGAGTCCTCCTCTGAGCCCCCAGCCTCTGCTTCCTCAATGGAAGACGTGACGGCGGGATTGAGGAGATCCTCGAAGTATTCCTTCCACCGTCCGACAACATCCCCAGTCGAGGTCAACAGCCGCCCATCGCCACTGTAAACAGCGTTGGTAGGGCACTGCTTCCCCCTCCTGAGGCGCCGGACGGTTTGCCAGAATCTCTTCGAGGCCAGCCGATAGTCTTTTTCCATGGCCTCACCGAACTCCTCCCAGGCCCGAGTTTTTGCCTCCACGACCACCCGGGCTGCAGTCCGTTTAGCCTGTCGGTACCTGTCAGCTGCCTCAGGAGTCCCACAAGCCAGCCAGGCCCGATAGGACTCCTTCTTCAGCTTGACGGCATCCCTTACTTCCGGTGTCCACCACCGGGTTCGGGGATTGCCGCCTCGACAGGCACCGGAGACCTTGCGTCCACAGCTCCGAGCAGCCGCTTTGACAATGGAGGTGGAGAACATGGTCCACTCGGACTCAATATCTCCAGCCTCCCTCGGGATCCGGTCGAAGCTCTGCCGGAGGCAGGAGTTGAAGATCTCTCTGACAGGAGACTCGGCCAAACGTTCCCAGCAGACCCTCACAGTACGTTTGGGTCTACCGAGTCTATCCAGCTTCCTCCCCCGCCATCGGATCCAACTCACCACCAGGTGGTGATCAGTTGACAGCTCCGCCCCTCTCTTCACCCGAGTGTCCAAGACATACGGCCGCAGATCAGATGAAACGACCACAAAGTCGATCATTGACCTACGACCTAGGGTGTCCTGGTGCCATGTGCACTGATGGACACCCTTATGCTTGAACATGGTGTTCGTTATGGACAAACTGTAACTAGCACAGAAGTCCAATAACTGAACACCACTCGGGTTCAGATCAGGGGGGCCGTTCCTCCCAATCACGCCCCTCCAGGTTTCACTGTCATTGCCCACGTGGGCGTTGAAGTCCCCCAGTAGAACGACGGAGTCCCCAGTCGGAGCACTTTCCAGCACCCCTCCCAGGGACACCAAGAAGGCCGGGTACTCCGCACTGCCGTTCGGCCCATAGGCACAAACGACAGTGAGAGACCTATCCCCGAGCCGAAGCCGCAGGGAAACGACCCTCTCGTTCACCGGGGTAAACTCCAACACATGGCAGCAGAGCTGGGGGGCTATAAGCAAACCCACACCAGCCCGCTGCCTCTCACCATGGGCAACTCCAGAGTGGTAAAGAGTCCATCCCCTCTCGAGGAGTGTGGTTCCAGAGCCCAAGCCATGCGTGGAGGTGATTCCGACTATCTCTAGTCGGAACCTCTCAACCTCACGCACAAGCTCAGGCTCTTTCCCCGCCAGCGAGGTGACATTCCATGTCCCAAGAGCCAGTTTCCGTGTCCAGGGATCGGGTCGTCTAGGCCCCCGCCTCCGACTGCTGCCCGATTCGCTTTACACCGGCCCCTTACGGTCCCTCCCGTGAGTGGTGGGCCCACGGGAAGGTGTCCTCACGTCGCTCCTTCGGGCTGAGCCCGGCCGGACCCCGTGGGGGAAGGCCCGGCCACCAGGCGCTCGCATACGAGCCCCAACCCCAGGCCTGGCTCCAGGGTGGGGCCCCGGCTGCGCCATACCGGGCGACGTCACGGTCCTCCTTCTTTTTGTCATCATAAGGGGTTTGTGAACTGCTCTTAGTCTTATAAATAATGTTAATTTATTAAACATATTAATACATTTTAATTTCCAATATTTGGGGTCATTTTTAGCAAGCAATACAGTAATTCTTAAACAATAGTTGAGTTAAATAAAACTTTCCAGCACATACATGGGCAAACATTTAACCCAACCGCTGAGTTAAAAAAAAACAATTGCTGGGTGTGTCCATTTTCAACCCAACTTGGGTTGTTTTTAACCAAGCTTTTTTTTATGGAGTGAAGCCCTATTTGACAGTGACTGTTTCTCATGGGGACGTAAAACATTTTCAACATTTACAGGGGCTAGTCTGTGATGTTTTTTATGGTGATGCATCATTTTGAGATAAAATGTAATATAGAAAACTATTTAAACTATAGCACGTCTCTCTTATAATTTTTTTGAGCAGGATTTAAATAATTAAATAATAAATAGAATATTATTACACATATTAGCATATAAAATTTCATTTACAGCAATTGTCTTAAAAAATAATCGCCACCCGAATACATGAGTTGTCACTGAAGCGCTATGCAAATTTATTTTTACAGACGTCCACATGAGAAACAACTAGCTACTATCCGAATAGGGCTTTGACATTCCTACTGCAAAGCTCAATAATCATCTTAATAATGGCAGTAAATCAATTTCACCCAAATAAAATAGAAATGAAACAATAAACTGTACATTTATTTTATTTATTAAATATAAAGGTGTGTTTTCTTGTTTTTTCAAAACATTATATCTCAGTTTGTGTTATATAAATGCATTATATTTTTCCCACTGTAAAACAATCTGAAACTACCAAGTAATGTTGTAAATAAATACACATTTGCTATTCTTTTCTTTAGGATAGTCATGGTGACCTCGAGGAACTGCACAGCACACACACTGAGGATTATCACGAAGGTGGCTTCATGGATGATCCTTTAGAGACTTTCTTTTTGTCAAATTGTCACATTTTTTTCCTAGAAGTACTACAGTCATGATTTTTGGTTTCACATTGGTAAAAATTATGTGTTGGATTTACTTAAAATATATATGCACCATTTTTGCATCACACTTTTTAAGTAAACCCAACTTGTAATAATTTTACTTAAAAAGGTGCATCCAACGCTCCCCATTGACTTTGCATTGCGTGAGGCTGCATTCTTGTCATTTCGGACTTATAACAAAAAACAGAACAATGTCTAAAAGCTGATATGTGACAAAGTGTACAGCAAACAAGCTAAAAAACACAGACATAAGTTTTTATAACTGTCGACCCCAAAAAACGAGAGTTTAAGGAGACTAAAGTGGATAAAGGCAGTAAAACGTGACACTTCAGCTGGAAGAATGGGTACATTTTGGGATCCTGACACTCAATATGCCTCAGTATGCGTATGTGTGCAGTAAACATTTTGTCACTGTTAAGTCAAATATCCAAATGTCAGTTTTATATATTATATTTCCTGTCGCTGATTACGTCCCCCTCTAGTGGGTGCACTTTTCAGTGTAATAAAACATGTTGCGCTCTGTCTCAATGGCCTGTATCCACTTTTTTTGTCCTTAAACGCTCGCTTTTTTGGGTCAACAGCTTATAAAATCTTCTGGGTTTTTGGTTGTGGGTTTTGTTTAGCTTGTTTGCTGTACACTTTGTCACATATCCGCTTTTAGACATTGTTCTGTTTTATGTTATAAGTCCGAAATGACAAGGAGGCCGCTTCACGCAATGCAAAGTCAATGGAGAGCGTTCGATTGTTTTCCCCCCGGTGGGCGTGGTCTTCAGATTATGACGCGTGTCGCTCAGTCTCTATTGCACCATATGACGTCATTTTCCGTCATAATATTTTTCCTGCCATTTTAAATTAACCAAAAAACATATTTTTGCAAACTCCTCCTAGACCGTTGCTCCAATTTTCACAAAAATTTAACCAGATTATCTCCAGACCATGCTGACAAAAAGTTATGGAATTCAAGTTGATTCGTCAAATCGTTTTTGATAAACGCGCGAACAAAATTTATGTAGCAGTTGCAAAAATACACTTAAGGCTATATATCCGCAACGCTTCATTGTATTCAAACCAAACTTGGTACATGTCATCAAAAGCATGTCAGATACGAAAAGTGGCTATTCTTGCTTATAACTTCTGAACCGTCTATCCAGTGGTCTCGTTTCAGGACGTTCAGGACGGAATGCCAAGTCGTCTGTTATCCAATTTTACCATATCGGCCATTTTGAATTACGTGCTAAAATGCTGTATGAACGCATGACCGTATTGTTACGAAATTCAGTATGGGTCATCAGCACGATGCCCTGAAGGAGCCTGAGAAGTTTCGAAACAGCGCCACCTAGTGGAGAATTGTTTTTTTCAAACGCTTATAACTTTGGGTGTCGTTGACTTATTTTTATGGGACTAACTTTTTTTGTCTCCTTGTCGAGTCCAACGATATCAGACTTGCCAGGTTTCGGTGTATGGTTTGTGCAGCGTGGTAATTTAGAGCTTAAAAAACATTAGCTGATATCTTCGAAACCCCTAGTCCGATCGAGATGAAACCAGCGTCAGAAGTTCGAAAACATAGGTTGATAGCTATACGCTAATGCCCAAACGTCAAAATATTGATAGTAAGGGGGAGTAAAAACTGAGTTTTTAGTGTTTTTTCATATAAATGTCTATAACTCCAAAACGAAATGAGATCTTTTCACAAAAATTGACACACACATGTAAGGGCTCACTCCGAAGACACATCAAAAAATTGTAGGATTGTGCCTCTTGGTGATGCTATAATTAAACAAAATATGAAATTGGCTCTATACAACTCAGTGTTTTAATGTGGGGTTTTAACATTTTTGCTTCAAATATCTTCACAAATTTTTTCAGGTGGTCTGCTGCTAGCTTCCTTATTAGCTTCTGTTGCGCTTGGCCCCGGTATTGCTGCTTGCAGCTATATTTTATCTTACATTTATATGGTGGGAAGAGTATATGATTGGGCAGAAAAACTGACAGGAAGCTGAAGTGCAGAATGCCGTCATCAGAATTGTTGATTCGTATTGGTGGTGAAGAGAGACTGTAAATATTATTGTAAATGTGAATTTTAAAATACAGGTTCTTCCCAAGCAAAGTCCACCATGACTTCACAAAAACTCCTGTCAGTTATCTTTAGCAGTAGCACTTTTTAAATATTGCTTTTGAAACAAGTCATATTTAACATGATCCTTTTTAATTGATTCCATGCTTCTGTCCTGCTTCAGTGATTAGGTAATTAAAGCTATTTAATTTAATGAGCTATTTAATCTCATTTAGCTGATTGATATTGTGACCGGAAACCACAGCTTTATAGAGTGCCCAGCATGCTGTATGTGCTCACCTTACAATTAAACATACTTATGAATGCGCAAAACAATAACCATTAGCACAGCCAATTACTGAGGTAATCATCTGTTTTCTTTCCTTTTTTCAGAATAATCCAAATATTAAATAATTAAAGCTAGATTTGTTTACATGAATGAGAGCAGTTTTAACTAGATCAGGGCTAGACAAATGATAATAGCTGCTTTTCCACTGTCGGGGCAGTGCGCGCCAGGGCTTTCAACAGGCCGGGTTGGACTAATAGCCTCAGACCTGTAGTACAGAGCCCCAAACCATGCTGCGTTTCCACCGTCGAGCCAGAAGCTCCACAGCACTTCACTAAAACCCGCCTGTAACACGCCTCTCTGAAACAACGTCACACGAACCCATCATTTCACCAAAAAATGGAAGTTTTATCAGAAAACTAATCAGAAAGAAATCACTGGAAACTAGTGAGATTGCAAAACAAACATGATAAAAGCGGCCGTTCGTTGGCATTTTAATTATTTACTTAAAGATTTAAAACCCAAGTATCAATGTTTTACCACAGGTTTACAATAATAAGTGATACATTGATCATAATGAATAAATTTGTGTCAAGATTGCACATTAGTCACACAAAAATAAAGTAGTATTTACAGTTTTTTTCTCAAAAAAAGAGGACACACATACTTATTAATAACTTATTCATTTGCGTCTGTTTCCGTATATTTGTAGTCACAGGACAGTTGTCACGTTTTGATTTTATTTCTTGATTGTTTCTCTGATCTGTTCATGTTTGAGTTTGTTTGTTAATCTTCTAGTCTATTAATTAGTTCAGTTCTCCTCCAGTCTCTCTCTGTTTGTTTCTATGGTTACAGATTATTTGAGTCCTCAGTTCAGGTGTTTCTTTAATTATCTCGTCAGCTCCTTTGTTTGCCCTTCTACTTAAGACCTCACTTCCTGTTAGTTCTGTTTTTCTCCTGTTCATCATTTTGAATACATGGATTAAAGACCCATGCCATCAGCATGCTTGCATCACATTTAGAAAGAACAATAATTGTAAAAATTGTACAATAATTACAAATTTTCTTTATTTTTTGACATGTGGAGCTAAATATGGATATCAGATAGTCCGGTATAAAGAAACAAGACTTACTGACAGATAAAAAATAGCCTACATGATTTGTCAGGTTTCTTCAAGTGGCCATTTCTTTATCTGCCATCTCCAGACTCCCATAAACTTTACCTTTGTTCGTAACCACTCAAGCCTGAGCTAGCCTGCTTTGAACCAAGGTAGCCTATTTGGCCGGCTAAAAAACCCTGGCCGTTGGCCCAGAGGAAGCCCCGGATGTGATAGTGGAAACACGACTGGCCCTGGTACACACTAGCATGCCCACTTTGGGTCCGACAGTGGAAACACACCTAATGCTTATCAGAATTTATAAGAGACACTTGATAGAAATGCGTTATTAGTGTGTTTTGGTTGTGTGACACTGTATCATGGAAGTACTTCATATTTGTTGTTCTAAAAACTTCATGATCTTTCCTTTTTGATTTATACCATGCATTAAAAGTAAAGAACCATTTTGAGGCAGTAACAGGATTTATATAGCCACAAAATCTTTTTTCATTATCTTGAAAAAGCACTCAATGGTAAGAAATGGCAAAAATAGCTTTGTGTGGACATATCTTCAGTTTGTGTTTGTTCTCATTATTAAGTTTTGTCTATCACCAGATAGTGTAATTGAGTTTATGCAGCAAGGATAAAGTATTGTGGAAATGAATGCGTTTGTTGTCTCACAAAAGGCTAGATGAAATCTCAAGGGTTTGGTTGGATTCTTAAAGGAGAAATATTTAATTACAGCTTAACACCCAGGTTAATATCTCACTGAATTTAAATATTTAATTTCCTCACTGAATGGCGGATCGGCTATTGTTTGAGTATAGTTCTATTGAAATGTAGCTGAATACGGTAGGTTTAAGATGAAGTTTGGCTAATTGTTTTGCATACTGAGAATAGGGAATAGTGAAATTATGAATTATCAGCTTAAGAAACCCACTTTGCTTTTTGAGGTTTAAGCCCAAATTAATTAATTTTGGTAGATATAGAGAAAGAATTCAGATTGGCATGGTTTAAGAAATAGGGCCCTATTTTAACGATCTAAGTGCATGGTCTAAAGCGCAAGTGCACTTAGGGCGTGTCCGAATCCACTTTTGCTAGTTTAACGACAGGAAAAATGGTCGGTGTGCCAGGCGCATGGTCTAAAAGGGTTGCCCCTATTCTCTTAATGAGTAATGTGTGTGTTATGGGTATAACGTGCAATAAACCAATCAGAGTCTCATCTCCAATTCCCTTTAAAAGCCATGGCAGATTCGCTATTTACATGGCGGAATATAGACACCCTCATCCTGACGAGTCAGTTTAAATACATGTGTGTATTGCCACGATTGGTTAAATACTGTAAGCAGCCAATTTCTTTTGTCATAGACCCTTTTCACAGACTGTGATGGCACGTTTTAACCGTCATCAATATCGTAAATCCTGCAATGTTTTTTGTATACATTTTTTTTTTGATTTAAATATATTACTTTTGCATCAAATTACAAAAAACAAGTTACCGCTGCTGTGAGTGTGTTTTTAATATAGCGTCTATGAGAGTGATGGTAAAAATTAACATATTTCTCTCTTTTGACTGCCATTATCAACCTCACTCTATTTTTTCCCTCTTTTTGAAAGTTGTAAAATCACTATTATGGTGTTTTTCTGTTGCTATTTCAGGAAATGGGCACACAAAAAATATTTAATGTATTCTCTCATTCCCAGCTATAATATTAAACCCAACTATGACGACTTCTGCTCTGAGAAACCTGGAAATGTGAAAAGGGTCTATTACTGCAAATAGGTAATTCTGATACATGCAATGAAGGAATTCTTATCGTTATGTACACAATAAGAATCTTTTGCATTGTAATCCTTTTATTCTTTTATTTTTAATATTTAAAAATTTTTGTGTGCTGCTGCGTGTACCTGTGTATGTAATAAGCAGAGTGTTCGCATGTTGTGCGCCTGCCTATAGGCGCATATTACTAACGTGCCCTTTAAATAACACAAAAAATAATTGTCAATTGCATGCCTCAAAATAGCAACGCGTCAACAATGAACCTGAACACACCTTGTTTTCAGACCAGCACGCCCATGGGCACACAAATGGCCGCAAATGCATTTGCTATCTGAACAATGTGGTGCTGGTTGTGAAAAGGATAACTGAGCTGGGCTGAAACTAGTAAAAAAAAAAACACTTGCGTCGCGCCTGGCGCTGCATTGCGCCGGGTTTATGATAGGCATATTGTTTTCTAGCAAAGACCATTTGAGTGATGTTATATTCATCTGTGGTGGTCTTTGGCTTAGTTGCATGGACCACTTTTATAATATTTTTATGGTGTTTTGGTGTTCTTAAAGGGGGGTTACTACTTTAAAGGGGATGTCTACTTGGCTATTTCATGCATTCTGACTTATTTACACTGTTAAAGAGTTGGATTCTCATGTTAAACGTGACCAAAGTTTCAAAAAATTAGTTGGATGTATGACAGAGTATTTCAGTGCCAATTACACTCCTTCAGGATTCGTATATGTTTCGGAAAGTTTTTTCCAGTATGGCTCTGTATGACATCATGAAGGGCGGAATCCCTTCTATAGGCACTTCTCCCGGATGAGCGCGAGTGTAACACATCCGAGTAATAACACACCCGGATAATAACGGCCCTCTTCACCGCCGACTGCAAGCCTGTGTATGGATCTAATTCCATCGTCAAGTTTGCGGACGACACTACGGTGATTGGGCTCATCAGCAACAACGATGAGACTGCCTATAGGGAGGAGATCCAGCACCTGGCCACATGGTGCGCTGATAATAACCTGCTCCTCAACACCACCAAAACGAAGGAGCTCATCGTGGACTTCAGGAAGGAGTCAAGAGGCACACACGACACCATCCACATCAATGGAATGGCTGTTGAACGTGTCTCCAGTTTCAAGTTCCTGGGGATCCACATCTCGACGGACATGTCGTGGACGACCAACACCTCCAGCCTGGTCAAGAAGGCTCACCAGCGCCTCTTCTTCCTGAGGACACTGAGGAAGAATCAGCTCTCCTCGGCTATCCTGGTGAACTTCTATCGCTGCGCAATAGAAAGCATCCTGACCAACTGTGTGGCAGTGTGGTATGGGAGCTGCTCTGTTGCGGAGCGCAAGGCACTGCAGCGGGTGGTGAAAACTGCCCAGCGCATCACAGGGACTCCACTACCTGCCATCGAGCACATCCAGAGGAAACGCTGCCTGCATCGAGCTCGCAGCATCCTTAAGGACTCCTCTCACCCAGCCCACAGACTGTTTTCTCTCCTGCCCTCCAGCAGGCGTTTCAGGATCCACCGGACCAGGACCAGCAGACTAAAGAACAGTTTTTTCCCCAGAGCTGTCTCTTTATTGAACTCTAACCCCCGTTGATCCACTTCCCTCATAAACTGATAACTCTCCTACCTCACATCTTCCTTCACTTTGTTATTTGCACTACCGACTGTTTATCACAGTAACAACTGTTTACATATGCACCTTGCACTGCCATATCCTAACTGGATTATGCTCATTTGCACTGCCGACTGTATTTATAGTACCAATGTTTACATTTGCATTTTGCACTGTACTTCTAACTGTAATATGCAACCACTTTCCACTGCACTTTCCACTTTTTTTTCCGGATAGCTCTGTCCATAATTTATTGCACTACCCTAATCCACTGCTATTCCTCATATAAAGTTCTGTTTATAGTAATAGCCATCTGTATATTGTATTCATAGTACATATTCACCTGTAAATTCTGTTTATAGTAATAGCCATCTGTATATTTATTCACTGTACATATTCACCTGTAAATTCAGTTCTGTTTATAGTAATAACGTCTCTCTATTTATACATATTTATACATATTCAGTACATATCCATGTCCTGCACTTACGCATCCATTGTATATCCTGCACTTGCTGCTATTGCACTTCTGGTTAGACCTAAACTGCATTTCGTTGCCTTGTACTTGTACTTGTGTAATGACAATAAAGTTGAATCTAATCTAATCTAATCTAACACCAACTCCCGAGCGTGTTGTGCTCAAGGTTCTTTACTTTGTTTCACACTGAAATGACAAAACATGAACAGTACATGAGATGCCATTGCTCATGTACACACATGGTAAACTTATAACAACTATGACCTCCCTATTAACTTTAACACTATCTTTACTTCATTCATGTCTAAGTGACACCCTAAACTTCACAATATCGACGAACAACCCAACCCATCTCAGATTATGCACACATCTTTCACCATTCTACATGTGTGTGTGCCCGTGACTCTTTAGCTCCGCCCACTGCACGCCTCCATGAGCTTGGCTGTTTTCGGAAAGAATCTGTCCAGCGTATCTGTCTTTTATAAATCTGATAAAACTAAAGACTCACAGAAACTATGTGTTATGTACCCTTTAACATCCCTAGTCCTCATATTGGCAAAAATATTCTTAAAAATGTTGTTCCACAAAAAAAAAAAAAAAAATCAACATCATGACGATGAGTAAATGACACAGAACGGTTTATTTTTGGCTGAACAGTTTCTTTAAGGATCAGGCAGTTAATCATCCTCTTAGGAGGTTTAACCTTTGCTTGACATTGTCTTCTTCTCTTTATCTATTTTCTGTGCTTTCCTCACCCTTTCATGTCCTCCCATCCCCCTCACTCTTTCTCCGTCTCTGGCTCGGTATGTGTTCTGGCACATGAATAAACCTGCCATTAGCTGCAGGTGTGCAGGAGTTCAGGTCTGCTAGTGTTGGCAGTTTCCTATATCTGAACTCGCATAAAGGACAAACCGGACATCCACAGCTTCAGTTCTGGTAGTCTTCATGCCCTGGTTATGAGAACCAACGGAATGAATCACAGTGGAATATTGTGTGTAATTGAAATGTTTATA
The DNA here is from genome assembly GCF_949357685.1 of Gobio gobio. Classification (NCBI taxonomy): domain Eukaryota; kingdom Metazoa; phylum Chordata; class Actinopteri; order Cypriniformes; family Gobionidae; genus Gobio; species Gobio gobio. Next base: position 31,472,736 of record NC_137109.1, on the reverse strand, counting down.
TTTGGCATGCCTGAAAGGTGTATCAGAATAAATGTGTCTACTAAAAATACTGTTTTAAAAATGCAGATTCTGAGTTATAAAACTAAAACTATGATATATACATTTCTGATATACACAACATTTTTTTTACACAGATTGAATGTAGATTATTTTTATGAATTATAGATTATAGTGCATTTAGTGCATATATTACTAGTCATAAACCTTAAAATGACATATAATGTATTTTTTCTCGTGAGTTATGAACCATAAACTTCTCTTGTAAATGTCTTGGCATTAAAAAAATAAAACATAAACTGAATAATCTTTTATTTTGCTTGGTTCACTCTATTTTTCCTTCACTGAGTAGGTGGATTAGAAATCACAAAAGTGTTTTGAATTATGATCTTCCTGCATATTTCATGGCACATAATTTCCGTAAATAAGCTCTCTTAATGCTCTTTATCTTTTTAATGGGACTTGAACAGTTTTTTTTGTACATTGTCACTACTGTGCAAAGATTATCTGTCCATTTCAATACATGTACAGGATCTAACCGTAAGATTTATTTGCATATCTGCTTATTCTCCATTCTTATTCCTCTCCAGTACAATGTAAATGTCCTAATTAGTCAAGGGGACTGTATGAATGTGAAATCTTATGAAAAGTCCTACAGTTAATAATGAAAGAAAGCCAAAATCCATTTCACTTCCTTCAGCATCTGTGTTCATTTGCACAAGGTTTCATTCCTATAGCACCCCACTGTCTTTCCCATCCCACTCTTATAAATCAACGCATTGACAAGAGATGCATCTTGGCTTGTCACATGCACATTTTCTAATCATTGAAGGCAGTAAGTGATTTTCTCTCCCTGTTCCTGTGAGATCTGCCCCCTTGGCTTGTTTCATTATTCTGATACGTTATAGGCGACTTGTGATGTGCTCTCAGAGGTGTTACAGGTACGGCATTGTATGAGGATATAAACAATACTTCTCTTGTTCACTATCCAAGCGTGTGCTCCTTTAGCTAGAGATTAGACATGCTCCTGCATCACTGCCTTGTCCAAATATATGTCATGGTTGTGCTGTGCAGAGTTTGAAGAATCACAATGTAATGTTTTGATATTTTATACATTTCAGGCCTGACTGTGTGCTGCAGGCCTCTAGAATGCCAGTTGCCATGGTTACTGTTGCCCATGGAAGTTGGATGATGGTTGCAGCAGCCCACATGACTGTGAATGTCCTTTACTCACACACACATATACATGATCAAATGGATGGGAAGCTTTTGGGACAGTCTGTGTCGCCAGTAACTCAGCAACTAATGTGGTCATCCTGGTTATTACACAGCTACTTTCGACATAAGTAAATAATTGGACACAATATATTTATTTGAGCTGGAATATTATATTAGCTATTTTTTATTTATATATATATATATATATATATATATATATATATATATATATATATATATATATATATATATATATATATATATATATATATATATATATATATATATATATATATATATATATATATATATATATATATATATATATATACATATATATAATATATCAAGTGGTGGCACAACATAATATCAAAGTTTTTCATCGTGAATGTCTTTTAAATGAAACATTGTAATGTCACTATGATATTTTGGCACAAAAAACAAAACAAAATTAATAACATGCTGGATAGGAGAATTTACTTTTTTAGTGGTAGCCTACATTCTCTTCATCAATCGGATCAAAAGTGGACAACGTTAAAATAGGTGTAAAATGTTTTGAGCTTGTCTACTTTCGTCCACTAGAGTTAGTCGAAAACGCATTCGACCGGATTGCTTTCGTAGTGTAGATGTGGTAGAACACTAACTAGCTAACATTCACTCACAGATTTCGATGCGGCCTTTCAGCTATCAGAGCAGAAACTAAAGCTCTTGTTTTTCCGTCGTCACCTTTTGTGTTCATATGTAAATTGCGCAAGCTTATTTTGTCCAATAGATCGGAAGATCTGAAAATGCCCATACATTTACCCTTCCATAGACCATCCCCTCGAAGAAATCAGGACAGCAGTGATTGAAAGTGGACAAAAGAGACGGATCAAAACACCAGGTGTAAACGGGAATGTGTTTACCTCGTCTCCCTCATGTAAATACTCCTGTGTGTCTGTGTGTGTGAATGTACATGCAAAAATTGCATTTTTATGATCTGGTGAATACAATTTTAAAACCACACAGAACTCTGAGTCTGAAGCTTTGAGAGGAGAGTCAGTAGGGAGAGAGGGCTTTGTGCTGGGTGGTGAAGACAGGCGAGAGTGAGAGAGGGAAAGCTGGAGCCTGCAACAGACACTAAGCTGACAGGCGGTATGAGGGGGGGGTCACTGTTTTAAACACACGCTGTGAGTAGCAGAGAGACCCACATCATCTTATATCCTAAACCCCTCTGTCACAGAGAGAGAGAAAGAGTTTGAGCAACTGCGCGTTAGAGAAATGAAAGCTGAGACTTTGGGATCAGCCTGATCCAATAATGATTGCATTTCAACACCGAGGATTTTGTCAATGAAAACATTTTTTTTATTTGTTCTTTTCCACCCTAGCCGTCACTTGGTTTGAGATGCATAATCCATGTGGCTTTATAGAGCATTATACAATATACAGGTTGGCAACATATTTTTTATTCATTTTAAATCCTTTTAAACACTTCATTTCTCACTACTCAGTGATCCGTAATGCTGTGGTCTGGCCCCATAAATCGGTGCTGCTTTTATTCCTATCCATACTCTCCAGGGCAAGATTTGGCCCCAGGGGGATGAGATGGCAAACCTCGGAAAAGGTAATATTACACAACGATCTGAAACAACTTTACTGGAGGCAGATGTGCCATCACATCTTCGGCACCGCTGTGTGTATCTAGGCAGAAATGGTTTGAGATAAATACACTCTAATCAAATTAATTATGTGATACACTGTGCACTTCCATATTTGGATAATGAGGGCAGTAGTTATTTACAGTCCCAGAAGTATCCACCATAATAGAGGGGGAAATCAAAGAGATGGAGAAAGGGATGGAAAAAAACTGTGCTCTAACCAAAGCCTTGGGCATTTTGTCATGTCTAACAGTTGTATAAAATATTAACATGTCACAGTGAATAGGGGTAGGATTTGCCATTGCACATGTAATAATAAGGTCAAATGTTATATTTTATGTCATTCCAATTTTTTTTTTTTGATATTTCAAGAGATATTTTTTTTGTCCATACAATGGAAGCCTGTGTGGTCACCAGCATTTTCTAAAATATATTTGTGTTCTGCAGAATAAAGAAAGTCATAAAGAGGGTGAGTAAATGATGGCATAATTGTCATTTTTGGGTGAACTGTCTCTTAATGAAAGAGATAAAAGTAATAATCCACATTTATGACAATGTTGACTACAGCAAAAAACATGGGTTTGGGCTGTTTTTTTGTTGTTGTTGTTTTTTTTTTGTTTTTTTTTTACAAAAATTGGGGTTATAGTGGAGCACTTCCAATCACCATTTTTTTAGAGGGTTTGAAAGCAAAATGTGAAGCTTATAATTTTTATAAACATTTAAAATGTATTATTCTGTTATTATATAGGCTGTTAAATTAACGTTTTAACAGGCATATTAGTTTTTGCAGAATTATAAATGTAAAATTGCACATACGAAAAGGTAGGAAAAAGCGATTTATTCTGTTGAAACAGCAAGAATTTTAACATTTATGGATTGGCCCCATTGACTTCCATTGTAAATGCTTATAATCCAGAGGTTTTTTTAGGTTTTAAAGAAAACATTATTTCAGGCAAGGACAATATTATTGTGTAGATCGGGAGAGGACAGCTATTTGCCCTAGGCTTTCCCTCAATTTGCTCGCCCAGCAGCCTGCTTTTGAAAACCAGCTTGAAAAAACTCATTACCTCGTCCAGAATCATGTCAGCTTTGCCTTTAGTTTCTTTTTTGGACAACTATCTCTAAAGGCACTGCACCTGATACAGAGGCAAAGTAATCGAATGGATTCTTTACTTGAAAGAAAACAGAACAGTATAGCATGTCTGATTGAATCTAATACCTTTATGTTTTAATAATCATTCTTCCTTTCATACAGTATGTTACTTTTTGTTTGTTGTTATTCAGTTCTTTTCTCCAGCATACTTGAATTGAAGTGGCTGAGAAAATGTTCTTCCTTGGGGTGTGACAGCATGCCGTTAGCTGCAGCATTTTCATCTCTGAACAGCTTAGCTGTGCTCATTTTCTAAACATAATGGCTGGATTTGTAACTAAACAGCATCTTTCATGACTTAAATTGTTCTCCTTTGTAATAGACCAGAACCACTCTGCTGGCGAGGAATGAGTAATCAGCTTTCTATTCTGCACAAAAACATGCACCATCACCTCTAGAACGTCTGCTGTTAATGTTTTAATTCAAGAAAATTTTGTATATCAAATAGAACCTGTCTGACTATTGCCCATTCTGTAATTTCCTTTCAAGCATTCTTTAACTAGACCTGACCAAACAGGAGCTGACAGTTGAGGTCATAAGCAATTACAAAAGATTCTAATTGCATATTTAGCCACTCCATTTAGTCACCTGCAGGTATCTGCTGACCTAAAGGTCAAGTCTAGATTAATTACATTGCATATTGCCATTGATCAAGCCTTCATGCATGCTCTGTTTGGACAGGCTACAGACAATAAGACAGTAACTTAGTGATTACTCTAGTGCATTCGACATAATAGCTCATCTGAGTGCCTGAATGCATAATAAGCCATCACAAAGAGAAACAAGTGAAAAAATTAGTTTTCACCTGCTGAGATTAAAATGGATTTTTAAGCAACAAAAAAGTTAGTGTTATCATCCTGGAGACCCTAAGAAAATGTTTGTGATGATTTTGTTCTTTTTTTTTACCCTTTAAATGTCAAGGAAAAAACACAAACAAAATTGAATGCAGGTTTCAATTCATATACCCATTAGGCTGCTCAATGAAGTGAGACCTCCTATTTGTTTTTCAATGTTTAGGCCTTCATGTCACATGTTCCATTTTATTTGAGACCGAAACCCACTGTGGCCAAAGGGTCTACAGGTAATAACAGAAGAAAAGATCTCCGTCTGGCACTGTGCGATGTGTATGTCTGAAAATAACAGTGAGCAATCAATTCGTTCCTAGTAGTCACCATTTAGCTTTTCCCCAAAGACAATCCTCTTGGAGTGACTTAAAATTAATTGTATCTCTCAAGTGTACAATGATTTATTGCCCCATAAGGCCTTTTGGTTGCAAGACTCTTGCTTGGAAAACTGCATAGCGACACTTTACATGTGGACCAGTAATCAGTAATTTATTAACTTTTTGGAAATTGTTACTTTAATTCAACAAGGACACATTAAATAGATTATCTTGTCAGTAAAAGACTAGATAGTTCACTCAAAAATGAAAATTACCTCATGAATTACTCACCCTCAAGCCATCCATAGGTGTATATGACTTCTTTCAGACTAATACAATCAGAGATGTATTAAATAATGTCTTGGCTATTCCAAGCTTTATAATAGCAGTAAATAGAGGACATGATCTTGAAACGCAAAAAGTGCATCCATCCATCATAAAAGATACCCACACGGCTCCGGGGGGTTAATAAAGGCCTTCTGAAGTGAAATGATGCATTTTTGTACAACTTTTTTTTTTTTTGTCTAACATTTCTCTAAAAAAATTCTAATTTTAGACTTTTAGATTCTATCCTCTGCGCTTCCACGTTCATCAGTGCGTCATGCATCAGGTCAAGGGTTACTCTTTCACCTTAAATCGATGCATACGGCCATCTGTCTGAAACTAGTTATTTTAGTTTATAACGTTTTAAATATAGATAATTTTTTTTACACAAACACACATTTTGCTTCAGAAGGTCTTTATTAACTCCTGGAGCCGGGTGGATATATTTTATAATGAATTGATGCAATTTTTGGGCTTCAAAATCATGTCCTCATTTCACTGCCATTATAAAGCTTGGAGAGCCAGGACATTATATAATATACACTATATTGCCAAAAGTTTTAGGACACCTGCCTTTACAAGCACATGAACTTTAATGACATCCCATTCTTAATCCGTAGGGTTTAATTTTGAGTTGGCCCTTGTAGCTATAACAGCTTCAACTCTTCTGGGAAGGCTTTCCACAAGGTTAAGGAGTGTGTTTATGGAATTTTTTTTTCAACCCCTGAAAAACAACCCCCACACCACCAATCTTTACACTTGAATTTAAACTGAAATAAATGATTTGGAGGGGTGTCCCAATACTTTTGGTAATATAGTGCATCTCTGATTGTATTTGTCTGAAAGAAGAAAATCATATACACCTAAGATGGCTTGAGGGTGAGTAAATCATGGGGTAATTTTCATTCTTGGTGAACTAAACCTTTTAGCCACACAACTGATTATACCATTGATAATAATAAGAAATGTTTCTTGAGCATCAAAACAGCATATTAGAATGATTTCTGAAGGATCATGTGACACTGAAGACTAGAGTTAAGATGCTGAAAATATTTAGTGGCCCCATAATTTAAATGAGGGACTCGATCTTGTGGGAGGGTTTAGGTAAGAGCTCAGGGTGCCAGTGGGAGATATTTGCTGCATTTGAGCGGAAACACTCGGCCTAACTCTCAGATTGGCACTGAGAGCAATGATCACGACAGCTTTATTAATCACATCAATCATCCTCTGCACCATGGCGACCGCTGGGAACCCTAATCGCCTTTCACAGTGCCACCCATTTCTCTCCTTCAGCTGTCTCACTACTCCACATTACTGTAGCTCTAAGCGCTGTGAGCAAGTATGTGCTCAGTTCCAGTGGGTAAGGGTGGGCAACTGTGCCCAAATAAGATTTTTGGCCTTAGACCATGTTAAATACCAAGTTATTTTATGCAGTTGCGAGTTCTGTAACTTTCAGTCCACTGAAGAGAAATCACTTGTGAACACTGGGTGAAGCTTTCCAGTTAACACAGCTACACTATAAATCTTAAAATTTTTGTCATGAGGAGATTGTGGTAATGTTTCTATTCTGCGTATTTTGACAATTTGCTGTTGTCTAATCGAAATGTACATATTTTGACGTTTTGAACCTACCACAAGGTTTTCAAAGTGTTTTATCTTGGTTGATTAAACTTCAATGTTGTAAATGTTGCGCTTTCTGTGTTTTCTCTGTCAATCCATCCAGAAGAACTCCACATTAAGCTTTACAACTGATAGCCAAAATGTTTTGATCCATCCTGTAAAAATCATGGTACAGCATATCATTAGCCTTATGTTTCTGGGAAATAAGGTAGACTAATTAAACATTACAGAACAAGGATTTCTCAATGAACCTTCTTCATTCAATAAAGGAAACAATGAGAAATTAGATAAGTATAACTAACTACCTAAATAATAATGTAATGTTTGTGGCTATTGTGAAAAGATATTAAGTGTTTTTAATGTAATTTAATGTTACTCAGCCCTTAAAAACCCTGTTATATTTCAAGTGAAAACAAAGAACAAACAGGTGTAATTGCGAACAAAGTTTGGTGTAACATGAAGTCCACTGAGACAAGTGTTTTGAACCCAAGTGCAGTCTCTTTATTTTATCAAACTTAAATCCAAAACATTAAACAAAAGGCTTGGCTTGACATGAACCAAAACATAAACTTGAACCATACAATAACAGACCAAGACACACGGCAAACACGAGGGCTTAAATACACTGAGACTAATGACAAGACAAGTGACACCTGTGAGCAGTGATCAAACAAAGAACCAATGACAGAAGACACAAGATCACATGAGGGCATGGGAGTCACATGACAAGACCAGGAAACAAGACAGTGAACCTGACACTCAGAAACATAACAGTGAACATGATAAACTGAAAACATGGAACATGAACCAACACCAAAACACCCTGTGACATTTGGTCAAATTTAAGTACATTTAGGTGGTTCAAAACTTTCTAGAAAACTCTGCACTGCCTGTTAAACACCCTCGAACTGCCATTAGTCTGTGATGGTGGGTTGAACTCTGAGTATCATGGGGGTGTGTAGGCAGGAAGATAAAGATGGGCTGATACAATTCTCAAACAAATTTTTAATGATCAAGGAATCTCAGGTGAGTAACAACAGGAAGGTATAAAACACACTCTAGACTTTGACGTACAATACTGGACAAGGAGTGACTGAAAAGGCAGAAGTAAATAGGGAATACAAATGAGGAGGATGACACAGCTGGAACAGATAAACTAATGATGACAGTGACCATGGAGACAGATGAGTGGCGGGAAACTGGAAAATGTGACACGGAAACAGGATGACAACACAAACAGACAAGCATGTGACTATACACCCCTCCCCGAAAGGCGCAGCCTCATGCCATAACTGTGGAGGGAGGGAGCGGGCTCAGGTGGAGGAAGAGTAGGAGAAGAGTGGACAGTAGATATAGGAGGACCCAGGGCGGAGCTGACAGAGGGAGGAACCATGGAGGAGACAGGGTTGATGACTTCAGGGGGCCACCTGACGGAGGCAGAGCTGGTGCCAGTAGAGGCCAGGGTGTAGCCGCAGAGCCGACGAACCACAGTGACACTTAAGATCCGACGGGGCCTGGCGATGACCTTGGCTCCTGCGACCGCGGGGATACAGCAGGCCACTGTGGAGCTGGAGCGATCGAGACCCAAGATGGAGCTGGAGGGAGTGTGGAGCCCAACAGTGCCAAAGGGATGGAAGGAGGAGGCAAAGCCGGACAAGTGGAGTCCATAAGTGATGGCGGGTCGACGAGCGACCAAGGCGGCATCGGAGGGATGAGGGAGACCGGCGAAACTGTTGGTCCATGGTGGAGCAGAGGGAAGTAAGAGCCAGGGCAGCATCAAAGGCTTGACGGGCTGAGGTGGAGTCCTGGTCGCGGAACCCGGAGGCGGAAACCGTGGATCCACCAGCCCAGATGTAGCTGCATAACCCACAGCGAACACACCACTCGGGCTAACAGGAAGTGGCGGGGGTGAGGGTAAGGGGTAGATGATGGGAGGAAGAGGGAGAGGGAGACTGGGTGGGAGTCCACTCTGGACTTGAGACAGGAGGCGGAGTCCACTCTGGACTGGAGACAGGAGGCGGAGTCCACTCTGGACTGGAGACAGGAGGCGGAGTCCACTCTGGACTGGAGACAGGAGGCGGAGTCCACTCTGGACTGGAGACAGGAGGCGGAGTCCACTCTGGACTGGAGACAGGAGGCGGAGTCCACTCTGGGTAGTCAGAGATAATGGTGTCGTTGTCCTCGACGACTCCCACGGTGAGGGAGGATCTGCACACCACCAAGGCGTAGTAGATGAACTCGATGAAAGGAAGGTGATCCTCCCCAAACAGCAGCATCTGGCCAAGTATATCGTCCATCCTGCTCCAGAAATGCTGTTTCAGAGTTTCATCGTCCCAGCACGCCTCATGATAGAGTTCCAGGTAATCCTCCACATAATCCTCCAATGACCGGCCGTTTTGTGAAACATTCCTCTTTATCCATTCTTGGGTCCGGTATTCTGTCACGGGTGTGTGTAGGCAGGAAGACAAAGACGGGCTGATACAATTTTCAAATGAAGTTTTAATGATCAAGGTATCTCAGGTGAGTAACAACAGGCAGGTATACAACACACTCTAGACTTTGACGTACAATACCGGACAAGGAGTGACTGAAAAGGCAGAACTAAATAGGGAACACAAACGAGGATGATGACAAACAGCTGGAACAGATAAACTAATGATGACAGTGACCATGGAGACGGACGAGGGGCGGGAAACTGGAACGAAGGAACATGTGACACGGAAACAGGATGACAACACAAACAGATAAGCACTGTGACTCTACCTTCTTTTATGTGGAAATCTTTTCAGATTTATATTAATTTCTTAATTTAGTCTGTCAAGGTAAGGCACAAATAAAAATGTGAATGCTTTATAAAACTGAAGCTGTGATTATAATTAAAACATCCTGAAATTGAAGAGCTTTGTGACACATTTAATACTGTGAAGTTGCTTTGAAGTGATCTGTATTGTACAGTATGAAAATACAGGTAAGTTTAACTTTAACTTGTGTTGTGTTATTGGGAAGACACTATACAGCACATTTTTAGATACTCATCTAAACACCACTCCCAGCAGCACGGGGTGCTGTTGGAATGTTCGCAAATAGTATACTAGTATGACTCAGCTATTTCTTTCAAACTTCTGTTTAACCCTTAGCAAAGAACGAGAAGAAATTTAACGAGAGTACATCAGGTCCTTCAGTCCTATGCTCTCAGTTGACACAGAACATTTTAAAGCTCTAAAATTGCATGAAAAAATCAGCTATAAAGTATGCTATGGTGGATTTATAATTTTGTTCTGCAGGAATAGCTGAAGTAGTCTATAGTAAGTGGAAATGAGTCTCTGAATCACAGAACAGATCTATATGTTTGGCTGAGCAGTAATTACCTCTCAGCATTATGGACTATTATAATAACGCAACTCAAAGAGGATGATGTTCGTCTGTGCAGCTGAGCAGACAAATCAATTTGAGACTTTCCCACAACATTTCAGTGCACTTATAATGAAGGAAAAGCGCTAAGAAGCCTAAAAAATGCTTTAATTTCCCAGCAGCCCTGCAGATTGGTCAAGTCCATAAAACTGGCCTGTGTGTGTGTGTGTGTGTGTGTGTGTGTGTGTGTGTGTGTGTGTGTGTGTGTGTGTGTGTGTGTGTGTGTGTGTGTGTGTGTGTGTGTGTGTGTGTGTGTGTGTGTGTGTGTGTGTGTGTGTGTGTGTGTGTGTGTGTGTGTGTGTGTGTGTGTGTGTGTGTGTGTGTGTGTGTGTGTGTTCATTTTTTTTTCTATCCCGGTGGGGACTTCAACCTGAATAAACACTGACACACACTGAAACAAGCTTATGAATAATATAGGATGATTATTTTTTTTCTTTTGAAAATATAAAAGTGCAGAACGTTTTCTGTGATGGTTAGTTTTAGGGTAGAATTAGTGTAAGGGGAGAGAATATACAGTTTGTATAGTATAAAAACCATTACGTCTATGAAGAGCTCCCACAAAGATAAGCGAACAAGACGCGTGCGTGCGTGTGTGTGTGTGTGTATGTGTCTGCGTGGACTCAGTGGGACAGCACAGGGTGCACTGAAAACATCTGTCTGTCTCAGGGGATGATCAGAGAAAGCTGTCGCTTTCGTATACGTAAAGGAACTTTGTTTTTGTTGGATGGATTGGTGTGAATTTGAGTACAATTGGAAAAAAAGATAACTAGGGTATTTTGATTTAAATATTTATTTGATTTCTGTGTGAGAAAGCTAAACTTCCTCAAACGTTTCCAGAGGTTTTATTCAAACACCACTCGCCTCAGGCAAACAGCCTCAGTTTCCCAATAGCAGCGCCTTGTGTCAGCCCTGTGGGTCTGCAACAACATCTGCCTAATCTCTAACCCTATAAACACATGGATCGAACAAATAAGCTGACTTATACATGCAATTCTAATCGAAGTCTTGCGAATTCATTGATTGATGGAAAACTGAGATATAAACTGCCTCATCTGGTTGTCTGGATGACATTCTAGAGTAGACAGTCAGTGCATAAAAGCATAAACATCAGTGTAGTGATTTAAGACCAGCTGTGGCAAGAGTCCACAGACATGAGACTCTTTTTCGCTTTTCCCTTAAATTGTTATTTGGCCATATGTTCATTCTCTGTCCAAGCGCGCTTCCTCTCCTGGAAACAGTCCATCTGTGATCATGAAATGTGATCAAGTGATCAAGCTTTCCTATAGCTCAAACAGTAGAGCATGGCGCTAGCAACGCCAAGGTCATGGGTTCGATTCCCAGGGAAAGCAAGAATTGACAAAATGTAAAATTGTACCTTGAATGCAATGTAAGTCGCTTTGGATAAAAGCTTCTGCCAAATGCATAAATGTAAATGTAAATGTAAATGAAATGTCACTCTGACTCCCATTTAAATAATTCCAGTATCATTTGCAGGAATTGTTTGACTTCGGTCACCCTCTTCTCTCACATCTATGATTGTCTTTGAATACAAATATCGATTTCAGTTTGCCGAAACCCGAACATCAGCATTTAACTTCACAGGCTTAATATGTCAAATTATTAATATTAATATGTCCTGTTCATTGTTGGACAGTAATAGTTATCATGTCCACAGCCAAACTGAGGTCCACCAAGAGAAAAGCAGAGACGCGCCATTATGACAGCATTGTATGGAGCGGGGATGTCATGTAGTCTTCAGGCTGCTTTTTAATGGGGTACTCCTCATTTGTTGGAGATAGGATGGATTCTAATAACGGCCTTATCTCTTTGTGGTGGCAATTTGTCTTCGTCCCTTTCCCTGCAGGCACTCGGCCGCTATCTGGCGACAAGCTTTGTCCAATTTGACACAGCCAACTGACAGTGGCTAATGAAGGTTAGGGGGCCAGTCTCTCCTTCTCCTCTAGCTAATTCACACAAGACCACAGTTCTCCACCAGTCGCTTTCTCTAATGGAGGAGCAAACTCTTCCTCTCATTCTTATTTCACCCTTAATTCCACCAGCAAGCTACTTAAATTTAGCACCTAAGCTTAAAGTAATTGGAGCTGACACGACTTTCCGCATATTGACTTGCTTCACTTGTGTCACTTGTTTTATTTATTTAAAACAAAGCAAAGTGTTTAAAAAGTTTAAAAAGCTTAAAAAATAATTTCAGAAAATTATAAAAATTCATTATTTACGCATATTCCCGGTCTTCTAAAGCCATACGAACAACAAATCAAGTTTTTCTGTTTTAAATAAATTATGTTCTTTTGAACTTCCCCTTCATCGAAGAATCCTAAATAATTATCTAAATATACTAAGGCTTGGTTTCACAGACTAGGATTAGGATTCGATTAGGATTTAGTTTAATTAGGACATTTAATTAGCTTTTATAAACGTGCCTTAGAAGAAGAAGAAAAAACATTACTGGTGTGCATCTTGAGACAAAACAATGGTACTGACATCCTTTAAAATATGTCAGTGCAAGTTGCTTACAGTTGAAACAGCTTAAACATCTCAAGGCTCAAGCCTCGTCTGTGAAACCGGGGGTATATACTGAAATGTTAACAATTATTTTCAACAATGATGATAATAAAAATGTTTCTTGAGCACCAAATAAGCATTTCTGAAGGATCATGTGACACTGAAGACTGGAGTACTGTTGGAAATTCAGCTTTGTCATCACGTGAATAAATTGCATTTTAAAATATATTAAGATAGAAAATAGTTTTTTTAACAATAATAATGATAATTATAATGATGATGATAATAATGATAATATTTCACAACATTACTTTTTTACTGTATTTTATATGTACATGCAAGGCAGGCGTTGCAATGAAAAGGCTTCTAAATGTCATGTAGTCAAATATTAAGTGCATCCCTCATGAGCCAAACCTTTGTGGCATTTTGCTAATTTCACATGAGAACTTTAGGTCAAATCATTAGATTTTAGGTTACTGAAATGTATTTTCATTTGTAATGTTTCTGTTGCCCATTTGTAGGGCAATAGTGGCAGTTAGGAGCGTGTGTCTCATTGAACAGGAACAATGGGCCTATACAAGTTCAAATTCCTCAAGGACCACTTGTTCAGCTTTGACGAAAACACTTAACCTCTATCTGCTCCAGCAGGCTATGAACCTTCCCTTCACCAGTTTATCATAAGAATTAAGCAAGGACAAGATGTCTTCATGTACCAGTGCATGCTTACGATATTTTATAAAATTAGGCTATTTTTATTATTTATATTAAGCTGTGTATTTCTTAAACTATGCATGAATGTTGAGATTTTCTGTGTCTGCCTGCTTCTGGTTTTACAACTCTGGCTCGCTTTTTAAAAATCAGTAGTCTTTCAAAGCATACACACTCTATTTCCATATATTCATAACTGATTAAGTTTATTTTAGATTTGCTGCAAGGGAGTTAGTCAGATTGCTTTGCCATCTCATTACAGGCTCTCCTTCACAGAGCGTTTATAACCACTTTTGCTGGGCTAATGTAATCTGATTGCTAATAATTAATTCTTCACAGTGAAGATGTAGCATAGCCTTCCAGCTCCATTAATTGTTGTAATACAGATGAAAATGCTGATTAACAATGCTAATTAGGCTTTGTTGCAGTAATGGCATGTCAAAAGTGCTGCAGAATGGGCTGTTTTGTCTACAGGATGTTTTCCATTTAGCGTTTCTGTCAAAATTTGATTTCCTATTAACATTTGTTTGACCTTTTCCGTCCCTGGTGGAAGACAGAGCTTTTTGACAGGAGAAGAAACCATAAGGTCTGTATAGTGCATGACTGCAGATGTATCTCCAAGTATCATTTTATTTCTAAAAAATTTTTTAGACAAGAACAAAGTGAGCCAAGCTCTTAGGGGAAAATTCAATGGCTTTGCTGCCCCTGAGATTTGATTACTTTTTCAAAGCAGTTTCCATTTCCCAAGAGGTCCTCCCAGGAAAGAATAAAAAAATATAGAACCTTTTCCAAAAGATGGAAAGCTGTTTAATGCCAGAACCCAGTGACTTTAAGGCCAGTTTTTTTAAGCTTCACAAGTTGCATATATGCATGGATCAATATGCCTAAGTGTGATGTCACAAAAGGATGTTTATTACTTCACTCTGTCTAAAGAAAAAAAGTGAATTTTAGTCATTAACACTATCCTGTGCGAGACAAAGAGTCAAGACTTACAGAATATGAACGCTCCACTGTGGAAAGAGAAAAGAAATATATTAGCTAAACAAATCAATAGTGCATTAAGCCCAGAGGTGGCTCTCTGAGGAAGAGCGATGCTGAGACCGAGCCAGCCTGGAGTGCTGGCCAGCACCAGCCTCCCCTCGCCCTCTCAATCAGATGAAGTCTGGAGGTGATCCATTACAGCACTGATGGGAAACGTTATTACCACAGAGACGAGGAAGATAGGCTACACTCAGCTGCTGTATGAGGCTCCACACTGACAGGCTTCTGTGCTCACATACAGGGCGAACAGATCTCAAATCCACTGAGCTAGGATACTACACAACACTGTTTGTCAGCACTATTGTACATGGGATGTTATTTGCTGGTTATGTACCTGGTAGATGGCAGTTAAAGAAACGAGTCAAACAAAAACTACATATCTGTCATTATTTACTCACCGTATGCTGTTATATTTTCTGTGAAACACAAATGTTGACATCTTTGAAGAGTCTCCTGTGTATTTTTTGATGACAGTTCATAGTGTACTTCGAGATGGCATTTTTTAGCAATTGAAATACAGGGGTCTCTTGAATTATGAGAGTTTGACTAATGGGATTTTTCATTTCATTGAGCACACAAGCACTTGTAGACCTACTTTAAATGCACTCAGAGTCTTTTTTTAAGTAAATGTCTTACAATTTTTGTTTTATTTTAAAATGCTTTCATCTGTCCCCTAATCCATTTGTGCCCAATTTTTTCTGAATGGTTTCATGCATATAGTCATGTTAATAGTGTCCTATATCAACATGTTCTGCATTTATTTTCCCCAAGTTTTTTAGTTTTTTTCTTGAAAATCGTATTTGAATGTGCGGCAACTATAGTTGCCGGTGGGCAAATATGTTGTATGCACCACTTCAATGACAAATATGAATAGGAGGAGAACATTTAGCGTCTAACTCAAAATAACTGCTTTCAACAGATCAATCTTTATTCATAAACATATTTATTATGTATAAAAGTCGAAGAACATTCGATGCAAACTCAAAAAAGCTGCAATTATCTTATAATCTTTTGAATATGAAAAAACAAAAAACAAATAACAAATACATTTGTCTTAAAGTGGTGGAACATAGTGCAGAACAAAGTGCAGCCATTAAGTTGCCCCAACAGAGCATTGTGTATCAAAAAGTTAAATGAAAATAAATAAATAGAATGACGAAAAAATTACATCTATATAACAAAACAAAACAATACAATTCCCATAGAATTCAACGGCTGAGTGTAGTAGGTGATTTCATATAATAATTTAAATGTAAACTCATTCTGAATGTAAACTCATGTGTCTGAATTTCCACATTATAATGGAATCGTAAGCTACTAGTCATAAAAAGAATTAGGGTCCTTGACCGATCAAAATGAAACACATCCATTCTAAACTGGATGAAGAGTCCTCAATATTTGGGCCCTTACAGGACATAATATCATAAAATATGATATTTTTCAACCTGTACATGCTCCCACTGAGCCAAATAATGAAAAATAACAAAATGGCTTACCACAGCTATGCTGACGACACCCAGATCTACTTAGCCCTATCACCTAATGACTACAGCCCCATTGACTCTCTATGTAAATGCTTTGATGAAGTTAACAGTTGGATGTGCCAAAACTTTCTTCAGTTAAACAAAGACAAAACTGAAATCACTACATTTGGAAACAAAGATGAAATTCTCAAGGTGAACGCATATCTTGAGGCTAAAGTTCTAAAATAGAAAAATCAAGTCAGGAATCTTGGTGTGATTTTGGAGTCAGACCTGAGTTTTAGTAGTCATGGCAAAGCAATAACTAAATCAGCTTACTATCATCTGAAAAATATTGCAAGAATTAGATGCTTTTGTTTCCAGGCAAGAAACTCATTCATGCTTTTATCACCAGCAGGTTGGACTATTGTAATGGTCTTCTCACTGGCCTTCCCAAAAAGACCATTAGACAGCTGCAGCTCATACAGAACGGTGTTGCCAGGATTCTGAGCAGAACCAGAAAATATGACCATATCACACCAGTCCTCAGGTCTTTACACTGGCTTCCAGTTACATTTAGGATCGATTTTAAAGTACTATTACTATAAATCACTCAATGACCTGGGACCAAAATACATTGCAGATATACTGATAAAGTACAAACCCAACAGATCACTCAGATCATCAGGATCAAGTCAATTAGAAATACCAAGGGTTCACTCAAAGCAAGGAGAGTCTGCTTTTAGCTATTATGCCAGCCGTAGCTGGAACCAGCTTCCTGAACAGATCAGATGTGCTCCAACAGTAGCCACTTTCAAATCCAGACTAAAAACACATCTGTTTAGCTGTGCTTTTACTGAATGAGCTCTGTGCTTTTTCCAAACTGCTTGCACTTTAATTATGTTTCAATTTAACCCTGTTTTTATTTTTAGTTTTAATTATACTTTTTATTAATATATTTTTTATTTTCTTTTAATTCCTATTATAACTGTTATACTATATATATGTTTATTTTATTCACTTATGAATATTTTAACTTAATTTCTGTGTAAAGCACATTGAATTGCCACTGTGTATGAAATGTGCTATACAAATAAACCTTGCCTTGTCTTGCCTAAAATTCAAGAAATTCAATTTGGCCAACTAAAAAATTTAGATGTGATCGGTCACTAGAAAAGTTTAAATTGGAGACTTTTTACAGTGTATCGAATTAAGGTCTACTGTAGAGTTGTCAGTTAAAGGGTTAAGTTATGTTTTAGGTGGGATAATGAAAGCAAAAACCACTAAACAAGACCAAAAATCTTGATTTATTAACCTGTTAACACAGTATACCCCATTTCCCCATTATATGTACTTACAAGTCATTTGCCCACTATAGTTGCCGCTTGGACTTTTGACTAAGTATTCAAAAAACTATAGATCTGTTGTAAGATTTGTTTTGTTTGGATGATTCTAGAGACCTTCACGATTATGTAGATATGAAGATTTCAAATGCAAAAGCCTCTAAATCCATCTGACATTTTTCTTTAAAATAAGCATTTTTGTCAGGATTCTATGTATAGGTTTCTACCGGTACTTCTGAGTGGGCTGAGGCTGGGATATAGTGGGTTTGAAGTGAAAGTGTTTTATGAATGTATACTATATGCGGAGAGCATTCACTCAGTATCGTTATCTAATTTTTGACCGAAGTGGCTTTTAGAGGCTTTTGCATCTGAACTCTTCATATATATACAAACCCTCCCAAAGAAAGGTTATTTTCATTTTACTAATAAGTATTTTTTGTTGACATATATATATATATATATATATATGTATATGTCAACAAAAAATACTTATTAGTAAAATGAAAATAACCTTTCTTTGGGAGGGTTTGCCTTCACTATGCTTCCTGGAAGAAGGAGTAGGAAGTTGGCAGCCTCATGTGACAGGAAGGAAGTTAATACCTTTTTTTTTTTTTCTTGAAATCCTTTATTTGGTTGTTTGCTTGTGTGTCATTGAGATATAAAACATGGATAATATCTAGGAAAATACTTAGGTTACACTTTATTTCGATTGTCCACTTTAAACATTATACTAACTATAAATAACTTTGCAACTACATGTCAACTAACTGTCATTAGAGTATTAGTTGACTGTCAGTAGACTGGTAGGTTATGGTTAGGTGTTAGGGTTCGGGTTAGTACAATAAGTTGAATTGTAGTTGCCAAGTTACTTATAGTCAGTAGAATGTCTGTTGGGGGACCAACAAAATAAAGTTTTAGTAAATATTAAGCAGACAGTCTACAAATACTCTAATGACAGTTAGTTGACATGTAGTTGCAAAGTTACTTATAGATAGTAGAATGTCTAAAGTGGACTATCAAAATAAAGTGTTACCAATACTTACATAAGGAAAATTACAACTATACACTGCGGCAACTATAGTTGCCGGTGGGCTTAAATGGGTTAAACCCATTTAAATGGGTTAAATGGGTTAATATGCAGAGTACATTTTTATAGCTTATATAGGTTAATTCCCCTGAAAAGTGCTAAAAGTAAATAAAAAAAGTAAATATTTTTATTTTCCAGGTTTTATTATATACAATTTTTATTTATTTATTTTATTTATAGGTCCATGACTAAATAGTGGACTGTTGGTTTAGTGTGGTGTTTTGGCAGTAAAGTTAAGACTAGTTTTTTTCCCTTACACTGTTTTATCCGTTACAGTCTTTAAAAACTACTGATCTGCAAAACTGTACATTTTGTAAAATATTTTTTTGTATTGAGCTCAAGACCTCTTTTGAAGGCAAGCAAACATGACTGAATCAAAGTGACGTTACACCAATCTGGGGTATTAGGTGTGATCAGCATCAGGGCCGTGCAGAGAGTTCTTCAGAGGCAGGGGCTCAAATGTAAAAAAGGGGCAATATGTAAATATATATATATATATTAGGGGTGTAACGGTACACAAAACTGACGGTTCGGTACGTATCTCGGTTTTGAAGTCACGTTTTACAAAATTGCGTTTTATTAATTTTTATTCAACAGTGGTTTAATAAAAAAAAAATTGTCTGTCCTTAAATGAATTCAATTATAACTAAAAGTTTCTTAAAGATAATGCTGTAAACTATATAGGGAGCCCTTACATATTGCTATTAAAGATTAACAACAGAGCCCAAACTATTAGCCTAAATTCATTTGCTATTTATTTTTAGATATAATAATCAACACTCATAAGCTTCACATAAAGCAGTTTTTGCATTAATATGTAAATCTAATTATTATTATTTTTTGATTTATTTGTTGAAATATAATCATTTAGTGGCTGTAATTTTCATGACAGGTTTATTTAAACATGCATTAAATAAACAAGACATCACTAAGAGGCTAAGTGGTATATAATGAATATATATAGGCTAATATAACGAATATATAGGCTAATATAGTGCATGTATTCAGTGAAAGAGTTAATCTCTCTAGTGAACTCACAGCTGTGGACACTGAATGACTTCTGAGGTAAATGTGATTCTACATGACATTGTTTGTTTACAAGCTGTTTTATTGTCTTTCCGCGGTTGAAACACCGATGGAGCGATTACACAACATATGATACGTTTCAGTAAGTTGTAATGTATCCTCAACATACCTTTAGATATATTCATTTCTTTAGGAAGAGATGATCGCGTTCACTCGCGCGCCGCGCGCTGCCTCTTGAAGTTGAACTGATACGCGTCTATCTGTCACGTCACATAATAGAGCTTTAAAACGGCATTTATCGTTTGAATTTCGTGATAAAATGGACTGAATACTTAATATGTTCGTGTGGGAACTCGGATTGAAGTGTGTTCCGCGCTTTAAACAAGCCGACTGTTAACTGTTATAGATTACATTCATAACCGTTCGGTACACGCGCGCACCCTACCGAAAGCCCGAAACGTTAGTTCGTCTGTCCATGTAGTTTTCAACCGATTTATGAATAAGAACAGAAAATTACCGCTCCACTTCACATGCCCAATGGAATTTGAACTTGCTTTGCCAGATTGGTTGGTGTATATACATGACAAACGGGCATTGGTGAATTGTGTAATACTTTAAAATATATAATATATAGATTTGTAATTAAATCAACACATTAGCTCTGATTATGGTTGAAAAAAAATATTGGTTTACATTTTTCCCGTAAGGCCACATACTCTCTGAAAGGACCATATTTGGCTCGAGAGCCGCTTCCGAACAGAGGAAAATCAGCTGTCAATCAAAACGCACGCAACCCATAGCAACGCGTTATGGCAACGCCTCAACAGAAATTGTCCGACTTTTGAGCCGTTCGTTACTATTGTATACATTGTCATCAATGTCATGTTATAATAATCACATTTATTTAGTTTTATTGACCACGATATTATCATTGATATTTGTCTGAGAGGGGCACTTTTCATTCATTTTGAAAAAGGGCAGGGGCTCGAGCACCCAAAGCCCCCCCCTCTGCACGTGCCTGATCAGCATTTATGTAAAGTAGTTTTGAGAAAATGGTGTTTATGTATGGTTTGTGAAAAAAATTAAGTCACTGAAATAAGGCCATAAAACACATGCTGAATATTTGTTCACAAGACCTAGATTTTTTTTTTTGCTTCAAAACGATGTGAAAATCATCCTGCCCACTCATTCACATTAAACAATATATTGATTTAAAATTTGTAAGACATGTTTTGTGTTAGAAAGGCCATATGGGTAAAACTAGGCCGCTGTTTGAGAAGGTGTTAGTGAAGCCAGCAGGGGTGGCTCACCTTTTGGTTTGTGTGGGTCCTAACTCCCCAGTATAGTGATGGGGACACTATACTGTTAAAAAGCACCGTCCCTCGGATGAGATGTTAAACCAAGGTCATGTCTCTCTATGGTCATTAAAGATCCCAGGATGTCCTTCGTAAAATAGTAGGGGTTTAACCCTGGCCAAAATTTGCCCATTGGCCCCTGTCCATCATGGCCTCCTAATCATCCTCATATACTGCTTGGCTTCATCACTCATCATCATCCAGTTGAATGCTGCGCATTGGTGGGGGTTGCGGCATTATACAAAAGCTTTGAGTACCCAGAAAAGTGCTATATAAATGTAACTTATTATTATATGCGAGGAGGTGTGAATGATCATGAATATTGATGTATTTCACAACTGGGAAGACAAATACACCCCACTATTGAGCCTTTCAGGGGAATGGGACTGAGAGGGAACTAGAAGAAAGAATGTCAGGAGATTAAAAGAATGGCTCTTTTGATTGTTTTTATTTCATTTACAATACAACATAATCAAAATATACATAACGCCAGTCAAAGACACATTATTGAGCACACTGTTCTAAACAGTAACACAGAGGCTTGAACAGTAACACACCTTTCTGTCATTCCTGAAACAGTTCCTGTTCAACATGCAGTACCTGTCGTTTCCAATGTGTTTTATTTTTCTTTTGCAATGCACTGAAGAACAAATTGCCCTGCCATCAGTAGTCATGTAACAAAGGCAGTTTTTCACTTGCAGATTCACCTCATCTAACTGTAATAAGGCTATAGCAAGTCCACCACCATCTCCTTGACGTACTATCAGAGGAGACTTCATCCCATTTACTGTGAACTCATGGCTCCCAGATTTATAAAAACGAATTGTAATCATTAGTTAATTAGCACAGAGTTAAATAATGTCAATGACGCAAGGAAATAGAGGTGTGTAAATGACCCTGCTGCTGGACTCTCTGAAGTAATCTTTCTTGAAATCAAGATGAAGGGCTTTAGACGGAGAAAAAATCAATCAAATGAGCCTGACTTTTCATTGGTCTTAAAGGTTTAACTTTATAAACTGCTTCGGCCAGGGATCTTGATGGATTTTTTCAGTAGAAATGCATGATTGTATACCACAAATGCAAATATAGCCTATTTATAAAGAAAGTAATTTTAAATTGAGTTATTTATAATTTAAATAAGTAAAAAATATGGGGGTGAATAATGTAAGTAAGAAAGTAGAAGAAAACTTTTCAATTATGCTCTGTTAAGACACTGAATTTTGTGTGTACTGTATGTACACTGTTTATTGTGTATAATCCACAGCCGCTGTGGAATGTACAGTGCTAACACCTCTATATTTTCAGTAGATTCTCATTTCTCTTTGGTTCTCCAGCATGTCTCTGAGAACACTTTCTCCAGTGTAAAAGTAAAATTAATTTTGGGTTCTAGCTTTGGGGCATAATGAAAATAAAATCATATCTTGTAGATTATTCCAGCAATAGATTTTCAAAAGAAAGCGGGAAAATTATTATTCCAACTACAATCACAGCTTCATAACTCTTCTTGATAATTTAATATTACTAATGCATAGTTTATTGTTTAATGCTGTTATTTACTAAATGTGGTTAGCTGTCATTACTTTACTCTATTAAAAAATAATAATAATTAAATAAAATAATGTTCTGTAAATATCTGTATTGTTCTTTACCCTGAAGTCAAAAAGAGTTTTTTCACAGACAAAAATACAATTGATTTAAAACATGTTAATGTTTTGCTGCACTATGCCCCAAAAACACACAAAGCCGACAGTCAGCAGGAAGCCAACTTTGGGCCGTCGTGAATGGGCCTGTCGGGATAGTTTTGCAGTGTATTCCACACTTTATTGAAAGCGAGCAAAGTAGTCAAGACAGCACAGACTGAAGGCTGTTATCATTTTACATCACCTGAGCATCCCAATATGCAAATATTTTCATAACAACATAAGCTGCCTGGAGTGGAGAAAGAACTGCATGATTAATATTCAAATTGGTAGTTGGTCGTCAGCTGTAGTCTTTGTGGTGTGTTCAAGCGCAGCTTTTTGGCCCAGACGCAGCCGAAGCGAGATGACAAAACAATTGGATTTCATCACCTTAGCCTTAGCGATTTCATGTGTTCAGTTCATAAGGGTGGCAAAGAACAGGGCTGTCTGTAAGGTCAAGTATGTTTTGACAATCGTATCATGTGCGGCTTTATTACCTTTCCCTTAATGAAATGTGGTGTGGTCTTAATATAATGTTTTCAGCATTCCTCTGAGTCTCAGAGGGACAAAAGCAGAACAACCTTTTTGTATTCAGATCTCCAGTGCTGATGGTTTGCTAAGCTGCAGAATCCCCCCTGATGTAATTATATTCATGTGAGAAGAACAGCATGCACGTTATTCCATTAGCCTGAGCGAGGCAGGGAAACCCTACTTGACCTTTCATGAAATATTTACCTGTATGATTTACATTCAGAGCATGCTGGATGTACCTGTGAGAGAGACAAACCGAACGCCTCTAAAACATCCCCCAAGTCTGTGTAATCTTTTTTACTCTTTCATGAATATTGCATAAAGGCAGAGTGTAAAACTACACTTAGTTGGCTCCTCGCCACACACACACACAACAAATCATAAGAGATAAATACAGTAATGTACTTTATTTGAGCACATGTTCCAGTGGTTGTGAATAACCAATTCTCCTGTTAAGACTTAGCAGTTAGCACACATGCTCTGACACATTGAGCTTTGGCTCACATATGATAATGCACATTTGAGGCATTTTCGGATTTCTGATAATTTCCTGTGAAGCAATGAAACAATAATTCATTTTTCCATGTTTTATCATTCAGGTTACAGGCACTGCTTTAAAAAATCGACAAGGCATGTAAAAAAGTATTGTTATGGTACTATGGTAAAGTAATGGTACCAGATGATAAAACCACAGTTCTTGATATATACAATGGTGCTGATTACCGTATTTATATAGTGTGGCAAGAAAAAGTATGTGAACCACTTGCAGAATCTGTGAAAATGTGAATCATTTTAACTAAATAAAAGAGATCATACAAAATGCATGTTTTTTATTTTATTTAGTACTGTCCTGAATAAGATATTTTACATAAACAATGTTTACATATAGTCCACAAGACAAAAAAAATAGCTGAATGTATTAAAATAACCCCATTCAAAAGTTTATGAACCATTAATTCTCAATACTGTGTGTCATTCCCTGGATGATCCACGGCTGTTTTTTTTTGTTTTGTGAAGGTTGTTCATGAGTCCCTTGTTTGTCTTGAGCAGTTAAACTGCCCAACGTTCTTCAGAAAAATCCTCCAGGTCCTGCACATTCTTCAGTTTTCCAGCATCTTTTGCATATTTGAACCCTCTCCAGCAGGGACTGTATGATTTTTAGATCCAGATCCCTCATGACAATTGAGGGACTCAAACACAACTACTAAAAAGGTTGAACCTTTCACTGATGCTCCAGAAGGAAACACGATGCATTAAGAGCTGGGGGTGTCCAAATGTTTCTTATTTTGTTTAAATATCTTTTTTTTTTTTTTCATTTAGTACTGCCCTTCAGAAGCAACAGAAGATACTTGCATGTTTCCCAGAAGAAAATGTACCTTGATCTTCAAATTCAATAAGTTTTCAACAAGTTGTCAGCAGAAATTTTGTCAACTCTCCCCTGTGAAGGCCTCATAGACACAACAGTCAGTGGCACAGATCCTCAACAAACCCGTCTCCAAACCAGCGTGATGAATCTGATCTTCAACCAGATGGAACTGGATTAAATATTTTGACCTGTAATGCTACCTGAATCATAATCATACTGTTTGTTGGCCAGAGGAGAACTGGCCCCCAGACTGAGCCCGGTTTCTCCCAAGGTTTTTTTCTCCATTCTGTCACCTGATGGAGTTTGGGTTCCTTGCCACTGTCTGTATAATAATAACAGGACTGGTAGTTATGTTGTTCAGTGATATTAATATTGTTGTATATGAGTATCTGAGACCTGCTTGAGAGTATTATGTTCATATCAAAATTCCACAGACGCATATAGAATATGTATAATAAGAACAGGGTGAGTTTATTTGAAATACCTTGTTTGCATGGGCTGGTACAGGGAAAGGAAATATCAAACTTGTTCAAATTGTATATGTTTTATAATCTATGTCCACCCCCCTTCCCCCACCCCTCCCCCCTCCCCCCTCCCCTTAATTTTTCAATATTAGTTTCTGGGGAAGTAGAAACCTGGCGTGATCAAAAGGATGTTAATGTGTATTTCTGCCTGTTACCAATTTTTGCTTTCCACATACGTGAATAGCGTGCCTCTTCCTTAATGGGGATGGTGGAGTACATAATTACACCATCAGGCTCCAATCATAGGCCTTTGCTAATGATGAACTGCCTGAATGAAGTCTAGGTCTCTTTGGGGATCAACACCTGTGCAGGTACCTCTCTCCGTAATTGAAGGGAATTAAAGCAATGTGGAGCATTTTAATGAGCAAACTGTCTGTATCTCCCTGTTCTCCCACCCCTCTGGAGTGCAGACTTTCATCCCAAATCAATACATCTGCCAAGCCTTGCATTAATAATCAAGCATCTGTTTGTACTGCGCCCATACTCAACACTTGTATTACAGATGATTTTACATGATCAAGTTTTGTTGATTCATTTTAAACATGTTTTTAAATTTGCTACTAATAATATGTTTTGTCTTGGACACATTTATGTCAATCAACGCCTCTGGGTAGTGTGTTTGGGGGAGTGTGTCATTGGTTCCCATGTCATTGGAGATACGTTGGACGTCACAGATGAATTGGGATCACTTCTGGGAGCCCCTATCAGCTTCAAGATATAGAGAACGGGCTAAATCGCCATTGGCATGCGAGATTTGCATCTCGCGCTCTGCCCAGCATTGGGTATAAAACCGGAAGCAGATGCAGCTCACATTTGTCATTCACTGAACGGAGCTGAACGGCATTGATGAAGAGCAGACTCACTGTCAGCAGAGAGAGAGAGAGAGAGAGAGAGAGAGAGAGAGAGAGAGACGCCTTGTGTTGGTGACACCGCACAATCAGCGCGGCGTCGTGCTCACTACCAAACAACTGCTGTTCTCACAGCAAAACAAATTTCCTGTCGGTTCAGTGAGGGCGTTCCACAGTGAGCGCAGATACAGGCTGCACTACTCTCGGTATTCTGCCGCGGTTTTCACTGGGTGCACTAAATGAGCGTTTCCTCTAAAAGAGCAACACGGGCGTGACACTGCATCTTTTTCAAGATGTTATTCCACCCGTGCGTTTCTGGATGCGGTCGTTTCCTGTCACCAGCTGACGTCACAATCGTTGTCTCACATACCTGGGCATTCAGCACACTGAGGCAGATTTTGTGGAAAGTTTGTATTCCCACTGCGGGAACATGACTATCTCAGCGCTTAGGTCGAGACTCGCCTACCTACGGGAGGGTGGAGTCCCCTTACCTATGCCTTGATTTAGTGCTATTCCTGCCCAGCAGAATAGACCTACTTCGACGAATAGCCAGAGTGACCTGAGGATTGCGTTTAGGGCACACCTGCCGAGCCAGCCTCCGCGGGCCCCTATTCCCTCCAAAGCGCAGCAGCCGGTAGAGCTTCCGGAGTAAATCGCTGGCCCCTCCCATGGGCATCCATGACCTTCGGGTCTCCAGCAGACGATGGGATGTAGATCGCTGCGTTGGAGTGGGAGTTTCTGTCCTCGGAGGAAGAAGATTCGGCTGCGCTGCCTCCCTCTGGGAGAGTCGCGGCGGCGAATCGGACCCTGAGTTGACGGCTATGCTTTCCCGGGCCGCTGAAAAGGTCGGGCTCGCGTGGAACCCTCCACCGTGTCCCGAGCGTTCTAGGTTGGACGATTGGTTTCTCTGGGCAGGTCGCGCTGGTTCTCAGCATCCATGTGCACCAGGCACTCATGGACATGCACGAGGATAGGCCTGACCCAGAGCTCCTCCGGGCAACGAAAGTCAGCGCCCATTCCATTGGTCAGGGGATGTCCACTCTTGTGGTCCAGGAGTGACATCTCTGGCTCAACCTGGCCGACATGAGGGAGACCGATTAATATCGGATCCTGGACTCCCCCATTTCCCAGGTTGTGTTATTCGGCGACACAGTCGAGAGCTTTGCCCAGCAGTTCTCGGCTGCCCAAAAGCAGACGGAGGCCATCAAATACATGCTGCCCCGGCAGTCAGCTGCTGCCTCCACCCCACCGCCAGCTGCAGTCCCTCCGCCTGCCGCCGCCCCCGCTCCCGCCAAAGCCCAGCAGCAGCCTCCACCAGGGTGCCAGGGTCCAAAGGAAGGACATCCAGCCCGCTCAGGCCGCTGCCAAACTAGGTGGAAAGCTTCGTCGTAAGAGACCCTGAGACGGGCCACCCAGAGATGGAGGAAACTGCTCTTCAGGAGGTGGTGACAGCAACGCTTCTTCTCCTGGAGGAGGGCTAGGAGAGAATCTTTCGTTCAAATTTGATTTCTGTTCCAGGTAACCAAAACTTCACTAAAAGAGCAGTTTTCGAAATCTCTGGGTGCCAAGACAGTGTGCTTGGTTGTGTACGACACTCCCATGCCTTGTCACCCTCCGGTGCCTCTCCTATCGCCAGCAGGGGGTGCTGGCTGTGCTCAGGACGCACACAAGAGGCCTCCTCACACCACTTCGGGCCGCTATGCCATCCGAGTCAGGACCCTGCACGCCGTTGCACTGCCCCGTTCTTGCTCCTGAATAATTAATTAAGAAGGGAATAGAGGCTTGTAGGGACTCTACATTGCTGTTGTTGGTAATTATGGGGTTATAGGTGTATTTACAGTTCTGTTTTGAGTTTATGGTATTTTGTAAGAATTACTTATACTGTTGTGGTTTTCTAACCATTTTTTTTAAATATATTTTTTTATTCAGCTTAGTGTGATTCAGTATTGAAAAAGTCAAATATTTTTGGACAAAGAATTATATAGTATTTGTATTGTGTATATAGTGATTATGTGGGCTGCACTTGGCTTGGATGTTTGTCTGTCTTTTTTTACTGTCTTGTTATATCAGTGATGTTACACAAAGAAGTTTCTCCATCATTAGACACTGTAAAGCTCTGACCCCTATCAAACATGCACACACAATGAAAACAGGACTTTATATTTCAATAATGCTTCTGCGTCTGTGTATTTCTGCACACTTTTATTGCTTGTTGTTTTGTTGGCATCCGACCCAGTGTTTCCACTTGTCACTGGTTTTGTTCAAGAGGTTACGCTGTTCACTACACTACAGAGCTATGATTCACGTTCTTGCGGAGACATGTCTGAAGCTTTTTGGTCACTTCATCGGTGCTTCTCTGTTTTTTTACTGATGTCATGCTGTGGAACATGCTGTGGACCAACTTCAGATCACTGCAACATCCTTTAAAACTGTTTTAATTTGTGAGGACATTTCAGACAAGTCAATTAGCTGACCGGATTTCATGGGTCTCGTTGAATGCTTATTAGAATAATAACACAATGATTATCACCATTAGCCCAGGCTTAATTAAGAGGGTGTCCTAATTAAAGAGGTGTTCATTGGGGAAAAATCTCTTTATATTGGCTGTTCAATATCAGTGACAAACTAGGGAACATTTGAGCCAGTATAGCTAACACAATGCAAAAACTGATGATAGATGGATGGATGGATGGATGGATGGATGGATGGATGGATGGATGGATGGATGGATGGATGGATGGATGGATGGATGGATAGATGGATAGATGGATAGATAGATAGATAGATAGATAGATAGATAGATAGATAGATAGATAGATAGATAGATAGATAGATAGATAGATAACAGTCTGTCCCACATAAATCAAGAATATAGTGTCAATTTTCTTATTTCGGAGAGAGTTTCAACTCTGTTGATTTTATTTGACTTTTATAGTATCTTTCTTTCCCAAGTCTTTAAACTTTCCTAGAAAACTCCAGATTTCTTTAAAACGACACAAGTTTTTTAATATAACACATTTGCTTGCATCGTAACAAAACAGAAGACGGAGGCATTGCAGTGGTGGAGGTTGACGGTCATTTTGTACTGACATTATGAGTTTAATATGAGAAAATAACTCAGGCTGATAGAGGAAGAGGAAGACTATAGGAGACAGGAATGGAAAAGAGAGTTTAGAAAATGAGAAATTGACATCATTACTAAATCCTCAGACAGTCAGGCTGGGTAGAGGACTATATGACTCATCCCTCACTTCAGAAATAAATCGAGCACAACTCAAAACATACACAAATACTCATCTAGAATGTTCATCTGTAGAAGCGGTGTAGTTCATGGCACAAACAGGTGTAAAAAAAACTTTGAATATCTGACTTTTTTTTAGAGAAACCTAAAATCCTTGTACGTACAATATCATTCAAAAAATTTCGGGCCAAGCACAATTTTATGCTCACCAAGGCTGCACTTTGATAAAAAAAACGTATTGTGAAATATTATTACAATTTCAATTAAGATTTGTCCATTTTAATATATTTTAAAATGTATTCATGTGATGTCAAAGCATCATCACTCTAGTCTTCAGTGTCACATGATCCTTCATAATCATTCTAATATGCTGATTTGCTACTCAAAAAACGTTTATTATTATTATCAACGTTGAAAAAAGTTGTGCTACTAAATATTTTTTTTAGAAACCATCCTTTTTCAGGATTTTTTGATGATCAGAAAGTATAAAAGAATTTATTTGAAATAAACAATATTTATTTAAAAAATACATCTTTACATCTTTTGTAGTCTTTACTGTCACTTTTGATCAATTAATGCATCTTTGCTAAATAAAATAAAACTTACTTTTGTACGGTGTATCAAATATTATATTTAACGTCTCGGTTACGTATGTAACCCTCGTTCCCTGAAGGAGGGAACGGAGACGCCACGTCGGAGTACCGACGAATAGGAATCTCGCTCGCGAGAGCCAATCTACTTCGAGTGTAACTAAACGAGCCAATGCACATTGGCATGCAATGATTGCACCAGGTGCTCATGCCACGCCGTGCGGGTATAAATGAGACACAGGTGATTGCATCAAATCAGCCTTTTGCTGAGGAGCCGGGTAGGTAGACAGGCACCCCAGCAGGGTACAGAGGACATGGCGACGGGACGTGGCGTCTCCGTTCCCTCCTTCAGGGAACGAGGGTTACATACGTAACCGAGACGTTCCCATTCAGTCGGTCACTCTCGACTCCACGTCGGAGTACCGACGAATAGGAATCCCTACCAAAGCGCCATGGCTTCTGCCCCCATCCAGTGCCCTGTGTGAGCCACCTGAGCTCTCTTACCTGATGAGACGGGGCTCACACCGGAAAGTCCATCACCGCTGTTCCGCATGACCCGCTCAGTGATTATTGGATAACACTGGGAAAGCGTGCCCTAGAGAAGGGAACGCTGCGGAGCCCACATCGTACCCCGAAGGAGTTATGTGGAGTACAATGCTGAGCCGTAGCCCGCCAGGAGAAGGGGGCTCAGTCCCACTGCAGGGAAGGCTCTCCCAAGGGAAAGACACGGGCTTCCCGTAGGAGCGACCGTGGAAGAAAATATGGGATCCCCGCAGGGTCACTCATATGGCCCAAGCCCAATACCGGTTCTCAAGGATTCAGCGGCAAGGGGCCTGATGCCAGACGTTCCGCCACGTCCGGCACCGAGGGCGGTGGAGGACTCACAGAGTTTGCTTCTGGAGAATATAAGCGCCGTAGCGCAGCAAGCCGACAAGAGCCGGGGCCTCTCAGTGCTTCTACCCGTTTGAGGTGAGAACACAGGAGGAGACCGGCTCTACACGTAGGCTATAGAATCTAGTGAACGTGTTGGGTGTCGCCCAGCCCGCAGCTCTACAGATGTCTGACAGCGAGGCGCCACGTGCCAGCGCCCAGGAGGATGCAACACTTCTAGTAGAGTGTGCTCGCACCCTGAGCGGACAGGGCACACCTTGTGCTTGGTAAGCCAAGGTGATGGCATCCACTATCCAGTGGGCCATCCTCTGCTTGGAGACAGCCTTTCCCTTCTGCTGGCCTCCGTGACAGACAAAGAGCTGAACTGAGGTTCTGAAGCTTTGAGTTCTATCCACGTAAACACGCAGAGCGCGGACGGGACAGAGCAAAGCTAGGGCTGGGTCTGCCTCCTCCGGGGGCAGCGCTTGCAGGTTCACCACCTGGTCCCTGAAGGGAGTGGTAGGAACCTTGGGCACATAGCCAGGCAGGGGTCTCAACACCATGTGGGTATCACCCGGCCCGAACTCTAGGCACGATTCGTCGACCGAAAATGCCTGCAGGTCCCCTACCCTCTTGATGGAGGCCAATGCAGCCAACAGCAAAGTCTTCATTTACAGAATCTTTAGCTCTGCTGACTGCAAAGGCTTAAATGGGGCATTCTGAAGTGCTCGGAGCACCAGAGCAAGATCCCAAGAGGGTATGGAGGGGGGGCGAGGAGGATTTAACCGTCTCGCCCCCCTAAGGAACCTGACGACCAGGTCGTGCTTCCCAACCGTCTTACCTTCTACATGGTCGTGATAGGCGGATATTGCAGCAACATAAACCTTGAGGGTGGAGGGCGACAGCCTACGCTCCAACCCCTGTTGCAGGAAGGAAAGCACAGACGCGATCGAACATCTTCGGGGGTCTTCTCGGCGAGAAGAACACCACTCGACGAACAGGTTCCACTTCAAGGCGTAAGCCTGTCTTGTAGACGGTGCTCGTGCCGAAGTGATGGTGTTAACTACCTCTTGGGGTAAGTCACCTAGAACCTCCGCGTCCCGTCCAGGGGCCAGGCATGAAGCTTCCACAGGTCTGGACGCGGGTGCCAAAGGGTGCCCCGTCTCTGAGTCAGAAGGTCCTTCCTCAGAGGAATTGGCCAAGGAGGGGCTGTCGCGAGGAGCATAAGTTCTGGAAACCAGGTCCGGTTGGGCCAGTACGGCGCCACCAGCAGGACCTGCTCCTCGTCCTCCCTGACCTTGCACAGAGTCTGTGCAAGTAGGCTCACTGGGGGAAACGCATATTTGCGCAGCCCCTGGGGCCAGCTGTGCGCCAGGGCATCCGTGCCGAGTGTACCCTCGGTCAGCGAATAGAACCACTGGCAGTGGGACGTTTCTGGGGAGGCAAACAGGTCGACCTGTGCCACCCCGAACTGTCTCCAAATCACTCGCCTGGGAGCGCAGCTCGTGAAAGCTTGTCGGCCACACGGTTGTGCACACCAGGGACATGAATGGCCCGAAGCGACCTCAGACACTTCTGACTCCAGAGGAGGAGATGGCGGGCGAGTTGCGACATGCGACGGGAGCGCAGACCACCTTGTCGGTTGATATACGCAATGGTCGCAGTGTTGTCCGTGCGGACCAGTACATCTTTGCCCCGTAACCGCGCTTTGAGGCGGCTCAGAGCAAGATGCACTGCTAGCAACTCGAGGCAATTGATATGCCAATGCAGGTGCGGGCCCGTCCAAACCCCTGACACTGCATGCCCGTTGTACGTGGCTCCCCAGCCCATGGCAGAGGCATCCGTGAAAACCACAGCGTGCCTGGACACCTGTTCCAGGGGCACTCCGGCCCGAAGGAACGAGGGGTCTGACCATGGACTGAAGGACTGGCGGCAGGCCGGTGTGATGCTCACCCGGTGAGTGCCGCGTTGCCACGCCCATCTCGGGACTCGGCCGTGTAGCCAATGCTGAAGCGGTCTCATATGAAGCAGGCCGAGCGGTGTTACTGCCGCAGCGGCCGCCATATGCCCCAGGAGCCTCTGAAACTGTTTCAGTGGAACCGCCATCCTGCCTTGAAACGTGTTCAGGCAGCTCAGCATCGACTGGACACGCTCCTCCGTGAGGCGCGCTGTCTGTTCGACCGAATCCAACTCCATACCGAGAAAAGAGATCCTCTGCACGGGGGCGAGTTTGCTCTTTTCCCAGTTGACCCGAAGACCCAACTGGCTGAGGTGTCTGAGCACCAAGTCCCTGTGTTCGCACAACTGATCCTTGGACTGTGCTAGAATGAGCCAGTCGTCGAGATAGTTGAGGATGCGAACGCCCTGTTCTCTCATGGGCACAAGGGCCCCCTCCGTGACTTTCGTGAAGACACAGGGGGACAGGGACAGCCCGAAGGGCAGGACTCTGTACTGATATGCTCGACCCTCGAACGCAAAGCGCAGAAACGGCCTGTGTCGAGGAAGAATCGAGACATGAAAGTACGCGTCCTTCAGGTCGATCGCTGCAAACCAATCTTGGGGACGGATGCATTCGAAAATGCGTTTCTGCGTGAGCATCTTGAATGGTATCTTGTGGAGGCTCCGATTCAGGACTCGCAGGTCCAAGATTGGCCGTAACCCACCGGTTTTCTTAGGTACAATGAAGTACGGGCTGTAGAAGCCGGTCTTCATATTGGCTGGAGGGACTGGCTCTATCGCGTCCTTCGCCAGTAGGACAGCGATTTCCGCACGCAGGACATTGGCATCTGCAGCATTCACCGAGGTGAAGCGGACGCCCTTGAACCTGGGGGGGCGCCGGGCGAACTGAATCGCATAGCCGAGCCTGATGGTCCGAATGAGCCAGCGAGACGGACTGGGGAGCTCTAGCCAGGCTCGCAGAGACCGTGCAAGCGGGACCATAGGGACCACCGGCATACCCACGGTGGGGCAGCGAGGTGGAATGCAGGTACCGGGCTGGGGCGGCTGTCTCGTGGAGGCGGCCCGCAGCGAGGTGAGAGTGTGCTGTGCAACACTTACGTGATTCCACAGGTGGGCAGGAGGAACGTGAGGAGGTCGTCCACTGCTGCCCGCTGGCGAAGGGGGAGGATGAGTGTGGTCCGGCGTTTGACCGGCCACAACTCTCCGAGCCCCCTGAGGACCCAGAGATGGAGGAAACTGCTCTTTTATTGAAAATTTGGGTACCGCTGGGGCTGAGCCCAGAACCGTCTCCAGAAGAGCAGTCCTCCCCATCTCCGGGTCGCCCGTCTCAGGGCCGCTTGCCCTTGCCCTTGCCCTTGCCTTTGCCACCTCTCTTGGCAGGAGCCTGGACGGGCTCGGCGGCCTGCTTGCGCCCGGCTCCACGACGTTGCTTGGGTGGAGGCTGCTGCTGCGACGCGGGAGCGGAGGCAGACGCAGGCGGCCGCCCTCGGCGACGAGCAGACTGAGGTGCTGCCGGCGGCGGGGTGGAGACAGCAGCTGACCGCCGTGGCAGGATGTGACTGATGGCCTCAGTCTGCTTCTGTGCGGCCGAGAACTGCTGGGCGAAGTTCTGGACCGCGTCGCCGAAGAGGCCGGTCTGGGAGACAGGGGAGTTAAGGAACCTGATCTTGTCGGTCTCCCTCATGTCTGCCAGACACAGCCAGAGATGGCGTTCCTGGACCACCATAGTGGACATCGCACGACCCACGGCCCGCTCCGTAACCTTCGTCGCACGAAGCGTGAGGTCCGTTGCGGTTCTCAGTTCTTGGAGAACTGCGGGATCGTGACCACCCTCGTGCAGGTTCTTCAGTGCCTGGGCCTGATGAACCTGCAACAACGCCATAGCGTGTAAGGCGGAGCCTGCCTCTCCACAAGCCTGGTAGGCCTTTCCGATCAGATCGGACGAGTACCCACAGGCTCGGGAGGGGAGACACGGGTTCCCCCTGGATGTGGAGTTAGGGCACAGTTGCATAGCAACGGCCCGTTCCACGGGAGGAACCTGCGGGTAACCCTTTGCAGGTCCGCCATCGAGGGTGGTGAGGGAGGAGGATCCACTGGGCCGGTTTCGGGCAGTAAAAGGTGCCGTCCACGACCTAGTGAGCTCCTCGTGCACCTCCGGGAAGAAAGGAACCGGGGTGGGGCGCTGAGAACCAGCACGGGCCACCCCGAGAAACCAATCATCCAACCTTGAAGGTTCGGGACACGGTGGAGGGTTCCACACGAGCCCGATCTTCTCGGCGGCCCGGGAAAGCATGGCCATCATCTCCGGATCCGTATCGGGCACAGTGGATCTTCCCGAAGGAGCCCCCTGCGCCGACACGTCATCTCCAGAGAAGTCTGACCCTCCCTCCGATGCAGCGATGGACATCTGATCATCAGGGGGAGCCCCGAAGGATACGGATGGTGCACATCTCGAGGACGGCCCACCACGTTCCGACGGCAGCTCTACTGGCTGCGGAGTGCGTGAGGGATGAGGGTTCCCCGGGGGTTGGTTCCCTGGGGGAAGCGCGCTCACCGTAACCCTCAAATCACCCGTGCTACTGCCTGAAGTAACCCTCTGTGGAGGGTTAGATCGAGGCAGAGGCACGGGGACTCCACCCCTTGCGAGATGGAGTCTAGACCGCAACTCCGAGATGGTCATGTTCCCGCAGTGAGAACATGAGTCATCCACCAACGCTGCCTCAGCGTGCTGAACGCCCAAACACGAGATACAGCGCTGGTGACCATCCCTTGGTGACAGGTAACCACCGCATCCAGAAACACACAGATAGAATGTCATCTTGAAAAAGACGCAAGCTCTATCTGTGTTTTCTCTTTCAGAAGGACGCTCTCCTTGGTGCTGAAGCACGCAGGGGGCGGGGTCGCGGCGACACAGTCAGGGGGTGGGTGCAGCCTGACGTGCGCGCTCTCTCACACGAAGGCGCTCTCTTACCAGCCGTAAGAACGGCTTTTCAGCGCTCTCCACCTAGCGCACCGAACCAGCTGTGAGAACAGCCTTTGTGATTGCTCTAAACAAACAACACAGAGAGATGATCCGAAAATCACGCGACCGCTGCTGTGCCGTCACACCAACACCGACTGAAGAGATCGCTTCCGAAAGGCGGCTTCCATCTTCAGTCAGGACTGCGAAGTAGTGAGTGATATCTGGCGTTACCATCTACCACCCGGCTCCGAAGCAAAAGGTTGATTTGATGCAATCACCTGTGTCTCATTTATACCCGCACGGCGTGGCATGAGCACCTGGTGCAATCATTGCATGCCAATGTGCATTGGCTCGTTTAGTTACACTCGAAGTAGATTGGCTCTCGCGAGCGAGATTCCTATTCGTCGGTACTCCGACGTGGCGTCGAGAGTGACCGACTGAATGGGAACCAGAGATACATCCCTACTGTTTTCCAGCCATACCCTGTGATTGTAATGCCTCCAGTAAGCTCCGTTTGATTTAAATACAGTGCATTTTATAGCAAATCCTTTTCCAGCAACAACCCAAGTAGGTCTGCCGTCCAGGTACTGATGAGACTCAGCCCTGTTTACCTTCAGTAATAAGCGAGACTGATAGACTGTTGGCATCTTAGAACATAATTCTCTATTCCTCAACTAAAGTTTGTACTTAAAACGTTTGCTATTCTGGCTAAAACAAACCTAAGGGATCAGCCAATTATCTATAATTCCACTGAGGAGGACTTTGCTAAAAGGCTTCAAGTTC
The DNA here is from genome assembly GCF_949357685.1 of Gobio gobio. Lineage (NCBI taxonomy): Eukaryota > Metazoa > Chordata > Actinopteri > Cypriniformes > Gobionidae > Gobio > Gobio gobio. The sequence goes on along the minus strand of NC_137109.1, from coordinate 31,436,321 downwards.
AAGCGGAATAAAATGATGGTTTAGTTTGCAGGGTCTTCAGTATGTAGGACAAGAGTCCCAGGAGTTTTTCCATGCTGACACATACGCTGAGCTAAGGGCTTTGCGTTTGGCTTGGGGTTTCGCAGAGCTGCTGACCCACGGCAGACGCCCCCTGGAACAAACAGCAGTGGTTCCCAGATGCAGCGCCCCAGGCAGCTGACGAGACCAGCCCCCTGCTTGACTATCCCAGCCAAAACCAGGGGAACATGATCCATCATGCTTATGTGATTATCATAACAAATACTCTCATTCGCTCTACTTTCTCCAGTAGTGTCTCTGACTCTCCTTCACACTTCATTGGTTCCTCATAGCAAAATGGAGCTTCAAATTGAAAGAAAATAAAAGACACAACAAGCTTTGCCAGGAAAAGTGCCTCTCCAGAGGGTTAAATGCAAGATATCAATAGTTCTGATTGCTGTCAAAAACTGATCTTACAAAAATAATACAGAATGAGTTATTGCAGCTATTGTGACTCACATTTGGTATTTTGATCTGAATTTACATAAACCCAACTGTAGGGAAAAAGTGATGTCATCACACCTGACAAACTTGACGTGACAAATACTGACATGATGTAAAGTTCCTCAGTCTAATGTCATTGCTGTCAAATTGCTGTCGGTTAGTTTGAGTTCACGCCTGCATGTCAGCCATGTTGGTTGAATTGAAGATGATGATGATGAGGGGTGGTTTAGAAAACTGTTCCATTTTCCAAATAATCTATCATTAGTTTAGACTATATTCTAGTTCATTATTACATCTTTGTGTCAGAAAAAGACAAAACCTTTTGTTCGATATTTACTGATAAGTTTCCTTGTTGGTCAGTTGAACTCGAAAGTTGGTCTGATTTGTGAACAAATAATTTAGACTGATTCTATGAATTGAAATAAATAATTAATTGAAAAGGTGTGATTTAAAAAAAAAATTGTTCACAAATTGCTTGTTGCTTCTTTCATCAAAATCTTAGTGCACATTTCTACTTGTCTTAACTCTCAAGGGAAATGGTTTGTTCTTGTCTGTGCTTCACATAAAGATGTTGTATAACAAGTTCATATTTTTATAATAACCATTCAATTGTGCTGTTTTTCATTTCTTGAAAGCCCCAGTCCTCATTCAGTTAGTGAACATAATCTCCAAAATTCACCTTTTGTGTTTCAAATAGAGGAAAGAAAGTCGGGTTTGCGGTTGAAAGGGGTGGAGTAAATTATTATTATTTATTATTATTATTATTATTGTTATTGGTGTGTGTGTGTGTGTGTGTGTGTGTGTGTGTGTGTGTGTGTGTGTGTGTGTGTGTGTGTGTGTGTGTGTGTGTGTGTGTGTGTGTGTGTGTGTGTGTGTGTGTGTGTGTGTGTGCGCTTGCGTGTGTGTGTTTATTTTATTATATTTTTTAGATTGAACCATTTCTTTAACTTTGCATTAAAGGATCTGTCACCTTTTGTACTAAATAAAATAATAATGAAATCCCACTACAGTGTGAGGGTAAGAGAGGGAGGCTTGTCAAGGGTTTGTAAAGATTTTCTAAATCAGCTGGCTCAGGCTTTTAATGTGCTCACTGTTGGAGCCTCTCTCCGCTGGTAGTCTTATTATTTTTCCTGACGATTTAAGGAGATGGAGTAGTCTTGTCTTGGACCATTACATTTTTATATCATGCTGTGATGCAGCTCTGGATGATACTTTGGTGGTAAAGAACAGGCAAGACAACATACGTGACATCTGGCTTCAAAAAGATCCAAGACTGAGGTAAATTAAATGAAATTGCTTATTCTATTATTTATTTATTATGATTTTATTATCAAGAGTAAACAGTTTTCCTATCTCAGCAGACTGGATCTAATGCTGTGTAGTTTTTCCTATACCCTGTTCTTTGCAGTTCCTGCTCTACTCCACTGGCCTCATTGCTTCCCTTGACACTGACTCACTCACTCTCATTCTCACACACACTGTCAATCAGAGAACTGTGTTAGATCTGTTTCAAAACCTAGTGAGCTGCCTTGCTGCCTTGCAAATAACTAGTTTTACCTGATCTAAAGTAGATTCAGTGATAATAAATCATTTTTTATTTTATTTTTATGTTACAGCATCTAAATACAAATGCTCTAAATACAAATATTGTGTATACTAATCTAACTTAATTAGATTACAGTACTTTTTTATAGATACCCAACTTTCCCTCATCTTGTCCACCATCTTGGATTATTTTATTTATTTATTTTTCACTCAGCTTTTCACTAAGAATTCTGTGGTTGCCTTTTCTGTGAATGATATATGCTGCTTTATTTAGCTAAAATGTGTTATCTTATAAAGTAACTACCTTTTGGAAGAGGCTTCGCATTAGACTATAATGCCTTAACATTCTGCTTCTATAGGCAGCTCAATTGGTTTTGGAGCAGACCAATTGTGCCTATCAGTGCAGGAAAGAGATAAAGAGAATCTAGTTCCACAGATGATGAAAAAGAATATGTGATAGGAAAACATTTCATATAAGGTGTATAGATGATATAAAATGCACTTGAATTTCTCAATTTTAATCTTTAATTTTCTCACTTTTGTAATGCCAACACTGGGTAATTCATCTTAAAGTCCCCCTGTAGTCAATAATTGTATCCCTTAAAACTCATCTTTGATCACCAAAATGACATATTTAAAGGTCCCATGGCATGACATTTTCATTATATGAGGTTTTTCAACATTAACATGAGTTCCCCTAGCCTGAATATTGTCCCCAAGTGGCTAGAAATTTTGATCGGTGTAAATCGAGTTCTGGGTGTCTTTCTCTGCCTTTGAGAAAATGACAGCCCAGATGAGCTGATCTGGAATTTTCCTGTTATGACGGCATAACAGGAACGGTTACCTCCCTTTCCTCCGCCCAGAGAATTTGGCATGCCCATGCGAGCGCTATATTTGTCCTCGAGAGATCATGGCTTGTGAACGAGTGAATGCTGGCAGTTTCTCAGTGTTTGGATGTACAAATGAAAGTCTTTTCTCAGTTCCTTCTGATCTGTGATCAGTGATTTCTGTGTAGCTATGTGTAGCTAATTATTCAAGTTCACACAGAACTTTATTATTCGTGCACAAGCTGCGGCTTCTCTCTACCGACAGAATGGTGTTTTCGTGTTTTCTATCTTGTGAGTCAGTGTTTTTGTACGTCCTCGTCACGTCTATCTGTTCTAAAATGTGCATACAGTCATGAGTTTCTGCTCAACATCGGCAGAGCCACATCTTTAGAGATAAACCTCACGCACGCCGAAGCTCGGGCTGCACTGACCGGTCGGCCTTCAACATCACCGACCCCCAGTACTGCATCTGGCCCACAGCGGAGGCGCCAAACTCTGCGCGAGATTAAGCAGACGGGGGTAAGCGTGAGCGTATCCGGGCTAGGCTTGCCAGCTATCACCACAATAAACTGGATTAAATTTGATTACTGCTGTTGTGTCTTTGTTTTTTGCTGTGTACTCAATGCGCGTCACTGACGCTTTTCACGTGATAGGAAAATATCTAAAAATAATGCTATAATCAACACTTACTCGTAACTCGTTCATCTTGACAGCTGTAATGGTACATTACATGTTACAAAGGTGGCAGAATAAGGATGAAGACCGACTCGGCGTGACTGGGACTCAGTCTCTTTATTCAGAACTCTCAGATACAAACAAAATAAACTCGCGCTGACAGCTCTGTACAATATAACTTTGTTTGTTAGCAATCGCTCCGTCTCTGGTCCGTGATGTCCGGTTCGCGAACAAATCATTCTTTTGAACCGGTTCTTTTTAGTGAACAATTCGAACCAGTTCACCAAATCGGACTGAATCGTTCTAAACTTTTAGCGTCTCGAGTCAGCGCTGATCCATAATTTACTAAAGTTACTAACTTTCTGACATGAGTGACTAGAAATAAACGAATAACCTGAAGTATATGCTAGTAACTACAACAGTTCACTGAACTGAGACGTTCTGAGAGAACTGATGAGAAGTGAACTCAGGTCCATCCGTCTCTCTGGCAGCAGCTTGTGCCTGCTCGTAGACCTTGTTAAACCACGCCCCCTCCGCAACAAGATCTGATACTCATTTCAAATGCAAAGATGTTAGCCAATCAATTTACTGATGTCTCACAGCAGACACGACCCTTGAAACAGGGCATTCAGCCAGAGGGCAAACATCAATATAGAAAAAATGCCTTTTATTTCTAAATTATGACATTTTATGACGTAAAAATCATACTAACAATATAAGTACACCTCAGGAAACATTATAAAATAATAGAAAAATGCCATGCCATGGGACCTTTAAACGTTTTTTTCCTTTGATTTTTTTTTCATTCATATCTTAAAATAGCTTGAAAAACTCTACCCCCTTTCTTCATTTAGTATACACATGTAGATCCATGAATATGAATATCCATCTCAGTCTGCCTTCTAAAAATGAACACCATAGAACATCAGTGGAGAAAGGCATATCATAACATCGTAATATACATAATTCACTCCCTATATTGTTAAATGTACCCAATTTTTCATATCAACAGAAAAATATACCGGGATAACCTGGCTTCTCTTGAAACTACCCTGTTTCGCAGCATAGTAATGATATGCTAAAGCCCATCCAAAAGTTGACGTGATTGGTTACAAAGTAGTTTGTGAAGGAAGTAACACTGATGATTTCAAACCGCGTAGAGGTGTTTTTTTTTTTTTGGAGAAAATACTCAGCAATGATGTTGACATGAATTTGGTTTGTCTTAAAGTATATTAAAAACATCACATACACATATAAAAAAATTAAAAACCGTTCACCACGGCATCTTTAAGGAAGATAATATTCACTTTAGCAAAACAAACTAAGAGTTGATTTGCAGGCAGGGAGCTCATTGCCATGCACAGTGTAACATCAAGCTGGATAAAGCTACATTTAGGTGGACAGAGTGAAGACATTCCACACTCCCAAGCTTGCATTTATATTTATCTGTTCTCTGCAAGTTGGACTGCAAATATGGAGCTCTAGGATCTGCATGTCCATGACATGATAGACATCAACGTTTTTTTTTTCAGGGCGGATGAATAGAGATGTTTCCCTTTTACTGTCTTTTCCGTAGTGTATGCTCTCTTGCATCTTCTTTTTCATGTTCCACATCAAGATGAATCTCATGTCAATTGCAGAGAGCAGCCTAAATCAATTTCCTATTATTCATTGAACGAGACTATTGGTTCCAAAGTCAGAGGATCTGCTTCATTGATGCCAGTGTATGGACAGGGTCTCGGTGAGTCACTGTTCTAGAATGTTTTTATGTTTTGTTCTGGGCTGTCAATTTGTCAGTGGTGACATGCTGTGGCAGCATCATCAATCCTTTTTCCTGACCAGATCTCACCCCTGGGTTTCCCAGCACCTGCACTAACACTGGTCAAGCCTGACTAGTTAAGGTGATTTGCTTAGTTTTATTAGCCAGATTGTTGTTTTCTCTCTTAAAGGTCCCATGGCATGGATTTTTTATTTTATTTTATAATGTATTCTGAGGTGTACTTATATTGTTAATATGATTTTTACATCATAAAATGTCATCATTTAGAAATAAAAGGAATTTTTTCTATACTGATGTTTGCCCTCTGGCTGAATGCCCTGTTTCAAGGGGCGTGTCTGCTGTGAGACTTCAGTAAAAACGCCCACTGTTGTGATTGGCTGACATCTTTGCATTTGAAATGAGTATCAGATCTTGTAGCGGAGGGGGCGTGGTTTAACAAGGTCTACGAGCCTGTCAGAGAGACGGATGGACCTGAGTTCACTTCAGTGTTATTAGTTTATTTCTAGTCGGAGGGACTGTCACTCATGTCAGAAAGTTAGTAACTTTAGTAAATTATGGATCAGCGCTGACTCGAGACACGAACCGTTTAGAACGATTCAGTCCGATTTGGTGAACTGGTTCGATCGGTTTACTGAAAAGAACCGGTTCAAAAGAATGATTCGTTCGTGAACCGGACATCACTAGTGAATCAGAGATGGAGGGATTGCTAACAAAGTTATATTGTAACTACTGAGTTATGAGAGCTGTCAGCGCGAGTTTGTTTGTATCTGAGAGTTCTGAATAAACACGAGTCCCAGTCACGCCGAGCCAGTCTTCCTCCTTATTCTACCAACTTTGTAACGCATGTAAAGTACCATTACAGCTGTCGAGATGAATGAGTTACGAGTTAGTGTTGATTATAGCATTATTTTTAGATATTTTCCTATCATATGAAAAGCGTCAGTGACGCGCATTGAGTACACAGCGCAAACAAAGACACAACAGCAGTAATCGAATGTAATCCAGTTTATTGTGGTGATAGCTGGCTAGCCTAGCCCGGATACGTTCACGCTTACCCCCCGTCTGCTTAATCTTGCGTTGCGTTTGGTGCCTCCGCTGTGGGCGTGATGCAGTACTGGGGTCGGTGATGTTGAAGGCCGACCGGTCAGTGCAGCCCGAGCTTCGGCGGCGTGAGGTTTAACTCAAAAGATGTGGCTCTGCCGATGTTGAGCAGAAACTCACGTCTGTATGCACATTTTAGAACAGATAGACGCGACAAGGACATACAAAAACACTGACTCACAAGATAGAAAACACGAAAACACTGTTCTGTTGGGAGAGAGAGAAGCCGCAATGTGTACACGAATAATAAAGTTCTGTGTGAACTTGAATAATTAGCTACACATCAGAAATCACTGATCACAGATCAATAGGAACTGAAAAAAAGATTTCTGTTTTCATTTGTACATCCAAACAATGAGAAACTGCCAGTATTCACTCGTTCACAAGCGATGATCTCTCAAGGACAAACAAATATAGCACTTGCATGGGCATGCCAAATTCTCTGGGCGGAGGAAAGGGAGGTAACCGTTCCTGTTATGACGTCATAACACGAAAATTCAAGATCAGCTCGTCTGAGCTGTCATTTTCTCAAAGGCAGAGAAAGACAGCCAGAACTCGGTTTACACCCATCATAATTTCTAGCCACTTGGTGACAATATTCAGGCTTGGGGAATATTAATGTTAAAAAAACTCATAAAATGAAAATGTCATGCCATGGGACCTTTAACAACATTGTATGTATTCATATATTCTATAACAGACTTTATTGCATGTTTAACTGTACACGCAGAAATTTATTTTACCTTTAGGGGTTTACCAGTTGGCCAATGGAGCAGTAATTATAAAGGGACAACTTTATACCTAAACTTTTTACTCCTAAAGGTTCATAGTTCATCTTAAGGGTGCATATTATTATTCTACACTCAAAAAATGTTTTATGCATTTTTTCAAGATTTATGCATTTAAATTAATAGTAAAATTCCATTTTTAAGCTCTTCTTAATTCTTAATTTAATTAAGATCTTCTTAATTCATAATATGAATAATATGCAAGGATTATTTAATACAATTTAATGGAATTGTACTATTAATTGAAATGCATACATTTCGAATAAAAGGCTTAACATTTTTTAAGTGTAGTGTGCTAATACACACCTTTTAGTGGTAGATGTGAGTCGTCCCTTTCAGGGTACTGCTTCAGTGACAAGCAAAATATTTATATTTGCACTTGTTTTCTGACAGTGTACAACGTTAGATTTTGAGCCAGACAGAAAAGGCGAAATAAATAAATAAATAAATAAAACATGCCCTTAAGATTTTTCTGAATTCATAATGCTTTGAATTCATAATGCTCTCACATGTGGATAGTGCCTCAGGATATATATATATATATATATATATATATATATATATATATATATATATATATATATATATATATATATATATATATATATATATATATATATATATATATATATATATATATATATATATATATATATATATATATATATACCATAGTCTTCTTTCCCACAAACAGACACATTATTCAGTGTCACAGAAACATTACACAAGCTGAAAACTGAAAAATGAGCAAGATGACCCACTTCTGTGATTGCACATCAAAAGCTTTTCACAAGGTCAGGCTGTTAGAGCAACACTTCCTAATTTCCCTTGCTTCTCTCTACTGGAAAAAAAACAGCCTATATTAGAATGAAAATGTTGGTGTATGCTGGTCTATCTGGTGTAGTTATGCTTGTTAACCCAGAGAAGATGGGTTAACCGGAATCCGTGTTGTTGCTCTTTTACAGATAGGGAAACGCATAAGGTCCACTTGGAAGGGCAGATCAGGAATGTACATCTAGCTGAGAGGAAGCCCTGAGAGCTTAGAGGTGATCATGTCTGTCTGACGACGGCTAAAGCTTTGGCCTGTTCTCTGATGGAGCTCTGCAGGTGAATCCAGCTTTGATAATCACACAGCAAACAGGAATTAGACGGAAAGCTGTTCTATTCTGCAAAGCCTGTTGGGCCAGACCACCATGTGTGAGGACAAGACAAGCACATCCAGGTCCATCTATCTCATTCAAACACATATGGCACATTTTAGTCATCTGTTTTAAATTTTAGTCACGCTTTTCAAAGGTTTAGGGGGCAGTTCGCTAAGAATGAATTGAGAAGACTGATAGTGTTTTTGCATTGTTTTAGGACCAAGTTAATTAAATGAATTAAACAATTCTGTGAAGTCTTTATTGCCTGCCATACACACAGTAGAGAAAAAAATAAGATGAGAGAGAATCGTTTTAGAATAGTTTTCATGTTTAAGCAATCTACTATGAAAAGAAAATTCAGAAAACAATACAAAATGATGTGTTGGGAATAAAGTGTATGATTGATTGTAATGAAAACTGTAGGATGCCATTTGGCTGATAAGTGGCAGTTTTCCAGCTCCTGTGAAAAGTGATGGCTTAATATTTCTGCTTCCTGCACATTGTAGATCACTCTTTCCTCTTTGACAGAACTTATCAACAAGGTGCAATCAGTGTTACCTAAGTGCTGTTACCTAAAACTATTAAAAACTGTTAGTCCCAGAGCTCTGCTTCTCTTTTTATGCCACTGCTTCAAAAAATTGTGGTGATAAAATACTGAATTTGGAAATTCAAGGGGAAGCATGGGGTGTAGGTGTTTTTTGCACTTCATAACTCAACAAGCTGGACAAATGATTGCATTTTTTTTTTATCTCCTTTCCCATGAGTAAGGTGATAAATGGCTTTTTCTTCAACAAGTACATTTGTTTCAGTCCATACTTAAGAGTTATTTATTTCCACTGTGACTGTAGAACTGTCAAAATGTCACCTAACTATTCAAAGAGTGCCAGGTGCTGTAAATGAATTAAGCCCTCCATCAGGACAAAACTTTGGTGATATTTACAGCAGCCCGTTAGGAACAGTAAATTACAGGATGGCCTTTATCCGTAAGTAAACTTATGATTCAAATTGCTAAGAACTGTTACAAAAAGAAGAAGAAGAAGAAAACATACTTCTATTCATCAGACTGGTTGTTCTGTTCTTAAAGAGGTGTCAACTGTTAGTCTGCCAAAAACACATGAAATGCACATAAAATACTGGGTATAATAATACAAATTTATCTTGCCTCATCTGCCATGTTTGAATCATTTTTTACGTATTTATTTTTTACAGATACAATCCACAATATTTCAGATACCCATGCACTGGCTTGAAGGATGTGGATAAAATGTAGCTGAGCTCAGAAAGAAACATGAAATCACACTCTCACTGACTCTAATATAAGAATGCTGAACCCGGCAACACACACAATACAGAATATCAACACACTCAGGCATGTAATGTGTTTGCATAGTGCACTAGCAGGGCACTGTCAAATCCATCTCGTGATTTTTTCATAGCTGTAAAGTAGCAAATCAGATTGTGAAGTAAAGAAGGCAGGGCGAAGGTGTCAGGCATGGTGAGTGCAACTCTCAGAGTGATTCGAAAAGTGACGCCCATAAATCATGCCAGACAGATGCAGCAAAGTGGATCTTATGTCTGCGTCTGCATGGAGCCTCAATTTAGATGGTGAACTATAGTGAACATACAGATGTGTACATCAGATCAGACGGAGCAGAGCTGGGTTGATGAGGGTTGATAGGAATGACTGCCGTCACAGTGCTTTTAAGAGCCTGGCTAGCAGAGGATTTTAGATGCTACATTGGTAAAAGCAGACATATAAAGAACCCGCCTGGCACAAGATAGTTATGTGGTCTGTATAAAAAGAGAGAAAGAGAGATACAGTTTTTCTGTCTGGTGGAACATTTTGTTAATGGAATCGTCCTGTATATATTTTTGATCCAATGTTACTGTGAAAAAACCTTGTTCTGAATATAAGATGACCCCCCCCCCCCCCCCCATTCAAGATGGATAAAGGCTTTTTGAAGACCAAATTGTGTCTTTTAGAGAAAATACTTTGTTTGAAAATAATTTTTCAGATTTTTTAATTGTTGTATTTAAAGTATGGTAAATACTGGTAAAATGAAACAACAACAATTACATTCAGAAATAAACACATATGGCATAGCTACCATAAAAAATAACCTGAAGTTCTCATTTAGTAGATTTCACTATGAATCTATTTCTCGCCTTTTTATGTACAGTGACAGATCCTGGCATGTCAAAAAACACAGGTGTTTGATCTGCATTACTTAACTGATCCAGGGGGATGTGAATGTCTTTTCCTTAAGCCGATCACATAGTGCTGAAAAAGTTTCTCCCTGAAGTTGGAGGGCAAGCGCTAATCCATTATGCCGCATAATTCTTACAAAACATCAAAGTGGCCACTTTGAGGATATTGACAGGCAAGTGCGTCAGTACGTAGCCGAAATATGGTAAAATAATGGGCCTCGCTGATGGGTATGTTTTGTTCTTTGGCCATTTTCTGTGCCTTCAGCTGGATAACGGCTCTAGTTATGGGCAACCCTCGTTTCTTTTTTCGGCTACATACTGACACACTTGTCTGTCAATTTCTTTGAAGCGGTCACTTTTAGGACCGCAGAAAGCTTTTCTTTGACTGTTAGCATGTTTAAGATTGTCTTTTGGTGCTTGCGATCTTCTAACATTAGACTCTGACACACCGTATTTCTTGGCTTCTTAATGAAATTTGTTTGATGACTCCACTGCATTTATCAGTCTTGGGGAAAACTCGTTTTACACGTATTGTTGGGGGTGTATTATTGACATTTAAAAGTTTAGACCCCGAATATAAGAGATGACCCCATTTTTCTAGATGTATTTCCTAGAAAAAAATCTTATATTCTGAACAATATGGTAGTTCTGAATCCTGATCTGCAGCTATATCATGACAACTTTCGGGAAGATTTTTAGCATGGTAATGGATATGACAATGTTAATGTATTTGGTCTTGGCGGAAAAGATCTGCAACGCTGCTGCTGAATTGCTGCTGCTGTTGATTATTTCTGTTGTTGTAGATTGCTGCTGCTGATGACGATTATTATTATTGCTGCTGCAGAGCAAGTACAGTAACTTGCTACTGCCAATACATACACGACACGCTGCTGTGAGCATGTAAGACATGCTGCTGCTGCACAAATAGCATATATCAATTATCCCCCAACAAAGCTGGAATGAGAAGAAGAACAATACAGCAATAAAATTATTTTCGCATAGCGCTGCTCACACAACACCACACAAGTTGTTTGACTCTGGGAGCGAAACACACAATTCCTTGATTTCGACATATCAATATGAAAATACAGAATCAATGAAGGCTCACAGAATTGTATGCGGGCAGGGGAGGAGGCGGTTTATTTAATATTATACCCCTTCGCCTTCCCCTACCCCTACACCTACCCGTTCCCCTTGCCCCTTGCCCCTTGCCCCTTGCCCCTTGCCCCTTGAAACAGAGTGGCAAGGCATAGGGGTGAAAATATTCCCCTAAGACATGGGACACCACTACTATACCATTACACGTATTCATACCCCGTTTCTTTTTTTAGTGTTCTGTGACATTTAACCAGTATGAACAGCAATGAAGGGGATTTCTGTTAGGCTATATCTAACAGAAATCAGGCTCGAGCACGTTTAACAAATTACTCACTCCCAACAGAGTTTTGTGCTGTATTTAGACTTAAAACGGCGCTCGTTTTCAGTTCAAAAACGAATGAGCCTTAGAGTTCCCTAAGATGATACAGAATGATACAGAACATACAAGCCTAGTGAAGCCGCTTTTCCATCGGGCCAAACTGTTCTCTTGGTTTATTAACCGTTCCATTCCGTGCTGATCCGACTCAACTTGTATAGACACCTGTATTAGTATGCATGCTTGTCTGACTGTGAAACTCAACCACAAAAGAAACACATAGTTGTACATATGCCAAAAGAGCAAACTGCACATTGAATTATGTAACAGTCTGCACCCAATCACACCCTCTCCTCCACGCAGATATAAAAAGTTGACCATCTTTGAGAAAAATGTTTGCTGCATGCAAGCCAGGTTGTCATGGAGTAATGAGGAGTGACTGGCAGATGGCTGAAGGATAACGTGTGTCATGAAATTGGCCTGTGTCCCAAAAACTAGTCCACTACATGTGGCTACATTCAGTCTATATAGCTTTGACACTCTCCTGCAATATATATTTTTATGTATGCCTTTCCTCCAGTGGCATAGAATGACTCCCATTTATTTCTCCACAATGTATGGCTTCACTGCTCTCTATATATGCACTTATCAAGATCAATCAATCTCTCTGATGCACAATGTTACATATTTTGACATTTAACCACATTTAATAGGCCTACTTAGCTACCTTAAGCTGACTGTTTTTTTAACACAGTTATAGTTTATTGTATTGTTATAATTTTCGTTTGTGTATTTTTTTATATTTAATATAAGTATTATTACTATAAGTATTGTTATAAGTATTATATTAATATTTGTTTATATTTAATTTTTCCACATCCTAAACTTACATACAGGCCTATAGAATGATGCGTAAAAAACAAATTCATAACAGAAAAAACTATAAAGTAATAAATCAGCTCCATAGCGGATTCCAAGTGATCAAGGGATTAGGGTGTTCCTTTTAAACACATTTCAAGGGTTCTGCCAGTAGTGGGCACTCATGCAACATAAGCAATGATGTACATTTGACTGAACGAGATAGAGGGAAGTTAGCAAGGGAAGGGCATACCATTTTTTTACTTAAACGCAACCCTGTAGAGCCCACGTGACTTTTACACATGGCTCAGAAAGAAGGATTCTGTTTTTGGAACAATATGTTGTTGGTCACTTCCTTTCCCAGTCCTTTATAATTTGTCACCATCCTCTAGAATTTGAAGAGCTGCTCACTCTCATAACATCATGTCTAGAGTGAAATGCGTTAATCTGAGTCTTAATGTATTATTGTTGTGGTATTTTTATGATAAAACCCGCTCTGGCAGACTCCAGAGCCCACTGAACCTACTCTTTGGAAAGCTCATTAAAATAAACCATCCAGTTTTATAGTCACATTGCGATTAGAAAAAGTGAATGTGCCTTCATCATTTTTAAAGCCAGACTGTGTAAGACTAAGGATAGAGAGAATATTTCCTCTCAATAGTAGAGTTGATAGTCACTGAAGGGAGTTCACTAAGAATGATTTGCGGCAGCCGTTAGCACAGGTTTTATTTTTTGTTTTGTTTTTGCACTTGCTCGATTAGCATCCATTTCACAAAAGGAATTATGCAAATCTCTTACCAGCGCAAACTCAAACAAAATCACTGCTAAACACAATTTGTATGGTACAATTTCCAATCTTTTTGGTTGGTTATAAGTAGGTTGTGCATAATATAGTTCAGGCTACTGCAATCTAAAATACTTTTACTGCTCTCACCTGTATTTATATTGCTCTTCTGCACCATTTAATGATTTACTGCTGTTATTATCAAAAATATGTAAGGGATAATCCATGACTAGCTGTACATTAAACGATTTTAATACACAACGTGGAGGCAAAGAAGGGTGGTTGCCTCTGCAAAGTGCATTATGGTGTGTGCATACCAAAAGCGAAGCTAACATTTGTCAGGGCTCCGTCACTTCTGTGTAGCGTATTATTGGGTTTGTGACAGAACTCTTACACTCCCGGCTTGGTCTTGTTTTTGTGTGAGCACATGCCTGGTATTTGTCTTTGCTGGCTATGTGCTTGTGTTTGTCATGTTTTGTGTGAGCACATGGTTTGTCACGTGTTCCTTGTCATGTGCTCTCATGTCTATTGTCTTGACCCCGCCCCTCATGTTACCTAATTATTGATTCATTTGCCCCACTTGTTCTCCCTCATCACCTGCCTTGTTTGTTCCCTATTTATTCTCCTTGCGTTTGCAGTCCTGTGCTGGATCGTTGTTTCCTGTTCCCTGACCTGCTTCATGTTCCTGACCCTTGTGTTATGTCCTAGTTAAGTTTGGTTTTCCCCTTGTGCGTTTTTGTTTTATTTCATTTAATAAATCTTTTTTATCCTCATGCAATTGAGTCTTCGCCATTTTCTACCATTCCCCGACGTGACAACATTCGCATTGCGTTAATCGCTCTAGTTTACTTGCAGGATAACTTGTTTTTTGTGTCACTCGTACGTGAATATCACACGTTCGCGGAAACGCATCGCCCACTTTGCGTCAGTCGCGTTGCCAGGTACGTCTATTCACATATTTGCATTAATTTTGTATGATTATTATATTTGTATTTTCTACTTGTGCAAACAATTAAATTTGCATTTGGTGTGCACACACCATTAAAATCATTTAATGCACAGCTAGCCGTGGATTATCCCGCTTATACCATGGTTTTTTGCCAGCATTGACAACTGTTATTGATATTTGGAACGCAATATTTAACCAGAAGGGTAAAATATACGGTTATTTTCGTCAGTTATGGCTCATTAGATCTAGCATTCTTCTCGCTTTGAATCAGCTCGCAACTAAACAATTTTATTGGACACCTTCCAGCCAATCAGAATCGAGTATTCAAACAGACCATGGTATAAATACAAATATCCCTTTTAAATGAAATGCTTTCAGTGTAGTTAATAATATATTAATTGTATTTTTTTTTATTGTATTGCATTTAATAAAAACAGAACATAAATGGCAAAACAGAAAAAAAAAAACATTGGATTGAGGTATGTTAAAGTTCAAGTCTATTATGCTGTTCCGAAACCATGCTGTAATACGATGTGGAAATGCTTTACAGTCTGTCTGCTCTGTGTCTGTCTCTCTAAGGTGGATTCATGTATGAATTTGATGTAGCTTGCCGCAGAGCATGAAATTACATTAGCCATTGCACTGGCTCTGGCTTACCACACCTGTCAGCCCAGTCAAATGATGGAAGGCTTTTAGTAATAGTAATGGTAATGTTAGGGTGGAATTCTCCAGACCTAAAAAAAAAAAAAACCTTTTCGGTATTAAATTCAGAGCTGAACATTTCATGTTCAAAGGGTCGAGTAGTTTTGCCTGCAACCAGTAAACCCTTCTGCAGTCTGACCCCTGTAAACTGGAGTCAAATGAACTTCAGGTTAATTAGTCTATTTTCTGTTTATCTCTCTAGAACAAAGCAAATCACATTGTTTTGTGGGTTTTAACTGCTATATAACACCTAATTTAGATTCATTTTTGAGTTTTGCAACAACATCATAATGGAAAATTAAACAAGGAAGTGTCAATTTGCAAATTCTTTGAAAAGTTTCAAACACCCAGCTTTAATCCCAATGTAGGTGTTTGATTAATAACTAATCACCTCACTTCCAGTTTTTGTTTTCAGAAAGTCACAGAACTGCAAATAAATGATTCAATCATTATTGAAACAGTCTCGGCGTCATATAATAGTTGGAGAAAGGTTTTGTTGATTCATTCATAACCTGTTATATCATCTAAAATTATTCTGATTGTATAAGCAAACTTGAATCATTTTTAATAACTTGTTCAAATAGAAACTGTGAATATGAAAAAGCAGACGGGAGATGGCTTATGATTAATAGAAGTGCTGTCTTCGGGTCTCTATAGACAAATACTTGGAGGAGAAAGCCATTGATGGTCTCATTGATCTTTCCCCTAATTATTCACTACATTAGTATCGTTCTGATTTTTAGATTGCACCATAGCACTGAGACTAGATCCTGTCTGATGAGTACTAAGATTAATTTCAAGTAGCCTATATTTCATTCGCCTGCTCTCAGGCTTGTAAACAAGCCATAGCATTGACCTGCTCCATATAAAATGAATGCAGCTGTGAAATGCTTTTAAAACTGTGTGGGCTACATCTATAAAACAGCTTTTGCACTTAACCCTGAGTTATCGGCCATATAAACCCTGGGCTGAGGTCACTTTTGACTCTGGATAAAGCAATGTTTTGTATACAGTATGAAACCATACAGTGATAATTCTATCACTGTATTAGTTGTTGCAGTGACTCATAAAATAAAACTACACAGTGATTACCTTATTCAGTATTCATGAGCTTTGTATAGTCCCAAAAATTTGCACATGCCTTTTAGTTTTTTTATCATCAGAGAAAATAATAATAATAATATTGGAAACAGCAGGAACAGTTTCCTGGTCAAAAAGTCTCTGATTTGTCTGTAAATTATTGACCTCATAATTATGCAAATAAGGGCCAAGGTGGTACTGGCCTACCCAATCAAAGCTGCCAGATTATACTACTAATGGTCTGAAAATAAACGAAACTGCAAAATAATCATATCTGTTGTGTATACATAATTTGTAAAGTGTATTATTACACATACATATAACATAATATGTTTTTATCTCATGCAGGTATACTCGATTAGCTTTGATCCAGAGTCGCAGTAGCTATTTATGCTGCATGCGTCACCGTTGATGATTCATGCTGATAATACTGTGCCGGTTTGTTTCATTTTTAGAGTGATTATTTATTCTACTACGGTGACAACAAGTCTTGTGATCCGTGTGTAAACAATTTCTACAAAATTAAGTGATGACCATGAAATTAAATCGAGCTACAAGGTTCAGTGTGTCCTTCCCGCACACTATTATGATGGTGACACTCCAAACACGTATAACTTTGAGAAGAGCTCTGCTTTCAAAACACACTTTTCAATTAAATAGATACTTTTCCCCAACAATTCGCTGTGCAACGCGGTTTAGCGAATTAGCTCTGAGGGGAAATATTAATTATTATTCATAACTTATTATGATTAATCATTATGATTAATTATGTATATTTGAATCAGTTAAATAGATTAACTTGATGTAGCTACATTAACATTACAATCATTCATTCAGTTCGTCCTAAGGACATTCAGTATTGATTATTGATGTAATTCTTAGAAAAGGATATTTTTCATGGCCACAGAAAAGTGATTATTTCTTTGAATTTACCTAAGCGCTTAGAGCGCATAGCAAGATCGATCATTTAAGGGACAATTTGTTTGCAGGCAGGAAGTCAGGCCCAAACATATATTGTGCACAAATTTGAATAACTAAATCACAGAACAAGACTAAAACTAACATTAAACATACGGACACAATACATACATAATAAGAGGTAAGGTTAAAGTGGATGGAGGGAAAAGGGTCAGAACAGATGGATGAGTTAATATTGTTATGCAAAAAGTCTAACCCTTTGGAAGAACCACCATTAATAAACTTCTTTGTCTGAACAAAGAGTTTACAGTTTTTACTAACTACACAGCGATTTCTGTTTCGTACTTTACTTGCATTTAGCTGTAGAAGACCGGCCGAGGTGAAATCGATCAAGTTCTTCTGTATCAGATGAAGAAGAAATGATGAGCTTGCATGGTTGCTTCGAATCCTTTGAGGATGAGAAAATTGCACATGGCGTGCAGAGTCTGGGCCTTCTGGTCCATGGCCTTGTGAGGCCATCAGGCACCATGTTGGCGGCCTGCTGGCCGGAAGCCTACAGGCACAGCGTGTCGTGTCCACAAGGGAGAGGGAGAAGAGAAGGAAGGAATTTTAGATCTCTCTTTTTATAGTTTGGGGGTGGTCACACCCTCCTGTGATAGACTTGACCAATGAGATTGTTGGGATTTCCAAGCGGGAAAATCTCCTCTGGAGATGTATGGCTCTTTGTTTCATTTTGCTCAAGGATTGACATATCATTTACCCCATCATTCAGATCTTTACATTTCCACTTCGTAGACACCAAACATGCCATATGATTTTCGTTAACCATAGTATGCAATTCTGAAACAAATCCAACAGAGATTGAAACAGAGATTGAACCTATAAAAACAAATCATGAGATGGATATATGTTTATATATTTCTCAAGTGGTTATATATAGGATATATGAGTTTAAGATGGTGTATAAGAAATTTTCAGAAAATTTTCAGTCTCAGCTCTCTGCAAATTTTTCTCTCTGCAAATTCCTTCACGTCGTAAAACGTCTTATCTGATTGTTTCCAGGGCAACCGAGGATCCTTCTCTGTTGTGTTGGGGGGAAAGTCTGTTACCAAGCACAAGCATTTAAAACATATTAGTAAATGTAACCGGCGATTATGTGTCTGATTTTGCCTCAATTGTACAGCGGCAATCTCCGTTTTAGGCCCCATTTACACTAGTGCATTTTTGTTTTAAAACACATAACTTTTGCTACGGTTACCCATGTCATCTACACTACTCCTCTGCTTTTGACCCTTGAAAAGAGACTTTAAAAAATGCTGCAGACCCCGTTTTAGTTTGAAAACTCTGGAGTTGCGTTTCAGTGTAAACAGACCAAAATGGAGACTTTTGAAAACTATGGCGTAGCTGCCCACATACCTGAACATGACCATAACATACCAGGGCTGCGTTTCCCAAAAACTGTACCAGCCTCAACGACCGTGTAAACAATAACAGACTGAACTGCATGCTTTGCTGAGTTTGTGGTTCTTTTAGCAGCCATTGTGCAGATAAACTCTGCATTTTGTAATACTGCAGCTGCCTAAATGTACAACATTTGTATGCGCATGCCCAGTGTGAATGAACTCTCCGTTGGCTTGCGAGCTGGAAAAAACAAACTCTGGTCAGGCACACATCGTGTATAGAGTCGGTGGGCGGGCTTAACATAATAACGGCAGAGTTGCCACGGTTCCGTGTGCTACTTGTAAACAAAGAAGCTGGCGAATAGCGGCATTTTGAATCGGCTTTGGCCGCGACTCTGGAAGACTTGGAGTTAAGCTTTTCTTTGAGAAAAGAACAAAGAACGGCACTGAAGTCATTCTTAAGAAAGGAAGATGTGTTCGGAGTTAGAATTAGAATTGGATTTATAGTTGCTCTGTTTTTGAAGTCCATAAAAAGTGCATTTGCCCATCAAATAACATGCTCCACGCTGCTCCTGGGTGTTAATAAAAGCCTTCTGAAGCGAATCGATGCATTTGTGTAAGAAAAAAATCCATATTTAAAACTTTATCAAGTAAACTTTCGGCCGACTGCCTTCCATGGAAAAGTGTTGAATGTTGAAAGTGAAACTCAAGATGCGTACGTGATGTCATGACGACCTAGTCGCGTTAGTCTTTCGATTGGCAGGGGAACTTTCAACAATTTTTCCATAAATTGAACAGGGAAGGCGATCGGCTGGAACTTTACTTGATAAAGTTTTAAATATGGATATTTTTCTTACACAAAAGCATCGATTCGCTTCAGAAGGCCTTTATTAACACCCCAGAGCTGCGTGGAGCACGTTATTTGATGGACAGATGCACTTTTTATGGACTTTAAAAATAGAGCAACTATAAATCCAATTCTAATGCTTGGATTAGCCTGAACTTTTGTAATATAACTCCGATTTTATTTGTCTGAAAGAAGAATGTCATATACACCTAGGATGACATGAGGGTGAGTAAATTATGGGCTAATTTTCATTGTTGGGTAAACTATCCCTTTAAAGATTTTAACACTGTTACAGTAGGTGGTGACAAGTGACTGTTAAAAATGTATTTTCATTTAATCATTCATTCTATGGAATTCCAAAGCTGCCAATATTAAAAATAAATAAATACATATATATATATATATATATATATATATATATATATATATATATATATATATATATATATATATATATATATATATATATAATTTGTGCAGAAAAAAACAAGGAAAAACCCTGCCAACAAGGTGTTTTTAATTTTTTTATGAAACATTAAACATAAAATCATAAAACCCTGTTTTTATCTTTCAAATTTTCTTTTTGCCATTATTGTCTGAGCAGACAGACAATTTCATTATGCATTTCCTGATCCATTAATGACAAAATTGTATTGCTATTTTTTTATGAGTTCGTATGAGCAAACACGCTCATTTTTTCGTTCTGTTTCCGAGTTACCAGTTATAACGAAATTAAATACTGCTTTATTTATTCTGAAAGGGACTCTTGAGTGGATTGCCAATAATTTGTTGCCCTGGTTGTACGCGCAATACGCGAATACACTGCAGGCTCACTCTCACTCGTATCCAAGGTAAATCATCAACACCATCATCCCTAACATGTGTTTTATTGAACTAAATACATTATAATCAGCTAAAACTAATGTGCAGGTTACTTTTCTGAACAAGAGCGCATCCGAGTTAGCCTGGTCCTACCAGACTCTCATACATTTCATTTATACAGAGAGTCTGGCCACTCTCCATTGACAAGCGTTAACTTCCTTGAAGGCGGGTACTCTGTTGAAGTTTAAAACTATTGGATCTGCCCAGAGCCACTCTGGATCTGCCATAACCAAATGCTAACGTTTGGTCGTGACATATGTCATCTCAAATTAGCGCACAGCATCAGCGTCATCGTTCTGAGCCACTCCCTCTGTTCGCTGATTGGACCGGTTAAAATTTGACCGGAGAAACCAGAGAATATACTGCAATCCCAGACAGAGTACTGAAGGAAAATTTAAATTCAGGCGGAAGTACTTAGGAGGGCGGAGCCAGGCTACATCCAAGTCTATGTTTCTCACAAGGTTCACGCGAATCGCGGCACAGTTCAAGTGCAACCGAACTCAGAGCACCTCCTCCAGGTAGTCTCGGGTTCGGTACCCTGGTGTGCTCCCAGGTCCATGTGACAGCTTTCACATTATACCAATTTTTCATTAATAAGACCACACCAAGAAAACCCCATTATACTCAGTGATGCTGTGACTGTCCACACGTGAAGTGACGTGACGCGACGCAACTAAATGTTCTACTGTAACCAACGCCTCGTACTATTTTGGATCTTTGAAATATGCATTGTATTTTAAGTGTTTGTCACATGTTGTGCATGTACAAATAGGAAATATGAATGTGAAGTGAATTTGTGGTCTAGTTTCAAATGCATTGCTTTGACGCCACTGTAGCCTATATGTGCGCTGCTTCCTTTCCGTGTGTTCTGACCGGTAATGGAAAATATCAAGCGCTTCCATTTCAGAGTCCCTGTCTGTTGAAGATGTTGCTGTTCATGTTTGTTAGCCCAGGACATTTTACAAATCCAGACCAGACATTGTTTTACAGCCATGTCCGGAAAAAAGATTTTGGCCATATAGCCTAAATGAAAATGAATGAATAAATGAATAAATGTGGAAATAAATAACAATAGAAATGAAAAAAAATTATAAATAAATAAAAGATAAGTAAATAAATATGAAAAAAATATATATTCATAAATAAGGAAACAAATGTATGAATTTTTTTTTTTTTTTTGCTTTTCTATGTATATTTATTTAAAAAAAATTAGCTTTTTTACATTTATTTGTATATTTATTTATCCCCTAAACATAACCAGAACGTCCTGAATGTTCCCTGAAGGTCCGCCAAATAACGTCCCCCAACCCTTTAAAGAACTCCACATCATGACCGTCTCAGAACGTTGAACGTTACTAGGTGACATCCTTGACACCAGCAGGGATGTTCTGAGAACGTTCTGGGAATGTAAAATGTCTAGCAGGGTATATATATAAGACAAAAAATAGAGGTCCACCCTATTTCACTATTTCACCCAGGTACACCCACTTGCCTTATCACTAATGCAGATAAGAATAAACCCACGGTTTACAAATGTACAGTGTAAAACCTCTAAAAGGACCGATA
Source organism: Gobio gobio (assembly GCF_949357685.1). Classification (NCBI taxonomy): domain Eukaryota; kingdom Metazoa; phylum Chordata; class Actinopteri; order Cypriniformes; family Gobionidae; genus Gobio; species Gobio gobio. Next base: position 31,414,354 of record NC_137109.1, on the reverse strand, counting down.
ACTAAGTTATGAGCAGAAACATAAAACCAAAAGTTATTTACTTTACTATTTAAAATATAATAAACCCAAAAGAAAATCACAAACTTTTACTGTGTGGTTAAAAATATGTTCCTGAGCAAGATATAAAAAAGAGACTGTTTTTCTTCCTCTAACACCATGAGAACATTAGCTTATTTGTTCCACAGTAGGAGAACAACAAAAACAAAGTGTGCCAAATGCTTTCCCCGCTTCTCTCTCCCACCGCAAAAACAATGTTCTCTTCAGCTGCTAGCAGATGAATGGAAATAGGTGTGATGGGAGGAGACTGATGCCTGCTAGGAATATAAAGAACTCAGACTCTCTCAAAAGACAAAGACTGCAAGGGGTTAATGAGGGGGGGACGGTGACAGGAGAGAACCTATTATCACGCAGCTGAGATGGATATTAAATTGAGTCATTTCTTTCTGGTCCAGCTGGCAGGCTGCGATAAGGCCCGTTCCACTGAACCTGTGAACCCTTCAGAATCCATCAAACTACAGAGCATGGGCCTTTAAACACCGCACACCTTTGTGTCTGAGACTCGTTTACACTCCACAGAGTGATGGAGGACTGTAACGCTAGGCTAATTGATAATTTATTTGGCCTCCGTGAGTTTAAGATATCTGTGAAAAAGAAAGCTTGTGCTGGCTTGCGTGGTTTTCAATGCCAATTTGTCTCTAACCAACGATTAAGAAGCCAGAGCTCCACAATCTGCTTCCCATACACATACAACAGATATGTGCACCATTCACAATAGAATTAAAAACTATTTTCACATTTATTTTCAGAATTTGAATTTCATTTGAACCAGTGTAGCAAACAAGATGCAGAACTGTAATGATAGATAGATAGATAGATAGATAGATAGATAGATAGATAGATAGATAGATAGATAGATAGATAGATAGATAGATAGATAGATAGATAGATAGATAGATAGATAGATAGATAGATAGATAGATAGATAGATAGATAGATAGATAGATAGATAGATAGATAGATAGATAGATAGATAGATAGATAGATAGATAGATAGATAGATAGATAGATTGATTGATTGATTGATTGATTGATTGATTGATTGATTGATTGATTGATTGATTGACTGCGTGAGTAAAAGTTTTGTTTGAAAGTTGTGGGTGGGGGGTATGGTGAAACTTGAAGGTTATAGGCCAGAAAGATTTTCATGGAGAGTTCATGATTTGCAGCATTTTATATCAGAACAAATCTGCTGAAAAATATCTCATCTTTATCACCTCAGCAGCATTGAGAACTGAGCGTTTAGCTGCTTGGGGGACAGCAGCATAATCTGTACAGCATCATAAAAGGCAATTTAGAGTCTAATTAAAAGAAACATCCCAAATCATCACTGGCCTCTGCTCATTACTGCATTACTGTGCTGGGTCAACAGTCTAAACATTTGGTTAATCATAACACAGCGAAAGCTGCCACGCAGCCCCTGCCAACATGGTAATTACTATAACTGGCACCCAAGACAGAGAAGCAGTGAGCTTCAGAGCCAGAGAGGAAAAACTATTAGTCATCTTCATCAGACAAATTCAATAACAAATGAACACACTTTACTAGTTGTTGTTTTTTGTGTTCTCTTTTGGTTCTGTATTTCAACTGGATCTTATTGACTTTCATTTTACAACCTGAGATAATGGTGAAGATACATTTATAATGCTTGTGAATATCCTTAAGACCTTTCGTTTTTATATTATCTAGCTTGTGTGCATCTGTGATTAAAGCTTCCGGCTGTGGAGACGTTGAGGTTTAGGCCTTCCAGGGGAGACACATCCATTACCTTTCCCCCTCGTGGCAGCACAGGGCCAGACGAGCCGTCACACACCGGCCTGATTTATTGGAGCTTTTAAAGCCTCGTCATCAGCGGCCCGTTTGATTTACACAGTGCTGTCCTGACAGCTGTCGACGCTTGGCAATACAGCAACTTACTGTAAACTAGCCACTCATGACAACGGTTTTTATCATAGCATGACTTACAGTCTACAGTCTCTAAAACCCTATAGTCACTCTGAAATTCATGTGGGAGATCTGCGCAATATAGCACAATGCGTATGTGTGACATAGACAAACTGTGTTGTTAAATGCTATTATAATTTATTCTATTTCAGTCAGGACCACTTTTTGCCACATATAAATGTTTCACAGTAATGAGAATTTGTAGCAGTCCTATTGGTGTTGGTGGTGTGGTTCTGCTCTGTTCTGGGCAAACTCTAGCCATGCTTGGACAGAGCACAGATTAAACCCCTCATGGGTAACGAACCAGATCCAACAGAATAAGACTGACTGATTTGCATAGAATACAAATGCTTCAAATAATTAACGTGAGTTTGTTAATAAACATGAACTTATTTAAATTTGGAATAATTAAGAAAAATAATCAGCATATTAGAATGATTTCTGAAGGATCATGTGACACTGAAGACTGAAGTAATGATGCTGAAAATTCAGCTTTGTCATAACAGGAATAAATAACATTTTAAAATGTTAAGAAACAAATTCGATTTACGAATTTCAGTTGTGTAGTAAAATTCCATCAAACTGAATTGAATAATCCTCACATACTCATATTACGGATTAAGAATTTTAAATGAGTAAAAAAAAAACATTAAACAACATTTTTTATAAATCTTAATGGAACAGGGAATGGACCATTTCAGTTTATGTGATTCGTAAAAATATGTTTAAATTTATGAATATGAATCACAAACTAAATGGTCCATTCCCTTGTTCCAATAATTTTTACTCATTTAAAATTCCTATTTCATATATGAATAATATGTAAGGATTATTAAATTCATTTTATACGCAATTGAAATGTGTAAATCTTCAAAAAGGCTTAGAAATTGAATGTAGAAAAAATATTTTATATTGTTATAGTATTGTCATGATCACCTGTGAGAGAGCCCCATGATTACCACCAGAGGACACGCTACCCCGGACTGTTCCATCAAAGACTACATTACCCATAACCCTTTGTCCAGACTCATCATCACTCATTGTCACACCTGTACCTCATTCACTCTGTCTATATAAACCATGTTCACCTTGTCAGTCACTGTGAAGTCTTGTTTTGTGTAACACTGCGTTTCAGAGCGTTTTCCCTGGTTTCTTGTCTCTTGGTCTTGGATTACTTGCTTGTTCTGTGGATTACCCTTTTGCCTGTCTCTCCTTGTTTGCGTGTTTGGACTGCTTTCCTGTGTATGACATTTTGCCTGTTTTTGACTATGATTGTTGATTACCCTCTGAATTAATACTGCGCTTGGATCCTCAACCTTTGAGTCTCGGAGCAGTTCATTACAAGCATCAAATAAATACGGTCATGGTGAGTATAAGATACTTCTTTTAAAAACATGAAGAACAATAAAGTTCTTCAACTTTACTTGTGTACATCAGCATTTATACAGTGTCCGGGGGGTGTAGCAACCATCCAATGAGAATATACATTACATCATATTGAATGGGATACAAGTCTCATATGTCCACTTTCAAGCTGAAAACGCTGATTATCCCAAAGCAGCCTTTCGACGCTTTCAAAAGCCGTGTTTCCACCGCAGGAACTTTCCCGCCGTGTTTCCACCACAGGAACTTTCCCCAGGATCTTGGAACTCTGGGGTGGTACTCTGTGTGTTTCGACCGCAGGAACCAGGGTCTAAATGAAGTTCCGGGTAAATATTTCCCCCTCCGAAAGTCCCTGCTCGTGAGGTAGTACTTTTTTCAAAGTTCAGGAACTTTCAGGGGTGGGACTTTCATGGCGCACGTTCGTCTCAGCCATCTCACGGTCAATGTCTGTAATAACATGCGTTGTCTTATTTTAAATCTAGCTTTACGAGCTTTCAGAATACGCTTTAGTATCAGTGCTCGTCTCTTTTCCGCCGTTTTGTTAATTACCTCTTTAGTAAACAATACATAACCAGCAAAAGCAGCGCTGCTTGAATCTCCTCCATACTTGTTAAAATGATTTCTGTCCATCGCTAACTGGGAGGAGCAGTCGTGCGCAGTCCTACATCACCGGACTAATTTGCCTAATCTTCACGGTACTTTAGACAGCAGTGGAAACGCAGACAGGAGTAGGTCTGGGAGAAAAAAAGGTTTAGGGTAAAAATTGTTCTGGGTAATTTCGGTGAAAATGGGGCTAAAGAAAGAGGGAACGCTTGTAGGCTGTTTTCCAAGAAACACACATATACGAAGTGTACATTAAAACAGATGTGTGCAGACGCAAGAACAGCTTGAAAGAGGGAGAAACAGAGACAAAAGTCATGGCTAATACATTTATCTTTCAGTTGCTAATTAGTAATTAGAACTCTTTAGCTTCCCTGTATATATTGGCTGAATATTGCATTTAGCAAATGATTCAATCCAAATTGGCTTGACAAAGTAGTATTTGAGAACTCCAAAATCTCAATACATCACAACCCGTTCTCACTCCCAAGGCGTCAAATTCCGACGCATGGTCAAGTGCTTTCCGCGTCACAATAAAGACGCTAAAGGCACCCCTAGGCGTCACTATATTGACGCGCCTAGTGCTCCATTAATTTCAATGAGAAACCTTTGGCGTCAGACACAGACGCGTTGGGTATGGGAAAGTTATCGTCATGATGATCATATATTGGGTTATGATTTTGCCATTATGACATGTTGGACTGTGATTCTCAATTTAATCAGCCAGCATCATTTTATTTACGCTATCTAGACACGTTTTAACATGTAACCCAACCCCATTCCATCCCTAAACCTACCCATTTGTGTGGTATAAAACGCAGATATAACAGGCAGAGTCGACTACATGCACAATTTATTCAAAAAGTACAAATATTCCGAGGCCAAGCGATTGATTTGTGTGAAGGAAATCCCCAAAAGCCATCCGCAGAAGATCACGAACATAAAATTTCAAATATTGCCGCCCGTTACGTCAGTTTTCATAGTGAAATTGCATTGGCTCTCGTATGTCTCGTGACCAATTGCATCATTACGTCAGCTTTGATTTTAAAATGTCATTGGTTCTTGTGTGTCTTGTGACCGAATGCGTCATGCTAAAGAGTCGTGTGTATTATTTGAATGAGATCTGAATGAGTGCGTTAACGGAGCGGCGGGATCATCATCTCAGCGATTAAAACATTAAGATCAACTCTGTTCTTTACATGAAGACATCATGTGACTTCAGAAGACTTGGAATGCAACATGAGTTAATACTTTTATACTGTTTTTGCAATAAATAGATGTGACTGTACTTCTATTTGCCTGTTATGTGTTTCTATATTGTTTAGGAGTGGGTAGGTGTAGGGTAGGAGTTGGGTTAGCTGCTCCAAAATATAAAAGTAACCTTTAAATATGAATAAAATATTAATAAAATCATGTATGCTTTTACAAATGCAAAGAATAAAATGCGTCTTGATCTGACGCATTGGGTAAACAACTGAAATTAATGGAGCACCCAGCGTGTCAATATAGTGACGCCTAGGGGTGACTTTGGCGTCTTCGTTGTGACGCGGAAGGCACTTGACCATGCTTCGGATTTTGACGCCTTGGGAGTGAGAATGGGTTGTGCATCATGATGCCTTGATTTTCTCACTTCATTTTTTTTACAATGTAAAAATGGTGTTCATTGTGACTTTTGCACACCACTGTGCTTTTTTACAATTAGAATGGAATCCAGGGGCATGTGAATAAATTGCAGGAGTGCTTCAGTAATTGCTTTTGAAACCAACCAAGGAGCTCTGCAGCAGTGAGTGTATTTGAAAGTGAGTCAACATATGTGCTGTTTTCAGCTGCCGTGTATGTGATAAAACACTGATGAAAGCTTGTAAGTGTTGCCCCACACACTCCTGACCTTGATAAGGCATTGAGCTGCTGGCTGCCGAGCTGCAGCCGCTCCATGGGAAATTTAAACAGGGTCTTATCAGAGTCTGCAACTCACCGACTGACTGAGTGCTGATATAGACAGATCTTACCGAGGTGGAGAAAATGTCTCACCGTCTGCATCTACACATAAAAGGCTTGGTGCCGCAGACATATTGAGCAATGGCGGTCATACAAGTGACTTGGGTTCAAACCTGGTCTGTGATGTCACACTCTCACTCTTACTCTCAAATGATTTTCTCTCACACTCTGCTATACCCAATAAAAATGTCAAAAGACTAAAAAAAATTCATTTAAAGGACTTGCCTTACTAGATAATCGTTTCCTCTGGAAATCTCACACCAAAGAGTCGAATGCCAAACCTGTCTACAATCCTCCATGAGAACATAAAAGTCACGCTTCATAAATGTATAACACTTTTGAAAAGGAGAAGTGGCTAATACAAGGCTTGAAGTGATGTTATAGAAGCCTATGCGTCATGGTGTTTTAAATGGGGTTTCTGCTCAACTGTGCTTGAAATGAAAAAAAAAAAGGTTACAGTGGTAGTCACACCGCGTCCTTCTCTCCCTGCATCACTGCCGCAGATGTGTCAGGTGGGGAGCACTGCCCTGCTTTACACTCTAACATGTGAGTATATGTGAACATTTTGACAGCTCTCAGTGACATTAAGCTCAGGTGCACGTTTGATGTGTTGTGTTGCCTGTAATCTACTGTACAACCTGATTTTGGTCATCCTTTAATAATCAGAAACACACAGTAAACATTTGAGCTGCATGCTAAAAAATGGTGTTCACAGAACTTCATGTCGGCATGAAATGAAAATTGCAACCATCTTGTCTTACATATTGTGACATATGTGCACAGATGAATTATTTATAATAAACTGTAATATTCCATTAAGAATGGAATATTCCCGTTATTTACAAAGTTTGAATTATTAAATATTATGCACTTCATCTCATGTTTTCTAAGAGAAATATGCAGTTTATGGAGAGCAAAGTGTGTGTTATTTTAAACTGCTGCTTACTTAAGTTTAAGTAAGCAGAACGTCTCGGTTACGTATGGTAACCCTCGTTCCCTGAAGGAGGGAACGGAGACGTACGTCGGACGTACCGACGAATTGGGATCACTTCTGGGAGCCCCTATCAGCTTCGAGCTATCTAGAACCGGCCAATGAACAATTGGCGTGCGAGATTTGCATCTCGCGCTCCGCCCCGCGCCGCGGGTATAAACAGGAAGCGAGAGCGAATGCACGCTGTTTTTCACTGAGGAGCCACACGTAGTGGCTCGACCTGCAGTGATGGTACAGCAACTGTGGCGACGGGACGTACGTCTCCGTTCCCTCCTTCAGGGAACGAGGGTTACCATACGTAACCGAGACGTTCCCATTCAGTCGGTCACGTTCGACGTACGTCGGACGTACCGACGAATTGGGATCCCCTATGGAAAACGCCATAGTTACTACCACTTCCAGCGCCCAGCGATGAGCCCCACAGACCCCGATCTGATGCGGGCGGGTAGGTTCACGCAGGGAGAGTCAAAGCTGCTGTTCCGCAAGACCCACTCAGCTGACTGTATTGGATAACGCTGGGAAAGCGTGCCTGTGAAGGCAGCTGCGGAAGCCACATCATGCCCAGAGGGAGTTAACATGTGGAGAATACACGTATGGGCTGGCCGTGGGCAGCACAACATACGGAAGTCTCAGGGGTGGCCCCGGCCAATTAGGAGGGAGACAACACGTACCTGAGACGGCAGAGGAGCTCTGCCGAGGGAAAGACACGGGCTCGCCGTAGGGAGCCGTACCGTGGAAGAATACACATATGGGACCGCCGTGGGGGTCACTACATACGGAACCCAGCCTAACACAAGTTCCACCAATGCATACGAGTGTTAGACCTGGCGTCGAACGCTCCGCCACGTCCGACTGCCGCGGGTTGCGGAGGACTCAACAGGGTTCGCCGTTCCGGGGAACTCGACTGGAGCAGAAAAGCCGAGCGGGCAGGGCACGTCTTGGGACTGATAAGCCAAGACGATGGCATCCACTATCCAGTGGGCCATCCTCTGCTTGGAGACAGCCTTTCCCTTCTGCTGTCCTCCGTAACAGACGAAGAGCTGCTCTGAGGTCCTGAAGCTTTGCGTTCTATCCACGTAAGTCCGGAGAGCACGGACGGGACAGAGAAAAGCTAGGGCTGGGTCTGCCTCCTCCGAAGGCAGCGCTTGCAGGCTCACCACTTGGTCCCGGAAGGGAGTAGTGGGAACCTTGGGCACATATCCAGGCCGGGGTCTCATGATCACATGAGAGTTACCGGGCCCGAATTCCAGGCACGATTCGTTGACCGAAAATGCCTGCAGGTCCCCTACCCTCTTGATGGAGGCCAACGCAGTCAGGAGTATTGTCTTTAACGACAGAACTTTCAACTCAGCTGACTGCAGAGGCTCAAAAGGTTCTCTCTGTAGCGCAGTTAGCACCAGAGTTAAGTCCCAAGAGGGTATGGAGGGGGGACGAGGTGGATTTAATCTCCTCGCTCCCCTAAGGAACCTGACGATCAGATCGTGCTTACCTAGAGATTTTGCATCTACGAGCTCATGATTAGCGGCGATAGCGGCGACATAGACTTTGAGGGTGGAGGGAGACAGCCTTCGCTCCAACCCATCCTGTAGAAAGGTAAGCACAGATGCGACCGAACATCTTCGGGGGTCTTCTCGGCGAGAAGAGCACCAGTCGACGAACAGGTTCCACGTCAACGCATAGAGGCGCCTCGTAGAGGGGGCTCTAGCGGAAGTAATGGTGTCAACTACCGCTTGTGGTAGGTCACCTAGAACCTCCGCGTCCCGTCCAGGGACCAAACATGGAGTTTCCAGAGGTCCGGACGCGGGTGCCATAGGGTGCCCCGTCTCTGAGTCAGGAGGTCCTGTCTCAGAGGAATGGGCCAGGGAGGTGCTGTCGCAAGGAGCACTAGTTCCGGGAACCAAGTCCGGTTGGGCCCCATTTGTAAGTCGCTTTGGATAAAAGCGTCTGCTAAATGACTAAATGTAAATGCAATACGGAGCGACCAACAGGACCTGCTCCTCGTCCTCCCTGACTTTGCACAGAGTCTGCGCAAGAAGGCTCACTGGGGGAAACGCATACTTGCGTTCTTCCCGGGGCCAGCTGTGGGCCAGGGCATCCGACCCGAGGGTCCCCTCGGTCAAGGAATAAAACCGCTGACAGTGGGTCGTCTCTGGGGAGGCAAACAGGTCTACCTGTGCGGCCCCGAAACGACTCCAGATTAGCTGGACCGCCTGGGGATGGAGTCGCCATTCTCCCGGAAGTACCTGCTGACGTGACAGCTCGTCGGCCGCACGATTGAGCAGGCCTGGAATATGAACGGCACGAAGCGACCTCAGATGCTTCTGACTCCATAACAGGAGATGGCGGGCGAGTTGCGACATGCGACGGGAGCGTAGACCACCCTGTTTGTTGATGTACGCTACGGCCGCAGTGTTGTCCGTCCGGACCAGAACGTGCTTGCCTCTGAGCGGCACTTTGAAGCGGCTGAGTGCAAGACGAACTGCTAACAACTCGAGGCAATTGATATGCCATTGCAGTTGAGGCCCCGTCCACAGACCCGAAACAGCCCGTTGTACGTGGCACCCCAACCCGTGGATGAGGCATCCGTGGAGACAACGGAGTGCCTGGACACTTGTTCTAGGGGAACTCCCGCCCGGAGAAACAGAGGGTCCGACCACGGGCCGAAGGTTTGGCGGCACCTCGGAGTCACTTGGACGCGGAGGGAACCGCTGTGCCACGCCCATCTCGGGACTCAATCGTGTAGCCAGCGTTGAAGCGGTCTCATATGAAGCAATCCGAGCGGCGTTACCGCGGCTGCGGATGCCATATGCCCCAGGAGCCTCTGAAAATGTTTCAGTGGAACCGCTGTCCTGCCTCTGAACGAATTCAGGCAGTTCAACACCGACTGGACGCACTCCTCGGTGAGGCGCGCAGTCATGGCGACCGAGTCTATCTCCATACCGAGAAAAGAGATCCTCTGCGTGGGGCAGAGTTTGCTCTTCTCCCAGTTGACCCGAAGTCCCAACTGGCTGAGGTGACTGAGCACCTTGTCCCTGTGTTCGCACAACTGCTCTCGAGACTGGGCAAGAATCAGCCAGTCGTCGAGGTAGTTGAGGATGCGAACGCCATGCTCTCTCATGGGAGCAATGGCCGCCTCCGCAACCTTCGTAAAGACGCGGGGCGACAGGGACAGGCCGAAGGGTAAGACGCGGTACTGATATGCCCGTCCCTCGAACGCGAAGCGCAGAAAGGGCCGGTGTCGAGGGAGAATCGAGACATGAAAGTACGCGTCCTTCAGGTCGATCGCTGCAAACCAATCTCGGGGACGGATGCACCTGAAGATGCGCTTCTGCGTTAACATCGTGAACGGCAGCCTGTGAAGGGACCGGTTCAGGAATCGCAGATCCAAGATCGGTCGTAACCCGCCGCCTTTCTTGGGTACAATGAAGTACGGGCTGTAGAACCCGGACCTCATATCGGCTTGAGGGACCGGCTCTATCGCGTCCTTCGCCAGTAGGACAGCGATTTCCGCCCTGAGCACGGGGGCGTTCGTCTCCACTACAGTCGTGAAGTGAACGCCCCTGAACTTGGGGGGACGCCGGGCGAACTGAATCGCATAGCCGAGTCTGATGGTACGGATGAGCCACCGAGACGGGCTGGGAAGCGCTAGCCAGGCTCCCAGACTCCGAGCAAGGGGGACCATCAGCACCACAGACGTACCCGCAGCGGGGCAGCGAGGCGGAACGCAGGGATCCGGCTCGGACGGCAGGGGAGCGGCCCGAAGCGGGATCTGAGTGTGCTGTGCAACACTTACCTGCATCCGCGGAGGGGACGTGCGAGTGTGGGGAGGCCGCTTGTGTGCGTCCCGACAGCCGGCGTCCCCTGCTGGCGAAGGGAGAGGTACTTGAGGGTGGCGAGGCATGGGAGCGTCGACCACCGCCAAGCGCTCTCTCTTGGCACCCAGAGATATTGGAAACTGCTCTTTTATTGATGTTTTGGGTGCCGCTGGCACTGGGACCAGCGGCGGAACAGACAAACAAAAGATTTTCCCCCGGCCCTCCTCCAGGGGAAGGAGTGGTGCTGCAGCCATCTCCCTCAGAGCAGTTTCCTCCATCTCTGGGCGGCCCGTCTCAGGGTCGCTTGCGACGGCGCTTGCCACCTGGCTTGGCAGCGGCCTGAGCGGGCTGGACATCCTTCCCACGGCCGGCCCCACGCCGTCGGCTGGTGGAAGGCTGCTGCGGTGCCTTGGCGGGGGCGGAGGCGGCGGCGGGTGGACGTCCTCGGCGACGAGTAGTCGGAGGCGCTGCCGCCGGCGGCGGGGTGGAGGCAGCAGCGGGCCGCCGGGGCAGGATGTGCTTGATCGCCTCCGTCTGCTTCTGGGCGGCCGAGAACTGTTGGGCGAAGCTCTCGACCGCGTCGCCGAATAACCCAGCTGACGAGATGGGGGAGTCCAGGAACCGATATTTATCGGTCTCCCTCATGTCAGCCAGGTTAAGCCAGAGATGACGCTCCTGGACCACAAGCGTGGACATCGCCTGACCGATGGCACGGGCGGTGACTTTCGTCGCCCGGAGGGCGAGGTCCGTCGCCGTCCGGAGCTCCCGGAGGAGCTCTGGGTCAGGCCTACCCTCGTGCATGTCAAGGAGTGCCTGGGCCTGGTGGACCTGAAGCAACGCCATGCCATGCAAAGCGGACGCAGCCTGCCCGCAGGCCTTGTAAGCCTTCCCAGTCAGACTGGAAGAGAACTTACAGGCCCGGGACGGGAGACGTGGGTCACCGCGCCAGTTAGAGGCGGTCGCCGGACACAGTTGCATCGCGACGGCGCGCTCCACTGGCGGGATTCCCACGTAACCCTTGGCTGGCCCGCCGTCGAGGGTAGTGAGGGGGGAGGAGTCACTCGGCCGGTTTCTGGCAGAAAAAGGTGCCGTCCACGACCTCGTGAGCTCCTCATGCACCTCCGGGAAGAAAGGTGTCGGGGCGGGACGCTGAGAACCAGCGCGACCCACCCCGAGGAACCAATCGTCCAACCTAGAGGGTTCGGGACACGGTGGAGGGTTCCACTCGAGCCCAACCCTTTCGGCGGCCCGGGAAAGCATAGCAGCCATCTCAGGGTCCGGTGCAGCCGTTGCCACTCTCCCAGAGGGAGGCAGTACGACTGAACCTTCATCCCCCGAGGACTGAAACTCCCCCTCCGATGCAGCGATTGACATCTGTTCATCTGCTGGAGCTCCAAAAGTCACCACTGGTCTCCCGTGGGAGGGTCCAGCGGGTTCTCCCGGAGGCTCTACCGGCTGCGGAGCAGAGGGAATAGGGGCCTGCGGAGATTGACTCGGCGGGTTTGCCCTAAACGTGATCCTCAGATCACCCTGGCCATCCAAAGAAGCAGGTCCACCCGGGTTAGGGGCAGCCCTGGTTCGTGGGATGGGTAAGGGGACTCCCCCAGCCCGGAGGTAGGAGAGTCTCGATCTTAGCTCCGAGATAGTCATGTTCCCGCAGTGGGAACATGAACTATCCACAAACGCCGCCTCAGCGTGCTGTGTGCCCAAACACGTGAGACAGCGATTGTGACCGTCAGCAGGGGACAGGGAACGACCGCATCCAGAAACGCACGGGTGGTAAGACATCCTGAAAAGGACGGCACGTCACCCGTGAACTCTTTTTGGGAGGAAACGCTCTGTGCTGAAGCACTCAGGGGGAAACGCGACAGCGCACGGGATTGTTGTGCAGCCCGTGCCTGTACTCAAAACAGGAAAAACGCCCAACCAGACCAACAGTTTGCCCGTTGCTGTGAAAACAGCAGTTTTTCTCTGTTTGCAGAGGCAGCCGATGAGTCAGCGTGGATCCCGCTGAAATGTGCCGTTCCTCCAACACTCGTCTCCTCTGGATTCTCCGGTTTTCTAAATAAAGCTTGCTGATAGCAGCGATAAACTCAAGCAGTTTTGCGTTGAGAGTCCTCTTCATCTGCCGTGTGGCTCCGAAGTGAATGACAGCGTGCATTCGCTCTCGCTTCCTGTTTATACCCGCGGCGCGGGGCGGAGCGCGAGATGCAAATCTCGCACGCCAATTGTTCATTGGCCGGTTCTAGATAGCTCGAAGCTGATAGGGGCTCCCAGAAGTGATCCCAATTCGTCGGTACGTCCGACGTACGTCGAACGTGACCGACTGAATGGGAACTGGCAGATTTTTATTTTGTACTAATACATTTTAGTTGCTCTTAAATTTCTGAGTCATTCATATATTTAACTTAATTATCATGTAATCTCAACTTAAATATTTTAGTAGTGGAAACTTGACTAGCTTTAATTAGTTAATTCAGTAAATGCAAACTTGCTAATTGGTAACACAATGCTTTGATAGCATTAGCATAGCATAGCAATTGTTGAATGAGTACGGCAATATAGAACATTTAACATAAATCTGTTCTCAAACCAAGCTCATGATCCACTCGTCACCATGATGGGTCTCTGTTGAATAGTCTCACTTCCCACAACATTTAGGCATTAGTTCATAGCATTAGTCTTTACTTGCAAAATGGTTTAACAAGTTGTCATAATATGTCAAGCATATTTCTATACATTTCCATTAGACTTTTTTTCTAAATCTGTCCTGAATTGATAAATTGTTCCCAGGTGAATCTTGACTTTCTCTAACGAAGATGCATCTCATGAACCATCAACTGGCAAGTGTATGTATGTATATAGCCGGAGCACAACACAATACTACAATGTCTGACAATGCAAGGACAAGGAATTGGACGGGGTCAACAACCAGAGAGAAGAAGAAGTGGAAGAGGAGTGAGGCTGTGTGGCAGAGGAGTTGGGAGGCAAAACAGAGGAAGAGGCAGAAGAGGCAGAGGACATATGCGTGTTCCTGATGAGATAAGAGCCTCACTAGTAGACCATGTTCTCAATCATGGACTTACATTGGCAGAAGCTGGTAAAAGAGTAAAGCCAAATGTTGGGAGAACAACTGTGTCCTCAATCATTCAGACTTTTCAGACATGTAATTCATAAAACTCATTTTGTCTTCTGGATATAGTGTATAATGGAACTGGAAGCAAGAGAATCACCGCACAGCTTCATCTACATGGATGAGGCTGGCTTCAACCTAACAAATGCAGAAGGCGCGGTCGAAATATCATCGGCCACAGGGCAGTTGATGTGCCAGGCCAACGGGGCAGGAACATAACCATGGGTGCTGCTATCTCTGAGAATGGTGTGTTAACGTATATTCCCATTATTGGGCCATACAATACAGAGCGTCTTGTCACCTTTTTAGACACTCTACAGGGATCTCATCCCTGAACAAGAGAGGGGTCAGATTGGAGATGACCTGCCAAAGTACGTGATAGTTTGGGACAATGTCAGTTTCTATCACTCCAGCATCATCAGGCAATGGTTTGCAGCCCACAACAGGATGCTGATGGAGTTCCTCTCACCCTACTCTCCATTCCTTAACCCCATTGAGGATTTTTTCTTAGCATGGAGATGGAAAGTATATGATCGCCAGCCATATAAACAGATGACCCTTCTGGCTGCCATGGATGCAGCGTGTCTGCATCACAGCAGATGTCTGCAGACGCTGGATAAGACACTCTAAAATATTCTTTCCACACTGCATCGCAAGGGAAGATATTTGTTGTGATGTGGATGAGAATTTGTGTCCCAACAGAGAGGTGTAGGAAGACTGCACTGTAATTCCTACAGCACTGCATGTACAGTTTTCCCTAAGGAGATCCTATTTGTCCTATGTTCACCTATGTTCTACTTTTGTTTTGTTGTTGTTGTTGTTGTTGTTTTTTCTTTGTGCTATGCAGTGCTTTCTTTTTCTTTTCTGTATCGCAATGACATGGTCTGTCAACAAATTACAGTACAAACAGTTAAAGCGTAAATGTGAATATTGTCCAGTCTCTTGTAATCAAACTCCCACATACATTAAGGTGTAACCTACAATTTGCAATAATTGTCATCAAAACGTTTGACATAGTTTACATCAGAACATCCCTCCAGAGTACACTGTTATATTGACAACATGACTAAGCAATTTGACTGTCTTATCCGTACACAAGGACATGTCATTCTGATGGCATTGACATAGATATTTACTTTTGAGAGAAGAACTAAGGATTTTGAGCAAGAGATTGACTTTTGCAGGCAATCCATGGTGTTTTGCTATTTGTACGAATTGTTTTGAGAAATCTGTTTTGCAAATGTCGAGGATGATTCAAGAAATGTACCAAAACGACTGAAAAAAAACTGTAAAAGCCACATGCTGACCTCAACATGGAACATGACAAGAATAACAATCACTTGCATGTAATTGCTCGTTTTAGTAGAGAAACAAATGAATTCTGATATTATAAAACATCTTTTTTTATAGACAGAATAATGGTTCTTGTGTTATTTCCTTAATGTTAGGAAATGAGATAATTTGGCATAATTTCTCTTCAGAATCCATCAATTTGATGTGTGCTCCGCACAGTCGGTTATGACATTTTTATAAGCATTTTACTGATAGTTGTCTAAAGTCAGGCTTTCGACTGATCATCAAAGCACAAGGCCATTAGAAAAAAGAAAAAAAAAAACACCTGGAAGAAATTATATTAAAAAACATATCTTAGGCATGGCCTGCGTTCATGTTACATCAGACAATCTCCAGCGCATTACTCACAGTCATATCTCAAATGATTCAGCGTGCCATGCATTATGCATCAGTGTGAATCTTTAGAGGTTGCCTGCAGATTGCCAATGTCTCTGACTGCAGGTTAATCTATCCTATATTCAGTGGGAGAAAAACAAAACTGTTGTTACCTTCTGCTGTGTAGATCTCACTTTTACACAGGTGGTGTGTCTCCCCATCATCTCTTCATCACTTCAATCAAGCCACTGATTAATTAATAGAGCCTGAATATGGTGGTTTTAATGTATGCGGTTCAGGATCTCATTACCGCAGTATTGTTCTTTCAGATGCTGTGTAATGCTTCTATTAATCCATCCAAGCTAAAAAAAAAGGGGAAAAAAAGATGGAGATGGAATTGCTCTGGGCTTCAGGGGGTAATTGAGAGAACGATCACCTCACTTCCGTCATTATCATGGGAATCTGTGATTGACTGTGCCATCATCATTTGTAGGTGCTACCATTTCTTCTCATTCTTTTCTCAACATCCGATCCAATATGTCCTCCTGAACAGCTATCTTTCACTTTTATTCTTTTCCCCAGCCTTTCAAACGACTGAGAGGTGAATCAAAGGATGCCAAGATTCTAGGCAATAACAATAAAATGCTTCTGGTGAGAAAGAGGGAAAGCAATAAGAGTGGAGTGTTCTCCTAGTGTGCCAGTGAGCAGCCCTGAGACGCCTGAGAATCAACCCATCTGCTTCAACTCAATTTTCGCTGTTGTAGATTACACAAAATATTGACGGAATTAGAGAATTAAAGAGGAGGTGGTGATTTAACATCTCCAGATATTTGGCTTTTAACTCTAATGTCCTGGCTCTTCTAATGGCTCAAGAAAAACATTGTAATGTTTAACAGGGTGTATCTCATGAACCATCAACTGGCAAGTATATATATATATATATATATATATATATATATATATATATATATATATATATATATATATATATATATATATATATATATATATATATATATATATATATATATATATATATATATATATATATATATATATATATATATATACTGTGTATATATATATATATATACTGTGTATATATATAGCCGATGCACTACACAATGTTACAATGTCTGACAATGGAAGGACAAGGGAATTGGACGGGGTCAACAGCAGGGATAAGAAGAAGAGGAGTGAGGTTGCGTGGCGGAGGAGTTGGGAGGCAAAACCAAGGAAGAGGCAGAAGAGGCAGAGGAAATATGTGTGTTCCTGATGAGATAAGAGCCTCACTAGTAAACCACGTTCTCAATCATGGGCTTACATGATCAAAGGATGCCAAGATTCTAGGCAATAACAATTAAATGCTTCTGGAGAGAAAGAGGTAAAGCCATAAGAGTGTTCTCCTAGTGTGCCAGTGAGCAGCCCTGAGACGCCTGAGAATCAACCCATCTGCTTCAACTCAATTTTCGCTGTTGTGGATTACACAAAATATTGACGGAATTAGAGAATTAAAGAGGAGGTAGTGATTTAACATCTCCAGATATTTGGCTTTTAACTCTAATGTCCTGGCTCTTCTAATGGCTCAAGAAAAACTTTGTAATGTTTAGGCAGGGAAGAGACCACGGGGGAGCCAGTGGAGTGGGATGCCTTGATGGAGCCGGGGTGATGGAAGACCAAAAAGGAGCCGGAGGGTTGGAGAAACCAGGGTGACGTGAACTGGAGAGCCACGGTGAAGCCGCAGGACTGAGGTGGAGCTGATGTTGTAGATTTCTCTCTTTGTGAAAAATCACTTCTCAATGATCTTTGATGTCAAACAAAGCCTGAGTAGCCTCTGCAGAAGATACTACTGGCTCCTGCCTTGCTCCCACATACATACCATACATCCTTTCCGAAAATGTACACAACCCATGGATAGTGTTAGGTTTTTTTTTTTCAACGGTTCTTTTCCATGTGATATACAATATCAGCACTTCCAAGTTTTTGACAGACTTTAAGTCACCTGCAGGCCCCTCAGGCCTTCAGTAGGCTTCAGAAAGTTTACTCAAAGTCAGCACACAGTTACAAATATAGCTTATATTATATTAAATTACACATTTTCTAATTAATAAAATCTTCTACACAGGGCAGAAGAGAACATTGTTGGAACTGAAGGAATGACGGACACCAATAGAGCCGAAGCAGTGCAGGGTCTAGGTGCATCCACAGGCCTGGAAGTCCATGGGGGGATGACAGGGGGGTGACAGACAAAGAAGATGTCGGAAGGATGTGGGAGCCCAGTGAAGCCAGAGGGAGGACTGGCCACGGTGAAGCCAATGAGTCAAAAGGCAGAGGTGGATTCATGGGCATGGATGGCGGAGGTGGAGCTAGAAGTTACAGCCACCACTCTGAAGTCTGTGGTGGATCTGGGTGACCATGGAGGTTGTGCTGGTGGAGCTGGGGGGCTGAGGAAAGCTGAGGGATCAGGAGGATGAGGTTGATCAAGGGAGCTAGACGTAACCAGTGAAGGACTGGGTGGAAACAGCAAAGGAAGAGGAGGAAAGGAACTGGGTAGACCCAGCAAAGGAGGCGGAGCCTGGGAACTGGATGGGAGTGGCGGAGCTAGGAGACTTGATGGAACCAGCAAAGTATACTTCAGAAGTAAAGGCTGCTGAAAATTCAGCATTGCCAGGAATAATTTACATATATGTTAAAAGAGAAAGCATGTATTTTCATATTTTAATAATTGTATATAATGTTTCACAATATTACTGTTTTTAATGTATTTTTGGTTTTAAAAAATGCAGCCTTAGTGAGCATAAGATACAAAAATATTAAAATGATTGTCTAATGATAACAGTAACTTATCATGTGGCAATGGAATTGCATTTCTGTTTTCCTAATAATAATTCCTTAAAAGTACTAAAATAACTGTTAAAGAAACCAGAATCATTCATGATTCCCATCCCTACTTCTGTAACCATTGGCTATATGCTCAACCCTTGGTAATCTCATTGTGTGAGCATGTTCATTTGAGCATCCCAGGTAATGCATCCCATGTGTTTTTGTGTATGTTTGTGTAATCCACCTGTTATCAAGTGTATACGGTTTTTTTTCTGTCCTATTTGTATTACTTCAAGGCTTCTCTGAGTCTTGGAAAATATCTGTATGTTTATATACATGCAGGTTTATTAACCTCAGTGCCATGACATCAGTTTCCCCAGGGGTGGGGAAAAATCTGTAATGACTTCAAAGTGTTCTGCCGTTTCCATAGAAACAGCAATAAAAGCAATTAAATGTGATGTGCAAAAAAAAAAAAAAAAAAAAACAATTTACAGAGCCAACATTTCCGAATGGCCCTTTAAATTCCATCAGAGTCATTGCTTTGTCTGTCTTACTCTCTTGCTCTCTGCATGAAGCTCTGAATTGTTCACATGCTTTGTACATTTGATTGTGCGCTGCTTTTTTCCCATCATTGCATCTATGGCATCTGGGGGAGGGTGGTAGAGAGCAGTGCTCATCTCTGATGTGTGGCACATTAGCTGGTATTTGCATAATGTCTCCAGGCCTTATTATGGCCATGCAGAAATGCTTTCGGGGAGATCTCCTGGGTCTGATCCTGCACGGACACTCATGTTTCACACCTCCCACTATTTTGCAGTGCAAATGAATTACATATGTGAACAAATCAGTTCATACATATATATATATATATATATATATATATATATATATATATATATATATATATATATATATATATATATATATATATATATATATATATATATATATATATATATATATATATATATATATATATATAACTTTCACTATTTATTATTTTATTATAATATTTTTCATTTTTATTATTTAAGGATTTGTGTATGGCAAGACGCTACAGGCTAAACCATTGTTTTTTTAAACACTGGTCACTTTTGAGATTTTAGGCTATTTTGCTTCTTTAAAACTATTTGAAAGAAAACAACCAAAATATTTTGGACTTAAAAAATTTTAAAAATAGATTTCAATTTCAATACATATCTTTAGAGGCTGTCTTCTCAAAATGTGTTTTTTTCTCATACACTGAGACAGTAATCATCACATCTGTAGCACTTAAATACACTAAACCTTCTAGTTTCACTCATATAATAATATCTTAATATTAGCCTATATAATATAATATCATCTTAATAATATCTATATTATTAAGAATTTTCTGGTAAAAATATTTATCTCTGATATGTCAACCAAATGAAACAAGAATTTTGAATATGGCTTTATCAATGTTCAGATTTTTGTTCTGGAAATTTCTGCAAATTGATGCAGTGAAGTAATGCCTCGTTTGCATATTTAAAAGTTATAATACAAAAAGAGTGTCTTAATATACTGTAATTATTCAACTGGGGAAATTATGTTGATATGAATTATTTAACATTTTTACACCATTCGCATAAGTGTATTGCCTTAAAAACCCTATGTTTTGTGCAGCACTTTAGTAGATATTGACTTGACATACTTTTTGCCATCGTATGTTCTACATCTTTGAGACCTTCAGGTGTCACCGGAGATCTCCATTAGCTCCAGAGTCATACTTTTTGTCAACAAAGTCATCGAATAGCTTTCTACAGGATGAATAAGCAATTGTGTAAGCATGAGGGGCTGGTCAAAACAGCAGTGAGCCATAGAGAATGCATCTTATCTGTGTACACCTGTTCTCGCAAATATTCACAAAATACTGTATATATAACTGTCTAGCTCTAAACAATATTTTGTGAAACAGCACAACATGACTTCAGGCTCTGATTGTGTCAGCAATGGAGACTGAGAGGCAGCGAAACAAAAATGTTCAATAGGATTGTGTTGTATCTGTGCATATTGTGCAGCATGGATGCTCGGGGTTAAAAGAAGATGTAACAATCAATATTTTCCTCTGCTTGTCGTTTGCCTTTGGCTGTATCTTTTTTTCCAACTCAGTCTCACACCGAGCGCAAACGAAAGCACATGAAGCACGTGCTAGCAGATCACGCCGTTGTTCAGGGTTTTTGTTGCCCACGCCCAATCAAAAGATGAATTTATTTTGCAGCAATTAGTAGGCCATCCAGAAATGTTGAGGCACATTTTTAAATTATTATTAATAACCATAGCTCACACATCAGCAGTATTAATGAGAAAAGGGCCAACGGTGTTGACACCATGTTGACAAATGAGGGGAAATAACATTATATGTATTTGTGCATAATTCAGCATTTTTTATGTATGGTGTACAGTATATAAATAAAAATATATATCTTATATAATATATCTAACTTGATCACCACTGAGCCTAAAAAGGACAGTTTGGTTGCAGTTCATGAACCCTTAGCACTACTGCTATGTAAATGCTTGATTTTAACCAGATTTAGAATTCATTTGATTTATAAAGTAAATTGTTAAATTTATTGGAATATGATCAGTAATGTGTTGGAATAATATGTAATGTATAAAATGTATAATGTATAAGATGGCTTCTAAACTGTTCTGTGAACTGTTCTGTTTAAAACTGATTTTAAAAAGCTAAATTTCATTAAAATGTATCTAAAATCATGGCATGTGAATTTTGAAGGGCACTCCTATAAAAAAAAAATCCACTCACATAGTTTTTGTCTACTGAAAAATCTTGTGTTTCATCAGCAGAACAATCCAAGCATTAAATAACAATACCCACTGAAGAGATCCTTGTCCCTCACAGCCTCGCTTTCATTCCCGTTAAAGGGGATAGTTCGGCCAAAAATGTTAATTACCGCATGATTTACTCACCCTCAAGCCATCCTAGGAGAATATGACATTTTTCTTTCAGACGAATACAGTCGGAGTTGTATTAAAAAAAAAAAAAGTCCTTGCTAATCCCATTTTTATAATGGCAGTGATTGGGAGCCCAAAATTTGAAGCCCAAAAAAGTGCATCCGTCCATTATAAAAGTAATCCACACAGCTCCGGGGGTTAATAAAGGGCTTCGGAAGCGATGCATTTGTGTAAGAAAAATATCCATATTTAACACGCTATAAAGTAAAAAAAATCTAGCTTCCGCCAGACTGTGAAATAGTGGTCTGGAGAAGTTGAATACAAAAGGTGGTCTGGAGAAAGCTATATTTTCAGGCCTACTTTATGAAGTTTTAAATATGGATATCTTTCTTACAAAAATCGCTTTGCAGAAGGAAATCGCAGAAGGCCTTTATTAACCCTCCGGAGCCGTGTGGATTACTTTTATAATGGATGGATGAATCCATGATGATGGATAAATAGGAAATATTAAAAACTTCACCCCACACTTAACTCGCTGTAACTCCAAATAGGAAATTGGTCTGTTTTCATTCGATGTGTGAAACAAAACGCGCCTGACATTCAATAATCACAATAAGCTTTGCGCTTTGTTGCTTTTACTATACAGTATACAGTAAAAAATTACTCATGGAATCGCTTGAGTGGTGTTTCAAAGCGGGAATATTAAAACAGCATTACATTTACATCAGGAACGCTATTCAATGACCATAACTCGATTGTTAACTGGAATAAAATCTCGAAACTGTAGAGAGGAGCATTAATATTTGCATGAGATTTCATATTTTTACTTAACCTGTTTAAAATATTTTTGTCACGATACTGAGATGAAAGACCCACAGATGCAGAATGAGCAAGGAAGTGATATTTATTAACAATTAACAGCACAAGAATAGTGAGGCAGGAACAAAGTCCAAACAATAAGGGCAGAACACAATGGGAGAACTGGTTGGTCAGGGTTGAGGCAGCAAAGATGTGATGGCCAATGATGGAGACAAGGCAGCAGCTCAGGGAACCAGGCTTAACAGCAGGTGATGAGACTAGGCGTAGAACCAGACTAGTTGCCAGGCCAGGAGAGTCAATGACCAGGATGGAACAGGATGCAGGACAGAAACCACCACAAGACAACACACAAGACTCTAGACAATACAACAAGAAACAGACAAGAGCAAAAGTAAAAAAAAAAAAAAAAAAAACTTTTTTTAAAATCCTATTAAAAGGGAAAATGCAAACTGAGTATCTGGAATCTAAAAAGAAAAAAGTATCAATCTCTAAATAATCTAACAAATAAGAGAAGCTAAATAAATACTAGAAATAAATGACTGGAACTTGAAACAAAGAAAAATAAAAAAACAACCTTGCAGGAAACTATAGAGGGAGAAAAATAAGACTACTAAACTAGAGAGAGTAACAAAATAAAAAAATAAGGCTAGGAAAAATAAAGCAAATAATTATAACTTGGCAAGATCAATAACTATCACCAGGACAGGATTAGCCAGACACAAGGCATACAACAAATGCACACAAACGCAACAAACCAGAAAGGACATGAGGGAAAGTAGCACAATATAAAGGGACCAGAGCACATGAGGATCAGGTGAGCGCAAATAGTGAAACAAGGACTAGACCAGACTAAACTAGGGGGTGTGGAAACAGCAAACAAGGAGGCGAAGCAAGCGGAACACATGGCACACACAAACAAAGACACAGCCATGTGCTCAAGCACAAGACAAACAACGAAACACTAAACAAGGACAAAACAGACAAGACTGTCAGGGCAGGATCTTGACAATTTTTATTTAACGTGATGCTTTCTTCATTATTTAATCTTCATTCCTTTTCACTCGTATAATGTATTTACAGACGAATTACAACCGCAGGAAACATTCATATTTTTTTTTACAGCTCAACAATATGCTTTATGTGCAAGAACATCTAAATTAAGTCGTTTCTTGAATGTAATTAAAATAAATTGTTTAATATGCATATCAAACTGACAAATGACATAAAAGAAATTAAAGAATTATAGCTTAATTTAAAGAAATAATCTGTGTGGGTTAGATAAAGAAGAATTAGATATTGAAATTGATGCAGGTTACCATTTTTGTGCGCGTATGTTTTAGTGTGCCACCCTAGGACTTTTACTGTTCCCCTCTGGGTGGCCAATTCAAAATTCCCTGGAGCCACCACTGGATGGATGCGCTTTTTGGAGTTTTAAAATCTCAGGTAGGCTACTATTCACTCCCATTATAAAGCTTGGTTTAATATAACTTAGTTCCCTTTCGTTCAGTCACTACGACGTAACGTTAGTGACTAACGAATGGGGGTTTCGCTTAGAAGCCTATCATCTTCGAGCTTAGAGAAAACGCCCAATGGCGTGCCAATGCCATGGGGCATGCGAAATTTGCATACGTAACTCCGCCTCACCGCGTGAGTATATAAGGAAGTACGTGGCAATATCGCATTATGTTTCTGCTTTCGGAGCCAAGAGTACCTACCTCTTCACTCCTACAGCCTTCTGAGACTCTGTCAGCTTCTTCGAGACGAGCAGCTTTCCAGTCGGTGTTGGTGTAACGGCGCGTTCCAGCGATCGCATACTTCCTGCCTGCTGATCTGCGCAGTGGTCCGTTTGACAGCTGGTGTGCGTTTCCCTGGGCGCTTCGGCATCGACTGCAAGGTTTTCCTCTCACAAAAGAGCTTGCGCGTGGCACGTCCTTTTCAGGATGTCTCGCCCGTGCACTTCTGGGTGCGGTAGATCTCTTTTGCCTTTTGACGGGCACGAGTGCTGTTTGATGTGTTTGGGCTTTCAGCACGCTCAAGCGGCGCTCGTGGATGACTCATGTTCTCTCTGCGGGAACATGGCCATCTCGGTGCTACGATCGAGACTCCGTGAACTCCGTGCGCATGCCGGAGCGAGAGTCCCCTCTGCCACCCCCCAATCTGCGGTCTCCACCGGAGGCTGCACTTTGGCTGGTGGCCAGGGTGATCTGAGGGTGATGGTGTGGAACCAAGCTCCGACGCTCATGCCTCGGCCCACACCCCCCTCTCATGCACCTGACCCGGTCCGTGTCCAGGCGTCTACATCGGGGCCGGCTCCTGCTGTCCCGACTGTGGCGTTTGGCGCGGTGGAAGACGAGGAGATTTCTTTCGCCGCATCACAAGGTGGGCTGGAGTCATCTGAGGATGATGATTCGGCTGTGCTGCCACCTTCGGGTGCGCCAGCATTGCCCGAGTCGGACCCAGAATTGACAGCCATGCTGTCTCGGGCCGCCGCAGCGCTTGGGTTGGAGTGGAACCCTCCGCCTCAGCCTGAGCGTTCGCGGTTGGATGATTGGTTTTTGGGGGCGGCGTGCTCGGACACCCGTCCGACCGCTCCTCCAATTCCTTTCTTCCCCAAGGTGCATGAAGAGATCGCGCGTTCCTGGAAGGCCCCGTTGTCTTCCCGCGAACGTTTGGCGAACTCTTCCGCCTTCACCTCCCTCGATGGAGCCGCGGCTCGAGGGTACACTGGGGTCCCCCCAGTCGAACGCTCTGTTGCGATGCAACTGTGTCCGCAGAGTGCTTCGACCTGGCGCGGTGACCCAAAGCACCCCTCCAAGGCCTGTAGGTTTTCGTCATCCCTGGTGGCGAAGTCCTATAGAGCTGCGGGGCAGGCCGCCGCTTCTTTGCATGCCATGGCAACTCTTCAGGCTTACCAAGCCAAGTTGCTGTGTGACATGCACGAGGGGGGGGGGCTGACCCAGGACTCAGCAATGAGTTGCGTGCCGCCACCGACCTCGCTCTCCGGGCAACAAAGGTGACCACACGCTCCCTGGGTCAGGTGATGTCCACAAATGTGGTCCAGGAGCGACAACTATGGCTCACCCTGGCCGATATGCGTGAAGCTGAGCGAACCCATTTCCTCAACGCCCCCATATCCCAGGATGGGCTATTCGGCGGGGCGGTCGAGAGCTTCGCCCAACAGTTCTCGGCCGCTCAGAAGCAGACTGAGGCCATCAAACACATACTGCCCCGGCGGTCAGCTGCTGCCTCCACCCCACCGCCCGCGCAGTTGCCTCAGCCTGCTCGCCGCCAAGAACGTCCTCCTGCGGTTCCCTCAGCCTCTGCGCCACCCAAGCAGCAGCCTTCACCCGGGCCACGCAGAGGCAACCGCAGGAAGGCATCCCAGTCCGCTCCAGCCCGCGAAAAAACGCCAGGCTAAGAGGCGCTCCTGACGCAGACAGCTCAGGGATGGGCAGTTCTTTCCGGGAGACGGCAGCAGGGCCACTCCTTCCCCCGGTGGAGGGCCGGGGGAGAATCTTTTGTTCAGCTGCTGGCCCCCGGGTCAGCAGCACCCTAATGTGGTTAAAGAAAGAACTGACACCCCCATCCCTGAGCACCCAGAGACCGGTGATGACAGTGCGCGCCACCCTCGTGTCTCGCCACTCGCATCCCTCTCTGTCGCCAGCCCCCTGGCAGAGCAGACCCCAGTGGAACGTGCGTCCTTCCCTGGTCTCCTCTGTCAGGACGCAGCCGTTAACCGTGCCCCGACCCTGGGACGCCCAACAGCCTCCCCTGTCCGGGCCAGTAACGCTGCCTCGCTGCCCCACCCTGGGTACGTCTGCCGTCCGTATGACCCCGTTGGTGCAGTCTCTGGAAGCATGGCTTCAGCTTCCGGGGCTGTCCCGCTGGGTCACGCGGACCGTCAGGCTCGGCTACGCGATTCAGTTCGCGCAGGCTCCTCCCCGCTACAGGGGAGTCCGCTATACCGTGACCGGGGCCCATGCCCCCGTCATGGGTGCGATCGAGCCTGTCCCTCCGGCCGAAATGAAGTCGGGGTTCTACAGCCCCTACTTCATTGTACCCAAGAAAACCGGTGGGTTATGACCGATCCTGGACCTTCGCATCTTGAACCGATCCCTTCACCGGCTTCCGTTCAAGATGTTGACTGAGAAACGCCTTTTCGAATGCGTTCGTCCTCTCGATTGGTTTGCAGCGATCGACCTGAAGGACGCCTACTTCCATGTCTCCATCCTTCCTCGACACAGACCGTTCCTACGGTTTGCTTTCGAGGGGCGGGCATATCAGGACGCGGTCCTCCCATTCGGGCTATCTCTGTCCCCTCGCGTCTTCACGAAGATTGCCGAGGCAGCCCTTGCGCCCCTTCGGCAGCACGGGGTCCGCATCCTGAACTACCTTGACGACTGGCTCATACTGGGCCACTCTCGAGAGCAGGTTTGCGGACACAGAGATCTGGTTCTCCACCACTTAGCCCTTCTGGGCCTTCGGGTCAACTGGGAAAAGAGCAAACTTTGCCCCGTGCAGAGGATCTCTTTTCTCGGTATGGAGATCGACTCGGTCGCCATGTGCGCGCAGCTTATGAGCGAGCGCGCGCAGTCTCTGCTGACTTGCCTCCGTCAAATCGAGAGCAAAAGTGCGGTTCCACTGAAACTATTTCAGAGGCTCCTGGGGCATATGGCATCTGCAGCCGCGGTGACGCCGCTCGGATTGCTTCATATGAGACCGCTTCAGCACTGGCTTTGCGATCGAGTCCCGAGATGGGCATGGCAGTCTGGCACGCTCCGGGTCCAAGTGACTCGGGCCTGCTTACAGACGCTCACCCCGTGGTCGAACCTCGGTTTTCTACGGGCCGGTGTGCCCTTAGAACGAGTTTCCAGGCATGTTGTTGTATCGACGGATGCCTCTGCCACGGGCTGGGGTGCCATGTGCAATGGACAAGCAGACGCGGGCTCCTGGACAGGACCCCAGCACCTCCTGCATGTCAATTGCCTCGAGTTGCTGGCAGTACGGTTCGCCCTGCACCGCTTCCGAGCGTTGCTGAAGGGTCAACAAGTGCTTGTCCGGACAGACAGCACGGCCGTAGTAGCGTACATCAACCACCAGGGCGGTCTACGCTCCCGCCGTATGTCTCAACTCGCCCGCCATCTCGTTCTATGGAGTCAGAAGCGCCTGAGGTCCCTTCGTGCTGTCCATATTCCGGGAGTCCTGAACCACGCAGCCGACGAGCTCTCGCGGTTTCAGCCTCTCCCGGGAGAATGGAGACTCCATCCCCAGACGGTCCAGCTGATTTGGGAACAGTTCGGCGACGCGCAGGTAGATCTGTTTGCCTCCCACGACTCTTCCCACTGCAGCCTGTTCTATTCCCTGACCGAGGGCACGCTCGGCACGGATGCACTGGCGCACAGCTGGCCGCGGGGCCTACGCAATTATGCGTTCCCCCCAGTGAGCCTACTCGCACAGCTCTTGTGCAAGATCAGGGAGGACAAGGAGCAGGTCCTTTTGGTCGCCCCGTACTGGCACGGCCGGACCTGGTTCCCGGCAGGTTTGAGTGGCCTGCCACCTACGGTGGTCGCCACCATCACTTCTGCTAGGGCAGAGTCCACTCGGCATGCCTATGCGTTGAAGTGGAACCTCTTCGTCACCTGGTGCTCTTCCCGCCAAGAAGACTCCTGGAAATGCCCGATCGGGTCCGTGCTTGAGTTTCTCCAGGAGGGGTTGGAGCGAAGGCTGTCTCCCTCCACCCTCAAAGTTTATGTGGCCGCAATATCTGCCCACCACGATCTCTTGGAGAACAAAAAGGTAAGTCAGCACGACCTGGTCATCAGGTTCCTGAGGGGGGCGAGGAGACTGAATCCTCCTCGCTCTCCTCTCGTACCCTCTTGGGACCTCGCAGTAGTTTTAAGTGCTCTGCAGAGGCCTCCCTTTGAGCCTTTGCGGTCGGTTGATATTAAGTTCCTGTCTATGAAGAGGGTCGGGGACCTGCAGGCATTTTCGGTTGACGAAGCATGCCTGGAGTTCGGGCCGGCTAACTCTCACGTGATCCTGAGACCCCGGCCTGGATATGTGCCCAAGGTTCCCACCACTCCGTTTAAGGACCAGGTGGTGAACCTGCAAGCGCTGCCTTTGGAGGAGGCAGACCCAGCCTTGGCATTGCTCTGTCCAGTACGCGCTCTCCGCGCCTACGTAGACATGACGCAGTGTTTCAGGACCTCAGACCAGCTCTTTGTCTGTTATGGTGGAGAGCGGAAGGGAAGTGCTCTCTCAAAGTAAAGGCTGTCTCACTGGATAGTGGACACCATTGTTTTGGCTTACCAGCAGCAAGGTCGACCATGTCCCCTTGGTGTGAGGGCACACTCCACTCGGAGTGTGGCCTCCTCTTGGGCTCTAGCGCATGGCGCCTCGCTAACAGACATCTGCAGAGCTGCAGGCTGGGCGACACCTAACACATTCGCCAGATTCTACAATCTCCGGGTGGAGCCAGTGTCCGACTATGTACTCGCCCCCCCCCCGAGGGGCCGGTAATGGACCAGGCTCAGGTGTCTTCGCTTGCTCGCCATTCCACTCCACGGACTGGATACGTGCGATTATTTTCCTCAGGTGAGCTCCCGAGAGCCCTGAGCTCCTCCAGCACTGTTGACGCCGACATCAGTTCAGTCTGCCCTTTCGAGCCCAGACCCTCATGTCCGGCCAGGTGCCCTGTGTGCATGGTTCCCCTCCGGTGACCCCCACACGTGTATTTCACCGTAAGTCTCCACAGTGAGCGGGTTTCTTCCCTTGGCATGTCCCCGCCACCCCAGGGTTAAAAATCCACCTTCGGCTGGTACCCTAGAGTTTTCCCATATGCAGCCCTTAGCGGGTCATATGTGTACTCTTAAGTCCTCTCCACGGGTAGGCATCTTGGCATTCCCTCACTGGGATATGCTTCCCAGTGTACCTTGGTATTCCTGTGTTAAGTGGGAGTCCTTCGTCCGTACTAGTCTTACGACAGGGTACTCACATTTACGCAGGGCACTGGAAGACAGCTGAGTGGCGGGATTATATTGGGACCCCCATTCGTTAGTCACTAACGTTACGTCGTAGTGACTGAACGAAAGGGAACGTCTCGGTTACGGATGTAACCCTCGTTCCCTGAGGAGGGAACGGAGACGTAACGTCCCGTTGACACATCAGCTGTGCTACCTGGAACGCAGGAGTTCAGTCTTGGCTCCTCAAGCAGGTAACATAATGCGATATTGCCACATATTTCCTTATATACTCACGGGGTGAGGCGGAGTTACGTATGCAAATTCTGCATGCCCCATGGCATTGGCATGCCATTGGGCGTTTTCTCTAAGCTCGAAGATGATAGGCTTCTAAGCGAAACCCCCATTCGTTAGTCACTAACGTTACGTCTCCGTTCCCTCCTCAGGGAAAGAGGGTTACATCCGTAACCGAGACAATTGTGTTTGGCTGAAAGAAGAAAGTCATATACAGCTAGAATGGCTTGAGGGTGAGTAAATTATGGGACCAGTGTAGCTGTTGATTTTTGCAACACAGAGAATGTAGCTTAATTTTTTTCCTGTCCAATACAATCTCACTGCAATTCGTAAGTATTTTACAAGGTGAATAATTCATACGACCTCACTCATACAAACTGTTTAAACCCCAGTGACGGGTAGGTTTAGGGGCCTGGGTTAGGGGTGGTCCTTCCTGATGACTTTTTTTTAAAATTCGTATGAATTTGTACTGCTCAAATCATACAAATTTGTACGTCTTAACCACCTCGTAATACTTACAAGTTGCTGTGAGATTGTGTTGTCTTGTCTGACTGAAATCTCTTATTACATTGGCCAGAAGAAAAATCCCTAATTCTTTTTCTTGGTTGTCCGGATTCTTGAGCAGAGATGCATCTTCAAAGGGTTCCTCACAATTATTTGAATTTTTCATGCTAATGAAAGTGCTATCAGCACTCTCCGCCCCTTGGCTACTCCCACAGCCCTGCTTTGTCTTGCCCTTTCCTGAAGTCTGACCACTAGGCACTGAGCTTGAACTTAGCCATTACGAGGCCATCAGAGAAGAGAGGGTTTTTTCCACCTCCGGTCGCTTGGGAGCAAAAGCCACTGGGAACCTCACTAATTGGGTTAGCAACAAAGGTCTCAAGCAACCCCAAGGCCTTAGTGCACCTGAAGTGAGCTGAAAGGCACAGCAATTGATGGAAGGAGGGAATGGAAGACAGGCTTGTTACTATCTAATGGGAGACCATATTTGTGGTATAAGAGTGGTTTGTTTCCTCAGTCCCACAGCTGCCTTTACTCTGACAGTTGAGATGCAAAAGAATTTTAAATAGTAGTCTTCCCTCATCTCTGTTACCATAGTTGCATCTCCGCTTTCATCCAGGCCTGGGCAGCACAATCCTGTGTGAACTCAGAAGGAGAAGGGAGAGAAGAAAGCAGTATGATGTTGTGAGAGATGGTGATAGGGCTAATCAGCGGGAACACAACACTGGGTCTCAGAGAAAATGTAGATTGGTTTTGCATCAGTTTTTAAAAGCCAGATATACATAATATGTATAGTTTAATATGACCCAAACAAAACAAAATTTCATGACCTGAGAGATTCGTCAAACTAAATCAGAATCAATAACCCGCAGGCTCTACTGATGTGTTGAAAAATTGAGTTTTCAGAGCAACTCTTAAGGGGATTTTACATGTTCTAATAAGTGCCAAGCTTTGATTGCTATCTTGCTTCCTCTCATGTATACAGTATACAGGAGATTTCCATACTCACAAAAGACGATATAGAACGATGACCACTGCTTCTGCTCAAGGCTAGCAAGTGAATATCTGAGGCAATTATCATAAATATTGTATTGTGTTGTTCATAGAAGTGATAAATTAACATAATAACATGTCATTTAATTCTCCATAAAATGCCATTCCATTGTTAATTATAAATAGAACTCAGCCTGAAGGTGCAGTCACATTAGTGAAATTTCATGGACAAAAAAGGTCTATTGTCAATAGTGTAGCAGTGTATTAAACACTGCGCACACAGAAGTAACTTTTAAACCAAGCAGCTTTCTGTTGGTCAACGCGCTGAATCTGTTTGACTGACCAGTTATGAAATCTGCATGGGGAAATATTTCACTATAAAAACAATTATACGAGTGTTAGACCTGGTGTCGGACGCTCCGCCACATCCGAGTTACGCTCCTGGTGGAGTGGGCTTTTAATCCGAGTGGGCAGGGCACGTCTTGGGTTTCACACGCCAAGACGATGGCATCCACTATCCAGTGGGCCATCCTCTGCTTGAAGACAGCCTTTCCCTTCTGCTGGCCTCCGTAACAGACGAAGAGCTGCTCTGAGGTCCTGAAGCTTTGCGTTCTGTCCACGTAAGTCCGCAGGGCACGGACGGGGCAGAGAAAAGCTAGGGCTGGGTCTGCCTCCTCCGAGGGCAGCGCTTGCAGGCTCACCACCTGGTCCTGGAAGGGAGTGGTGGGAACCTTGGGCACATATCCGGGCCGGGGTCTCAGGATTACATGAGAGTTACCGGGCCCGAATTCCAGGCACGATTCGTCGACCAAAAATGCCTGCAGGTCCCCTACCCTCTTGATGGAGGCCAATGCAGTCAGGAGTACTGACAGTTTTCTTAGTCTTATTACAGTTTTTCTCAGTCGATTTGACACACTTATCCAAACTCAGATCACTGCTGTCAAAAAATTTACACAATTGTTAATTTGTAATTTGTTTGTAATTGTCCGGATTGTAAATTTTCATTAATTTCATATAAATTATATATGCATAATGTTCTCAAAACATTGTGTAAAAAATTATCAAATGTGTTCAGATGAACATTTATACTAAAATTTTGGTTGGCTGTGTGAACTGTTACACAGCCAACCAAAATTTTAGCATAAATGTTCATATGTCAGGAAAAAACAATTGCAGCTTTTTTATTGGTTTTACAAAAATCACAAACATTTGTGCACCCTTTTCCAAACACAACACAAAACTGAGTTAGAAATATTCACAACACAGGAACTGCAAATTTCCTAATTGTTAACACAGCTATATCTCAATTTTAAAAACAAAACTATTAAAAAGAAGGGAAAAAAAGAAGAATGGAAAAAAGGAAGAGGTGTAAGAGTGAGAGGTTTTGGAGAGGATAGATGAAGGGTAATATTGAGAGGGAAAGGAACAGTGGAAGGGGTAGAAAGAGATGGAATAGATGGCATAGGAAGAGGAGATGGAGCAAGAGGAGCTAAGGATATAGGAAGAAGAGTAGAGGAAGAAGAGATAGAGTGGAGGGCAAAGGTTTTAGTGGAAAGAGCAAAAGAAGAACATATGAGAAAGCATGGACAGAGAAGGGGAGAGCAAAATGTAGCACGAGGGAGGAGATGTGACAGGATAAGGTACAGGCGGGTTTCAAATTAAATCAGAGCAACCCTAATTGACCATGTAATTAATGATGGTCTTTCCTTGAGAGAAGCTGGACAGAGAGTTCAGCCCAATATAAACATTGTGCCACAGTCAATGTCCCTGGACAACAAGTGCTGCAATCCACTGGTGTTGTGGCACACAACGCTGTCTTGGGGTGAACTCCTTCAATGAAATCCACTTTCCGCAGGGTGATCAGGAGCAGTTGTGTGGGACAATGTCCAATTGCACCATTCAGCACTGGAGCAAGAGTGGTTTGAGCATCATTTAAATTTCAGGAAGGTGTTCCTTCCAGCATATTTTTCTCTTGGAGATGGAAAGTATATGATCGCAACCCTTACAACCAAGTAAGTCTACTTCAAGCAATAGAAGAGACTTGTGGAGAAGTTGGAGGCACAAGGATGGATCCAGCATTCACAGCTTTTTCCCCACGATGCGTAACTCATGCAAATAAATGCTGTGATGATGATGAAATTCTTTGACCAGATGTAAATGAGAGGCAAGATCTATAAAGTTCATTGATTCAATGATTGAAGTAGATTTATTTACGTATTTTTTGGCCGTGTGCGACTCTGCTTGTGTT
Organism: Gobio gobio; assembly: GCF_949357685.1. Classification (NCBI taxonomy): domain Eukaryota; kingdom Metazoa; phylum Chordata; class Actinopteri; order Cypriniformes; family Gobionidae; genus Gobio; species Gobio gobio. The sequence goes on along the minus strand of NC_137109.1, from coordinate 31,381,188 downwards.
GGATGAGCAGAGCAGACGTTTACAATTGAAACGACCGTTATCCAACTGAATAAAATGTTTTTTATTTCTATAAAAATGGCAAAATGACAGTGAGGTAAATGTATATCCTATATATCCTATAAAGGTATAACCTATGCTAATTTCACCCTCACACTTCATCATGCCGATATCTCGAGACAGCTTTTCACCTCGACTAGAACACATTTTAATATCGCGAGATCTCGTCACACCCCTACACATTGCACAAGTGTGCACAAGCTTTGCATGCAGTTTAGCCTCCATTCTGGCACCTATCTCTTTCCCATTGCAAATGAAATGGAAGCGCACACCGTATAAAACAGGCTTTATCCCCTGTCACATGTGCACACTGTGATCGGGATAGATTGGTTGTCGGGGGTGGTGAAATTCTCCTGGATCAATGATATGTGTACAATGAGGTAATTCTTTGTTTCTCCGTGTTGCAGCAATCTGAGCGTGTGCCAGGAATGCTTGTCTTGCTCTCTCTGTGGAGTGACACTGACGATTCTCTCTTCTGACACTCCTCTGGGGTGGCCCGCTTCCTCTCATCCATCCATGCACTTGTCTCCCGTGTTGACAAAGCTTCGCAGGACTCTCCATCAACAACACCGCCTGACAGCATCGCGTTTTACGCTGCATGGAAGACTGTTGCGGAGTCAGGTAATGGGTTTGCTGACACAAACTATGTGGGTCAATAAAACTCAAAGATGTTTCAGGCTCGGGGAAATGTCTTTTCTGTAATGTCTGCACCGTGATGTAGCTCTTTGAGGAGCCGGGAATGGAATCTTTAATATTGACCTTTGGCAATACACTCTACAGTATACACAGCTCTTGTTTTGAAGCCATTACAGAGTCTATAACACACATTTAAGAAATTTTCAGAGGCTCACTTTGAAATACTCACAGCATAGTCACTACTTCACATAAAGACATTTCATAATGTTCCTTTTTGATGTATTTAAAAACGTCCCACCAGGCAAATATCAAATTGAAAGATCTTTTCACAAATGTTTATCTTGCAGAGATGCAGTTTCTCATCTCCCATTCCCTTTAAAAGCCTGTTGCGCTTGCACCATGGCAGATCTGCTATTTACATGTTGGAATTTGTGAGCGGAAAGACTGAACGCTTCTACAGAGAGGAATCCTTTTATTTTTAATATTTGAAAATGTGTGTGATAAGCAGAGTGCACGCGTGTTGTGCTCCCGCCTATAGGTGCATATTACTAAAGCGCCCTTTAAATAACAAAATAAAAGTAAAAAATACTGTGCTATTGACTTTAGACCTGGTTTAATGGCGCAGTCCTTTTCAGTTCCTCAAAATAGCAACGCGCCTACAATGCACCTGAACACACCTCGTTTTCAGCCCATGGGTGAACAGATGCGAGTGCATTTGCTATTTAAACAACGTGGTGCTGGACGTGAAAATGATGAAAATGATGCTGGGCTGAAACTAGCAAAAACACTTTCGTCGCATTGCACCGTGGAGAAAGAGACATTCCCTTCCTTTGAATCCTTATCTGTATCTGGTGTCGCTGGAGTCTGCGACAGCCACTTTTAGTCACTTTTGAAAAAAATACTTTAGACTATGTTTTGAGTTCATAATTTGTAATATTTACTTTTTTTTAATGATTTAAAAAAAATCGTCCTGCTGATTATTTTCTCATCAGATTTTTCCCTCAATGAAAACCTAAGTAGATTTATTTTGTACTTGTCCTTCAGCTAGTATGACTCACTTCATGGTAATGACCCCCAGTAATTGGAATGAGACCTTTACAAGATCTGTGTGTGATCTTTAACTTCATGTAAATACAGGACAAGAAAATTTGAACCCTGCTGTACATACCTTTAGGTGGAGTAAATGCATACATCAAATTTAAATGTCATCCAGGCCATAAAGAATACAGCGCACTCCACTTTCAAACAAAACAGAGCGTCTCTTACGTTCATGTTAAATTATTTTAATGAATTACAAGCTAATATGTGCTGTAATGTACACTGCAAACTATTTCAAGACCCTCTGGTGACTTTTTTAACATCCCAACCTCATAAAAAATGTAGGCCATACTGCTGTTTGAGGCCAAGAAGAATATGAGCTGAATATGCTGATGAAGATATGTCTTGAGTCTCACATACTCCCCAAAAAATGGTAAGCTTTGGAATGGTGTCTTTTTATTATAAGATATATGTAAACATTGTTGTCTTAATAGGGGCTTGTGTGATCATAGAAAGGCGTGGGTGGAGTTCACATTATATTTAAGTTTGGAAACAGTCTAATCTTGGCAGCAAGATGTACCCTGTTACACCTCATAATAGTCTCAAAGGGAAATAAAGCGACAAAGGCTTCATAAATTTCATGTGTATTTCCAGAATACACTTACATAATGTAGCTTTCCAGAAAACGCCTACACAGCAACTATACATTAACGGTGCTGTAATTAATTTCAGATGCTTTTCAACATTCTGCGTTCCAGTTCTGCGTTCCACCACTGAATTCCCAAGCACAGAACATTTCTGATTGGTTAAAAAACGTATGGCACTACCCCGGTCACCCCCCTTTTTTCCTAGATGCCATAACTGCACCATTTGACCTAAAAAGCATATTTTTGTATTGACATAATTTAAAATGACCCTGGGTTCTGATTTCCATGCAACACATAAATTAGCTCTATTTTCTATTTTACATGACAACGGTGTACTAAAAACAGACAACAATGTTGTCAAAGCGATCCCCGTTTACACGAATCTGTGAAAATCACTAAAATGCTGTTTTATGTATGCCAGGCTAGTAGTTGGAGATGTTGCTTTGACAAGAAACATAATACGCATGCGTGAACAAGATGTCACCGTTTTCACAGATTCACATTTTTGTTGTTTACATGGAGACAGTAAAGGTATCATTTTCAAAACCTTACACTTTAAAACCAGTTTTCAAAACGCTGTTGTCGTGTAAACGAACGGCCAATACGTTTTCAGTTGAAAGCGTTGTAGTGTAAACATACCCTATATTTTCCCTATCTGTCTTTCATGTCAATGTTGTTAGCTCATCATGGCATCATTTTACTGCAGCTTCAAAATAGTTAGCTCATAGTTTTATAGATCAGGTGACTGTCTCAAAAAAGGATGAAATCAGTCCTTCTGGTCTTTTGCTCTTTCTCTAATTCCCTTCACTCATTCATCCTGTCATTCACTTTTTGTATGGCATTAAGGCAATTGCATCAGACAGCCAAACGATTGAGATCATTAGGCGAACTGATTTAATGAACAGGAAGCGTCCTGCTTGGCCATGGCAGGTGTGCGATACTCACACAGACAGGCACTAATTGATTTCTCAGCCAGTGATTTCCCCGGATAAATATATGAGGGCCCAACACCTCCACAATGCGAGCCGTCAGTTCAGGTGGCTGTGAAGATGCTAGCACAGCATAAACAGTGCACAAGGCATGATATGCAAATCCATCAAGGCTAAAAGAGCGTCTTTGTTTACCTCATATGGCCTCCCAGCATTCTCGCCTGTTGCCACGGAGACTCTTATATCACAGTCAGGCCTTGAAAAATGATAGTATGACGGCTGAAATCAGGAGTGGCAGCTGTATTGTACAATATGGTTTTAAATCTTCAGGTTTGACTGTCCATATCCTGTTTTTCTACTTTTTTGTAACCCTCACAATACCATTTTCTTTTGTCGTTTACTTATTATTATTACTGTTTAAGTAATGTGTGGGGAAATGATTGACTATAACCCACTTGGAATGCAGCATCTCACAAATACTTATCTTTCATATCAGCTGTTTAGTGTATGATGCCCAGTTTTTCTCTGTAACCATTTAGCTATTCAGTTTCAACCCTGTTTCAGATATTAAAAGTCATGTAGTGTATTCCAGCCTTTAGTGACATCAGAATCCTAAAAAATGCAATTCAGTGTTTGCGCAATATCTTGTCTATAAAGATGGCTTCCTCTAGACATTTTTAAAGCAGCATGAATGTATCCTGTACTCCTATTTGTGCGTATGAGTCATATAGAAATCATCATATTCACAAAATGAACAAACATGAACCCGAATTTAAAGTCGACTAGCTATGCCAATTACAGATATAGGAGCTGTTGTTTTTTCATTGTTGTAAACATGCGCTAGACTGACATGTTTGACCATTGTCTTCATGTCTTGCATCTTTTTCCGCGTCGCATGCATGACATGCCATTCTAAAAACACTGTGCTCAAGTTAACAGATGTTCAGCTTTTTTTTTAAATACTTTTTTATTCCACTGCCCTGTGTCCTTGCATTTCTACATAAAAATGTGTTGTGTGTGAATGGCCCCTTAGGGTGTAAATAAATTGTAATTAATCATAATAAGTGATGGTACAGTTTGTGCATAATTTGTACAGATTTGTTTACTGTTACTGAAGAATAGTCTGCCAGAAAATGCTAATCATTTTGCCGTTTATGAAGAGATGGTTTGTTTGTATGCGGTTTATTTGGGGGGGATCCCATAATTATCCAGGGCAGTATGACAGTGATTTAAAAAAAAAAAACACACACACACAGAGAAAAAGCATCAACCACATAATGTGCATCTTTTGATCTTTATTATTTATTCATTGTGCATCTTTTGATATTTATTATTTATTCATTGTGCATCTTTTGATCTTCATTATTTATTCATGCTTGTCTTGGAAAAATATATATTGTCCAGTTCTTTTTAGTCTAGCCAAAATACTTTAACGCACATCACACATCATAATTACAATTTCTAAAGTAGAAAATGTATGGGAGTGGTTGCAAGAATTTTATTCAGTAATCAAAAATGTCCTTTTTCTCAATTTCTTCATTATAATAAAACATAGTTTTGTAGTGTTAAAATACTTTAACGTTTTGTTCTTTGTCATTATACAAGACATTATGGTGCTTTGGGAGGCACTGTCATACTAAAACTCCCCCTCTCTGTGAAGTCATTGATTGGTACTTTAAGATTCAGAAACAGCTACAGTTTTGCATTGCGATGCCACAGGTGTCCAGTATTTGTCTGTCGAAACCTTGGGCCCCAGCATCAAATACATCTTTACCCTTCTGCTCTCTGAGGTCACTGTGGAGGATGGAGAGAGCCAATGATTTGCAGCCGTGGTGATTGGCACTCATTATTAGCCTCATGACTGCTTTGCAACCAAGTCCAATTCCATTTAACAAAACCCAGCTATTGCTGTCAACCATTCATTTGTTTTGATTGATTTTTAATGCTTGTCAGCTAGTCGCATTTGGGCTGAAGCAACCCCAGCGTGTCTCGCTCTCTTTCTTTAACCTGCGTGTCTCTGTAGCAGATCACATTAATTTCTTTATTTCCTGCACCTTTTATTAGCGAGGGCGAACGTTTCTCTGTTACATAACTGCTGTACTAGATGTATTTCGACTGCTTTGGATCAAAGACTAGACGTAGTTCAGAAGTCATTGCCGCTCTTCAGTATCTACCCGTCGAATACCCTCCATCCCACTCTTTTATTCACCCTCATCAGTGAGAGCTTCCGCCTCTTCACCTTGTCTTTATTTTCTCCTCCTCTCCTTCATAAGTGTACCAAATGAATGGCCATGTGGCAGGCAAAGTTCATAAGTATTCACAATATTTCTATTTTCCCTGAAGGAATTCATCATGAGTCAAGCGATTATAATTTGTTCCCTGAAATTTGTCATGTCTGTGTGCGGGGGTGTTCGATGTTCTGGAACCTGGCGAGGTATCGACTCCATCAATCAGTATTACAGTGGTAACGTTCTGAAAGCCCTACATCCAGCGGCAGGCAGCAGGATGGAAAGACAATTATACAGGGAACATGGAATGAGCGAGAGAGACAGATGGGGGTTTCAGGCCTTTAAAAAATGCCAAGCACACATATCTTTGACTCACTTGTTTTCTACCTTTCCATCAGTTGGTGTCAATCGTAGTTCTTAACAGTGTAATTTGTCCCTATAGACCCGCCATTAGTTCAGAATATTCAAAAATAGGGAAAATGTTGTGTGCCACATGCAAACAAAGGGATCCAGAGACAATTAAACCAAAATAATCTCAGTCTGATAAGGCAGTTCTCTCCAGTCAAACAAATATGGTAATGAATTCAGTCATGAAATCATTACCAACAATTTATGCAAACTTTCTGTAAATAATACATCTTTGCCTGTCTATCTCTACATGTTCTGTCGAATATACAGACGTACGAATCTTTATCCTAAGTAAAACTCCATAATTGATCACAAAGTCTAATTAAGTTGCACATCAATACTCACATGTAAGACAGAGTTGAAGTTAAACATGCTTACCTGCTTCATATCGATCTTTAGCATTGAAACGTTGGTCCAACAAGTCAAAAAAGGCTCCTGAGCCAACATACAAAAGTAATTTTGAGAAACTGTGTTGTCTACGAGTATACAATAGTGGGTATGCATCGACGTCACTTTCCCACCGGAAAACGTCACCTCAGCCGGGACTGAGTGGCAGAAGAGCTGCTGCATGACTGGATTTAATAGAGCAAAACACGAGTAAAACAAACGACTATCGGTTAAAAGTAAAGGTTGGACTCAATATAATGTTCCTTACAACTTACCAAAGATCCAGTGATCCATAGATATTGACATGCAGCCAGGAATCGTGTTTTCCTGACATTTTTTATGAGCCTGATTTTGATAGCTGCATAAATATTTATCACTGTCAGTCATTACAATTTCGAGAGTGAACTTTGTTAAAGAGGATTTGCGCGCATACAGAACTCAGTACTGGACAAAAACTCAAGCGGTGAGTCGATTCTAACTTAAACACCTGTGATTGGCCATTGCCTTCAAGAAATCATCAAACATGTCTGTGATTGGCTACATTAGCCCCCGAAGCGAAAATTGAAGTGTTTCATGACAGAATGTTGTATTTAAAGCCACAATGAAATGGAAGTAGCAACAGATCTTTCTTCCATATTGTGACGTACATCTGAGTGTAACGGATTATCGAAAAAGAAAAAAATGAAGTGCGGAGACTTTGTATCGGTTGTAAAAAATTTGACATGAACTGACCCAAAAATTTCATTTAGTTTTATCCTTGAATAGCATTAAAAAAGCATATATTTCAGGTTAATCCAACGTGGACATTGACTGTTTCTATGGGAACGGCAGCTGCAGTGATGTGATAACTTTACCAATTGGCAACTGTCGCTTTTTTTTTGAAGGCAGGACTTATTCCACCATATTGTGCATTGCAGTTTCTCTTATGCGAAAAATCTCGCTTGGTATAGTCTTTGGTCTTTTGGTTGAACAGCCATCAATTTAGTCCACATTCATGATGTGAAAATATATTACCATCAGTTGGAATTTGAATTGAATTGACCACACCCACAGGAACCTGAGTTGGAATGACAGAAAGCGTGAATTGTTTAGTGAATTGCAATTTAAAGAAATTCAACACTTATAATGCATTATGGGAAATAAAGTGTTCTTCAGCCCTGATCCACAAATGTTCATTTATTAAATATGATGGACAAAATCTAAAATACATTTCTAAAGGTGTCATTTAACATCTAATATAATCTGCCTGTATGTTATGTGATTAGTGGTATAGTGGACATAATGCTAAGCTTATGCAAATGTTTGAGTCTTCTCGTGAAACCAAATTCTATATTGTAAACTGGAGGAAAATATGTAAACTAAAGATGATTCTGAGAATTAGTATTAAGTCTAATGCACATAGAAAAAACATATGCTGGCATTAACCATTTGAGTTCTTTGACAGCGGACACCATCCTGAAAAAAAGAGATAATATTAATTATGTAGGCCTCAGTGTGCACAGGGCAGAGAGAACAAGCTGTGTGTACAATAATCAAAATGTCTTACGTAATGTGTGGAACTCATTTTCCAAGCCTCTAACTACTTGCTCCTTTTGCCTTGATGTCTAATAGAGGTATTTTGGGTTGAATATGATACAGGTTTAATGAGAAAGGCCTCCTCACCTTCTCAATTTCCAATGAGTAATTGAGCTTCATGGTAAGAAGCTAGTGTGGCGGATTGCGGCCCATATGCTTCATCTTGCCTCATTTGTGTGTGTGTCTTCCTCTTGAACTTGGTTCATAATAAATGATACCTTCTCTTTCACACTTTGCAGATGATGGTAGGTTCTCAGATGTTCTCTTTCATTTTCTGCAGTGCTACATCTCACCAGATTTCCTCTAGTCTTAAAGATGTCACAGAAGCCAGATACTGTATCTATCATGTTTATCATTTGCGCATTGTGCATGTTAAACTGAAGACAGGGAAAAAAGACTGTTGTTTCTTACCCCACACCCATTTAATCGCTTAAATTCTATTCAGTGAAAATATGCTAATTGGGTCCTCTTTTTGCATGAGGCAATGTTTAAAGGAAAAGCTATTTTTTCATTATCCAAATTGCCAGGGTCTGATAAATGAGCTTATCCTTAATCCTAATTATGTCAAAGGCAGGATTTACAGACATTTTTCATAAACAAGTAGGGAACTTCACAAAAGACTTGACAAAGTAATGTGGATAAGCAGTTAAGCCCATGCACATTGCATTTAAAACACCTGACACCAATATACAGCCAAACCAAAAATTATTCAGACACCAGATATAATTTTTGGGTGCAGGACACTATAGTTAATTTATGTACACTCTCAGAAAAAAAGGTACAGTGAAGGTACAATTTTGTTCCTTGAAGAACAAAACGTATAACTGCCTTTAAAGGTACACAATTGGTCTTTAGGGTACAATTAAACCATTGGCAGGCAAGTTTGGTCCTAGTGAGTAGCTGTCCTGCAGAGTTTGACTCCAACCCTGAAAGACATCTATTGAAGCTCTTATTGAGAATTAACAGAGGTTTAGATGTTGGTTTTATTGAACATATTTGGTCACCATTATGGAGATAAGTGTTTCCTTTAGTTGGGCAGTTTAACTCTTAGATTTTTATGCAGGTTTGTGGTTTTTCGTTACAGTTTTAACAAAAAACTAAATCTGTTTAAATCAAAAGAAGCCATAAACAAAAATTGTCCTGAAGACAAATAATTGATTAAACTCGTCACTGACCAAAAATATCAATAAATAATATTCTCTATCAATACTTTCTTGCTATAGATCAGGCATGATTTTTAAATACATTTTAGGGAGAAACAAGTTTAGACACACAGATATCAAGAATCAGCATATGAATCTCAACAATGGTGACATACTTAATGCTGAAATGCATGCTGGGAGCCATGAGTTTTATACTGTGGTGGCTTAGTAGGGTTGGAGCTAAACTCTCCAGGACATCAGCTCTCTAGGACCGAACTTGCCTACCCCTGACTTAGAGGTACAAAAATGTACCCTTAAGGGTACCACCCCAGTGACGGACACTTGTACCTTAAAAGGTACAATTTTGTACTCTTTTTTTTGATAGTGTAATTGAGGATAGTAAAATTAAGTAAACTGTGACATATTATACCCAAAAATTCTTCTTACAGTGGACTACCAGTCAAATTAATAAAAGATTTGGGACCAAATTTATTCAGACACAAGTGTTTTTATCTTTAATTGCAAATGCAACCTTTTACACCACAGACTGAACAAAACGAAGCATTGCTTGGTAATTGGTTGACCTAAATTGGTATTATCTAATTGTTGTCTATACTTAAATTTAACAGCTGAGAACCGATTGTCTGATTGTAATCCATTCCATACCTTTCTATCAAAGTTATCTGACATTATCAAAATGAATTTGTTCTGACACAGTTTCACTTTAAGTTATTCTCATATTTTATAACCATTTTCTAAACTATAGCAAATAAACTGTGATAATGTGAGAAAATGTTGAATGGTGTCTGAATAAACTTTGGCTTGACTGTATAGTTTCACTGCAGAAACTATGGTTGGTTGGTTGAGCTGAGCCCAGGTAGGTTTGCTCATCAACAAGCTTATGACCAAATACAAATACATTTTTACTGTATCCTCAGGCATGTGAAATCTTAACCTAGAGGCATGATATAGATCCATGAATATGAGCATATTGATGGGCTCATGTTTGAGAATTACTGTAGTGATGCTGCAACAGTGACTGGCATGTTGTTTCCTGCAGTGTTTGCCAGCAGGTAATCTCTATTGCACTGAAAGTGCAGTGGATTATAAATAACCCACTGTTGTTCTGATTCAGCCCGAAAGCTCTAATCTTGTCATTGCTCTCTCCAGCTCAAAGTGGCTGTGAAGCCGGCTGTGCAGCTTTAAGTGGTATAGAGATTGCCCAGCAGCATCATAAAGAATGGTTTCAATGCTTGAGTCTGCATGTTATAAACTATCACAATTTTAACTCCAAGTTGAAATATTGTCCCCCAGTTTCACAGACTAGTTCCAGACTAACATTTGCACTGTCAGTGCCATTGTTTTGTCTCAAGATGTACTTAAGTCAAGCATGTAAAAGTCACTTAAATGAACTAAGGTCTAATCCTGGCTTAATCTAAATCCTGTTTGTGAAACTGGGTCTGTGCGAACCAAGGCAGATAAACCATAAAGTGGGGCTTTATAATTCACTTAGAATACACTGCAACATGATCAAACATAGATAATACTCGAGTCAGGAGAATTTCGGGTATGATGACACTCAATTATTCTACTGAACATTTAAAAAAAAAAAGTAAACATTCAAATGAAGCACATCAAGAGCTGTAAATTGTTTTAAATTGTTTAGTTTAAATAGTTTAAAGGTGTCTTTTTGGGAGATATCACGTGGTATGGACATAATGCTTATTCTAAGCGTATTCAAATGTTTACGGCTTCCTGTAAAACCGATGCAGTAAACTGGATTTAAATATGTAAATGAAAGCTAATTCTATAAATCAGAATCATGTCTAATTCACGTGGCAATTTAATCATACTGTAAGCATTTAATTGTGAACGTGAGAAGAAAGTCCACACACGTTGTTGCGCTGGAGTGGAATAAGGTTATACGGTTATACTCACTCTCTCGCACGCGCGCGCGTCCGCGGCTCTCAGAGGAAGTGCTGTTCGTGCTGAAAGAACGACTGGAAGCGCAACCAAACACAAGGACGCAGCGCGAGAGAGGACAGCACGCGCAAAGAGGTGCACCTGTAATCCACGCTGCTCAGTCGCCGATGTGCGGATAGTGTGAGAGCATCCAGAAGAGCTATTCTACACCACGCGCATACCCATGCTTGGGATTTGGCTTTCTTTTTCTTCGCTAATGCAAAAGGAAATATGCAGCGAAGCCTCACACTGCTCTTCACCAGTTTTCTGGGATTGTGCTGCGGTTCCAGTTTTCCAAGTAATATCAACATAGGTGAGTGAATTACAAAAGTGAAGGATGGAGTGTGTAATGGCTCTTTATGAATAAAAATGGAGAAAGACCCGTGGTTTTAGTCATTTTACTTATTTTACCAGAAAACTGCTTGGGTTGTTTTAACGTGTTGTGGAATTTATCTTTCCCGACAGGAGGATTATTCCCAACCGAATCACACGAATATGAAGTGTTTCGGTTTGCTCTCTCGCAACACCAGGATATCCCTAAACTGGTACCTCAAGTGGATATGGTCAAAATGGGGAATAGCTTTTCCATGACATATGCTTGTGAGTACAACCCATTTTTACAGTGTAGAGAAAATGCGTGTAGTGAATTTAAACGCACTGCAGCTGCTGTTCATGTCTATCTGTTGCTTTGGTGGTAGAATGATAAAATGAAGAAGTCTGGATGTGAAAGTTTTGTCTCCCTGTTGCGCATACCACGCGGAGATCAAATTGATCTTATTTGTATTAAACACTAATATATCTGGCATGGCAAATGTGGCGTTTTTGAATGTATTAGTGGTGGTTCACAAGTGTAGAAAGTGCATGGTCCAGACGCACAAATGCGTGTTACGCCGAATGCGCGTTACGCCTGGAATATGTCGTTGGGAAATAACCCAATGATCAAAGTAAACACATTTGTTTTGTTCGTCATTTTTTTGTTTATTTCGTTCCACTACTGTGCGTGCAATTTATCTCAATTATGCGTCATGATGGACGCGCGCGCTTCGTTGCTGATACATCATGAAACCGTTCTGTTATGCTTATAATCCTGATCATTATGAATTATCTATTTTTGGCGATTTTTTGGTGTTGTTGAGAATTGTCGGTCAGTTATGTTGGGTCATTTTGTGATTAAGTAGCCTGTAATATGTTGTGTTTCTAGTCTTTAAAGCGCACAACGTGTGGCAGCTTTCCGTAGAACACATGATCAAAGCGCTGATGAAGAAAACAAGCGTTAATAGCAATGAATTGATTCATTAATGACTTTCAAGCTCTTTAGCCTCACGCAGATGTCTAACAGCAGCAATATAGTGAGGATATAGACATTTTTCTCTCTCTCTGTATCAGTGATTCCCAATCAGGGGTAGCCTACTTGGGAAGATCTTGGCTTTTCTAAAGGCTGCAAGCTACAGATCATTATTTATAAATAAATTCATTGTTCAGCGTTTCTTTGAGAATTATTTTCGTATGTGCATCTAGAAATGCTTAAGGACAATCTCAGATGTTGAAGGTTTTTACAGTATTCATCATGGTCTGTTTGAAAGTGAATCATGGTAATAACAGTCACTTAAAATGTATACTTAAGCTTAAGTCACTTATAATTAAAATAATAATACTGAGTGATATATCCAGTATAACAACACATTTTTTGTTTACTGAGGAGATTCTTGAGCCTCACTCATTGGGGAATGTACGACAAAAAAAGGTTAGGAGTCTTTCTCAGTTTCTTTTTCTCATGAAAGCATCAAAGAATATATAGAGTTTTAAGAATAGAGTTTTTAAAACTATGCACTTGAGTATGAAAATCAGTGAGCAGATGTCTTTCAGCATGTGTTTAAATATTCTTTGTTCTGTAAAACTACTGAGAGCACTTCAAAGAAATGCACATTAAATCTAAGCATTCGCCTCCCCGAGCTACCAATATTTCTTTTCTTGATGTGAATTTTGATCTATGCATAGACCCTCCCGCCTCATCTTCTTTTCATGCATTCAGTGTGTGTCAGGACAGACCAATCATCCATCAGCACCTCATGCCTTCTCTCTGGTCTTGAGGGAAACCAATCAGATGAAATGAAAACAATTGCGTAATGGCCTTATTAACAGATATTAGGATGCAGATCCAAACACTAATGTGAGGGTCCCCAAACAGTGTAATTAAACTCCATCCACTGATTCTGTCAGAGCTGGAGGTATGCGGTGGGATTTGTAATGGAGTGAAGAGACAAATCAGTCCCTCTATGAATTTCATAGGGTTCTCTCAGGTGGAAAATTCAACATGCTCATTAGTCAATGATGTTCTTGCACTTTTTCCCTCAATGTCTTCCTTTTTTTCCCCCTCAAGATAAGACATTTGTTATTCACTGACCCATTATGAAGCTCAGTCATATTTAAACGCTGCAGCAGTTTGTTCTGGATAATCGAAGGTCTCTTGTATTGCTCTGCGACTGCGCTCCCATTCCGATCTGTTGCATGGTGAATGGGCAGCCCTCGCACAATGAGCTGTGAGAGGGGTGCTGTGAAGGCCCAGACTCTGTGTAATGCTGAATGGCCTCTTGTGCCATGAACTGAATGTGTGTCCGGAGACGCCTGAGGAAAGTCACCCTCAGCTGCTCCCCCTCTGTGTGGGCTCAATCCTTCGAGCAACCCATCCCTGTCGGCACCTGCCGGGGTGAACCAGAGGGGGGTGAGTACACAGAAAAGGGGGTAGAATTGTTCTGGGGCAAAGGTTGATTAGATAAGAAATGGTGTGGCACCTAGGAAAGCACAGTTTTATTGATTAATAGAAAGTGTAATGAGAGCACACCTATTTCTATCATTGATCTTAGCTTAATACTTACCAAGAAGTGACGATAAACAATAATACGCTTATTCTTGATTATTAACGTGTTACTAATGTTTAGGTTGAGACCCCTGATATAAAACATGAATGAATGTGGATAATTCATCGTATTTTTTAGTGTGTTTTAAGTTACATTTATGAAAAGTGCACATCTACTTTGTGGTAAAACAGCAGGATAAATTCACAATAATGTTTGCCTACTGGGATTTGATTGAGTGAGAGAAACTTTTTGAAATGTAGGTAGTATTTTTTCCCTGAGGGTTAAGACTGTTTTTTGATTTTTAAGTTTAGAATATTGTGTGTGCTTCTATTGTTCATTATTATATGAAATACAGCATCAGTTAAATATAATATCTCTGTTGATTTCCCAAAGCCACTTTGGTTTAATTGCTGCTGTAGTCTGTTTTCTGTGGCCTCTGATAACTCTTATTACATTAAGTTGGAGTAAATTTAGAAATCTATCTAGAGAGTGTTAATCAGATTGCCTCATTGTAAACAAGTAATTAAAATAGTTGATTCATAGATTGTTAAAGAGGACCAGTGTTGTTTTCATACATTCTCCCACTTTTCATGAATAGACACATTTACGCTTTCAATTTCAGAAGAATATACCTATATAATGAAGGTGGAATGCAATTTATTCGATGACCACCAACTGTCTTGCTGACATTTGAAGTCCTCACAGTTAATGGTGGATTCTTTTATTTGATCCGTGAACAGAATTAGAGCTGATCAATAGCTGGACCTTAATGCAAAGGCTCCACAATCAATATGAGATTCTCACCGATTCCTGCATGCAAAGACTCAAGAGCCCACTTAAAGATCTATGGGAGAGTGTGCTTTCATAGACCTCCAAGAAAGAAAGCCTCCAGGCCAGAAGAATATTAGCATGCATGCTTCAGGACAAAGAATTGAATCGAGCATATTTACTGTTGCTATCATTTGATCTGCACTGAGCAAAGTCTCAAAATATAATGATCTAAATGAAACCACTGTTGTTTTTTTGTACTGCTCTGCTACTAGTAGTATGTGCATGTGTTTCCATTTTATTATGTGTTTCACAGTATGTAGTTTACACCTTTGCATCTAATGTGGTTGCTCTTGGGAGATGCCTGTAAACATGCATCAGAGTATCTCAGAAAACAGCAGCGCTTTCTGTCATAAGCCTGAAATGTCTTTCAGCGCTTCGCACTGAGAAGAAAATAATAACCCTCTGTAGCAAGTCTTTCTGCATGTCGTACAGTCACAGAGAAATGTGTACAGGCAGCACAGTAGTGAACCTCTGCGATTGTGAGTGTTGGGAGAGTTGGCTCCGGGGTATTGTGTTATTGTGTAACAGGAGACCGAAGAGGGGGAGGGATCGCCCTCAGTCACTGCAGGACCTCCAAATCCTGATCAGAACAGAATCCTCAGGATGGGATTCCCTAAAGCGAGATATTCAATTAAAGTGCAGAGAGGTTCAGTCTTTACATTTCCTTCCCAGAAAAGGTCAGAAAAATAAGTTTCAAAACCACAATATAATAACATTATAAATTCTGATTGGATGAGCCACATAGCACACCTGGGACCGCACATCAGTCAAATTCTATATCACAGGTTGTGCTGTTGCTTGGTAACCGTAAACAACCTACAGTTAGCTGCTAAATCACTCCCATCATAATCAACATGCTGTCTGTGCTTGTACAGCATCATTTCTACCAGTTGACACATTTCTGCTGTCACAAGGCACTGGAAGTGTAAATGCACCTTGTCAGCTTCATTGTTGCCTATGCTGTATACATTTTAATGTTTTATACTTGTTCAATCATTCAAAATGTAGCTTTTTTCTTTAAGAAATCAATATTTTTATACACCAAATATGCATTCAATTAAAAGGGATCCTAAAGACATTTACATTGTTACAAAATATTTCTATTTCAAATAAATGTTTTTCTTTTGTACTTTTTGTACTTATCAAAGGATCCTTAACAAATGGTTCCACCAAAAATATTAAGCAGCACAACTGATTTCAACATTGATGATAATAAGAAATGTTTCGTGAGCACCATATCATGTTAGACTGATATCTGAAGAATCATGTGACATTGGCTCGTCAGTTTTGCCATCTGAATAAATTACATTCTCAAATATGGTGTCAAGGTGTCATGAACTGGCTTTTTTTATTTTTGTATACTGTTATCTGGGGTCAACTTATGACGTTCGCTTGGTTTTTACATTAAAAAACATCATAATGAATAAGTAGACTATTTTCTGCCATGGTTTTGAGGCTCTTTGAAAAACGCTCGGTTTTGATGGGTGTGCCGCACTGAAGACTTGGGAAGTAAACGCCCACGGCTAGGATTGGATAAGATTTGCATATTTAATGAGCTTCAGCTCCCCTCAGTACATGTGGGGATTGTTTTGAAAGCGCCTGGGGAATCGCTCACAGGGCTCGCTGCCTTTATCAAACAAACACAATGATTCATCTCTCATCCACCCGCGACTGATTGGAATGTTATTTTTGTATTACTTGGCCGGCCCGATCGGTGAATAACCGTGACCCGTACACACAAACACACGCGCAAGAAAGGAATGTTATTTGACTATTTAAGATAGCCCATCGGCAGGCCGGTGATACGTTTTGGTAGCCCGTCTGAAAAACACTGGGACGTTGGCCTTTGTGAGCACTGGCGTTACAAGTCCGAGTCTGATCACGAATGAACCAATAACACCTTCTCCAGCCTGTGACAGCGTAAAAAAACATAAAAAAAACATGTTTTACTCACATAAGTGTGTTGCACCGTTCCTGTCGGATCAATATAGAAGGCACAGCATTGTGTTTTAATCTCAATATATCTGCAAATCCAGTCTCGACCTGTATTTTGTTTACAATAGATTATGCGGTGAAATGAAGTGAACAAACGCGCAATGTCTTACGCACTTGAGCTAGAACCGGCATGTTTATTGCTTGGTAGCGCGACCCGTTTAGCTCCACGAGTCGGAGGGTGGGCTCGAGGCCGAGCTTCTGCATCCTATGACGTCAGTGGTCGACATATTCTGAGATCTCTCGTTTTCTGGGCCTGGTGTCAATAAAAGCTAACAAGGACGTTTTCAGCTCTGAAACTTACTGGATATTCTTATATCACGATTAACTTTTATATATCAAAGGCTCAAGGGAAAGTTGATTTCTCAGTTCATCACCCCTTTAAAATAGAAAACAGTTATTTTAAATTGTAATGATATTTCACAATATCACTGTTTTTACTGTTTTTTTTACTGTTTCAAATAAATGCAGGTATCTCCGATGTACTATAGCTGCTGGTTTTTGTAAGAGCTGTAAAAAAGGATAGAGTGAGGGATGTTCTTCTCACTGAGGAAAAGAGAGGAGCTGTCATGTTCAGTCTGAGATGAACAGATACACCCTTGTCTCGCACAGTCCTTTACATTAATGAGAGACACAGAGAGAACCAGGTTTGCTCTCAACTGTCTTCTCTTCAAAAACATGACAACTGTTACCTTGCTGTTTTTTTTATATAAAACTAGAACAAAGAATATAAAGGTTTTCTTTTGATTTCCGAGCTGCAAATGACAAATAAAAAATGAGTGTAACCAACTGAAGCATAATCTCAGTATGAGACAATCTTGCCGCGACATTGTTATCTAGTGCAAGAAACTCTACTGTCCCCATACCATTATATAGTGCCATTTTAAATAGTGGAAGAAGTCCAATTATGCTTCATTATGAGGATGCCCCATATAGCCTTCCTGTCTTAATGAGGACACATGCGTCTGTCTTGGCTGACATCACCATAGAGAATTTAAGAAGGGTTTTTAATTTTAATCCCTGTAGTGCTCGTGAAGACGTAATCATGGACTGTATTATCCATGTTAGGAAAATGTTTTATGATAGGGAAGATCCGGCTCATGTGTAGGGTTGAGAATCGAGAAATACTCCACTAAGAAAATGAACGGTTCATTGAACCTGAAGAAAAGTTTTCTATGCAATTAAATAAGCCTATCAAAAACAACAAGAGCACATATTGTCATGGCTGGTGTGGTAAACAACACGCACGAACAGAAACATACCCGAGGAATGCAGGAGAAATGCATAAACTACATCAACCTAAATGTAAACGACACCGAACAGTGAACTAACAACAACCCATTATTACTCCCGAGGCATCAAAAACTGAAGCATGGGCAAGTGCCTTCTGCATCACAATTAAGACGCTAAATGAAAAAAAATCAGCTAAATCCCTAGGCGTCACGTTATAGACGCACAGGGTACTTAATTTGTTCAAAACACATTTAATTCTTTGCATTTTAATATTATAAATATTTATACTCTTATATTTTGGAGCAACTAATAACCCTTAGTTGGCCATAGGCCATAGGCCATAAACCTACCCACTTTCACAACAATATAAAACACGTAACAGCCAAATAAAATGAAATATTTTTTTGCAAAAACAGACCAAAAACAGTATATCAGTATTACAAATAACTCAACTCATGTCTTCTGAAGCCATACGATATCTTTATGTGAAGAACAGAGTGGATCTTAATGTTTTAATCGCAGTCACATCTAATTCAAAAGATACACCGACTCTTTTTATGTGTCTCATGCACTTGATCATGCTTTAGTTTTGATGCCTTGGGAGTGAGAATGTGTTGGAACTGAGGAAACTAAGGGCTTAAATACACACAGAGTAATCAATAGAACTAAGAACATGTGCGGAACTAATGAGTAAAAATGGAAACTAGCAATCACTGGGAACACAGGCAAACAGGAACAGAACAAAACCAAACTAAAACACAAATTAACTAACAGAACTAAACAAAACCCATACACATATTTTTTAAACAAATGTGTTGTAGTCTTTTTGTTCAAGCATTCATTTAGTTACAGTAGTTACAACACAAATGGATAAAGTAAGCTTGTGTTTTGCACATTTAAATGTAACTCTGACCAATTGTTTAAGAACTGTGTTACTCATTCTACTCAATCTAACTTAACAAGCAAACCAAATGATTTTCATGACATTCGGTTCTATTAATGCTTTTGCCTAAACATTTGAATACTTCCACAAATGTGGATGCAAAACTGCACTAAAACACCGCTATTCAGTGGTTTTTCAATTTTGAGTTTACCATTAAAATTTTATTGTGTGTCAGGCTGCTGTCTCTTAGGATGCCTTGCGAATGGAGTGGACGGAGGTCTGTCTTTCTCAGTTATCAGTTTAATTAGGCATTAAGTTCATTGTGGAAGAGAAAGAAAGAGACCAGCCCTGTCCCTGAATATCAGCTGACATTTGCCTCTTTTATCCTTAGTTACTTTGCATAAGCACAAGAGCTAATATGTGCTACTGACGCCTGTCCGAGAATGGCGTTTGTCCTTTCTGTGATGTCGAGGACACATACTGAGCCGAGCAGCCACAGGCTCACAGCACTATTAGCACTCTTCGAAAGTGTGACCGTTTTGTTCATCCCCTGCACACCAAGACCCGAGTGTCAAGTTCTCTGGTCAGCCTGGCCTTACACTCTTCTGGCCTACTTAGTGCTCTGATCCTTGACTTGAGTATATCCATCTATATAAGAGGGGAAGGGTTCTCATCTGGGAACTTATTATTGTACTCACATGTATTAAGGATAGTGTGTTAGTGCTTGCGGATATATCCAAACATGCTATTTGACAGTAGAGCAGTGGCGGCTGGTGATAATTATTCGGCGAAAAAAAAAAAAATCAAAATACAATTTATATTTATTGTATCAAATAAATACAAAGCAGATGCATGTTGACTAAATTCAAGCATTAAAGAGAAAACAGTGTCTTCACTTTTATCTTTTTACACATTAATTTCCCACATATAATTGAATGAGGAAAGGAAAAACAAAAGAAAACCGCAACAACAGACTAGCATGTTGACTACTTGAAAATACATTTTGCTCTCCTTTCTTTCTGGCCAGCAAATTTCTCAATGACTCTCTGATTAAAGTCAGTCATCTCAGTAGTGTCATGACGTTTGCATATTTCAGTTAGATATTTGAGGGCTCTTACCCCTGTTGTTGTCCACAAAACTTCAGTACCGACACTTTGAAATAAAAGACAGGGAAAGCAATAAAGGACATTGCTAACGACACATTCAGCCAGCCACCTACGTTTCTCATAACAAGCGCGTGAAGCTCCAAGTTTAGCTTCATCCTCTGTCACTGGCCTGCTGCTGGATTTGTAAATCACGTTGGTCCGGTTCGGGATCCTTTATCCATTTTTTTCTTCCAGCAAATGCCTTGTGAAAGAATTTGGTTTAACTGCTGCCATCTCTACGAAAGTGATCATCCTAACAAGGTTTTGGCGGAGTTGGAGTGACGATGTCACACGCGCACTTTCGTTTTAGTGGCCAAGAGCGGAAAGTTGAATGACAGGTGACGAGAACTAATCAGATTGGATAAAATAACACGCATCCAATTCTGATTCGCCAGGGACGCAGCGACTTGCGTCCGGAGGAGGATCTTTAAGAAACCAATTAGAGACCAGCTTCAGGTCACATGCTGCCTGTAGATTTTTGGACTCAGATAGACATCCATTTGTCCGGCGTCCCTCGCGCATGAAACATATTGAAGAACATATAAAATAGTTAACCGATCAATGGCAGTTTTTATTAAATGCTGAGGCTCTTACTAACAGCTGGCACGTCGTATGAGTAAACTATTTTATTTTTATATCATTTTTGTATACATGTATATTTCTGGAATTTTGATGGGAGCGGCGCCCCAGCGCCCTCGATTGACAAGCCGCCACTGCTGTAGAGTGGTACATTGTGACATAAAAATATTGAAATAATCAATCAACACTGCTACTTGGAATAGTAGCTTGTTCCTATAAAAAAATGCTGTTTAGAAGCAGCTGAGCTGCTGTTAGTTGTGTTGCTATTTTTAGTTAGTTTCTCCACATCACAGCCTGATCAACATCCTTAGCTGTTTCTGAAACAATATTCCTGTCAACCAGACAATTCTTCATATGTTATATGGTTTACTTTGCTTATTAGACATTCCTTTTAACTATGCATCTCTAATGCTCTATAAAATGCAATTTTGCACAACTTTGATAATGTAAAATACCTTTTACTTGAGCTATTTCTAAAGATTTTACCAAATCTAATTGTAATCACTTTGTCAATGCGGATTGGTGGCAGTGTGGACTATTTATGTGTTTGTTTGTATTATTTTATTATATTTCAGTGTCTGTATTTAATAGAAATGAATATTTTTATGTAATTAAATGACATTCATGTTCCATATTAAAGTAAATAATAGTAATATTTATTCAGCAAAAGTACATTAAATTGGTCAAAAGTGACTTTAAACTAATTTATAATGTTAGCAAAAAAACACAGGTATTCCACCCAGCATGTCTGCAGTCATATTGTGTATTTTGTACCCTTCCATATTTATCTGATTCACACTCTCATACTCAGGTTGTGCGAGTGACTCATTCTGAAGCAGTGAACACTCATTTGGCTAGACCAGCGGTCTCTGCACCTGGGGGCTTCTGCCTACCCAACACTGGATCACTTTTGCAGCACTGAGCGCTATTTGTAGCCTTCAGTATGAAGGACCCGTAACTCTGCATATCATTATTATTAAGGTCAAACGAACACAATGGGAGGTATGGCTTGGTTGTTGTCGCTCTGTTTTAAACACTTCAAAATCTAACATAGACAATAGGCTATACTGGACAGACAGACTTTTATTCATATACCTTTAAGAAGACGGTTGTTGGAAATTGTTCAAATGTGTTTGTGTGTCTTTTAAATAATGCCTTAGGGCCACAGCAGTAACTCTTAATGTCAGACACCAGGCAGGACAATTTAGTTGCTTCCATAAAATGACAAACATCACATTGAAGCTTAAACTGTCAACATTTTATTCTCTTTTATTGCAGCAAGCATGATGGACAAAATGAGATGCAGTTCTCAGGCTATTTGTTGTGTTTGGGTAATAGAAAAAAAAGAACATTTTTCTGAGGTTGCTGCTGGCTTTCGCTAAATTGGTTTGTTCTCCTGTTGCAGGAGTGATAACAGCCGTTTCCGCCCTGGGAGGCCTTGTCAGCAGACAGGTTCAAGACATGACTACCGGTATCCACAATAAAAGGATTTCTTATCCTATTGCAATGACAATGCTTGAATTATCTGGAACATGTGGATGTGTAGAGGTTCAAATTATTATTAGATTATGAAACTCATTTGGATTTTTTTTTTAATTTAAAGGATTAGTTCACTTCAAAATGAAAATGTCCTTATATTATACTCACCCCCATCTCATCCAAGATGTTCATGTCTTTCTTTCTTCAGTCGAAAAGAAATTAAGTTTTTTGAGGAAAACATTCCAGGGTTTTTCTCCACACCATTGACTTCCATGACAACCAAAATGTTGAAGGTCCAAATCAATGCCGTTTCAAAGGGTTTCGAAGGGCTTCAGAGGCTCTGCGCGATCCCAGCTGAGGAATAGGGTCTTATCTAGCGAAACGATCGGCACGCTAGACGTAGGCAGAAGTAAAGAAATCCTGGAATGTTTTCCTCAAAAAAATTATTTTCTTTTCGACGGAAGAAAGAAAGACATGAACATCTTGGATGAGATGGGGGTGAGTAAATTATAATAAAATTTTCATTTTGAAGTGAACTAATCCTTTAAATAAATAAAAAATTCCAAATGAGTTTCATAATCTAATAATAATTTGAACCTCTACACACCAATTATAAAATATTATGCATATCAAATGTATATTAATAGTATTAATGATATACATGGATATTAATTATATTTTTGATTATAAACGTATAATTAATGATATAAAAAGCAATAATATAAAAATTATAATTGATAATATTTTGTTTATAATATATTTTTTAATTATTACAATGAATAATAATAATTATTATTATAAAAAACAACAATTAGTATTGTCATCATAATCATCATTTTGGAATCAATGTAATTATGATATAAAAAAGTACATTATAGTTTATTCAGTGTATTGTTTTAGTTTTTTTACAATCGCTATAGGACACATTTCTCAATATATATGTTTTTTTTTCAAAACTCTACACAGCCAACGTTCAACTTGGCACAGCAGTTCATTTAAGATTCAAAATACACTAAAAACTGTAATTTCAGCCTTGCGAATGTCGGTTCCTTTTTAGACAAAAAGACATTTGTAAGACATCAGCCATCGTGATTGAACGGCAGCATCATAAGATATGAGCAAAGAATGAGTACATGCAAATGATGGGAAGCCCTTATCCTGTCTTATGTTGTTGTACCATGCACATACAGTACTGTATTTGTAAAGGTTGAATTCCTTGGAAATAACACATTATGTCTAGCTGACCTGGAACTGTCCACTTAGGGCATAAATACAGCAGGATACAGGAGTGATTATTACTACACATCCCCTTGAGCACCCAGAGCAATACGCTCCAATGTGTAGGGTAATGACGTGTAACTCCCATCAATGAGTATGGACAGGCTTGTGTGTGTGTGTGTGTGTGTGTGTGTGTATGAGAGAGAGAGAGAGAGAGAAAGAGAGAGAGAGAGAGAGTCTGTGTGTAATTACTCTGGTGATATTTGCAGACGCTTGTGTAGCAAGAGTGAAGTTGCTGAATTTATTTTGTATGTGTGTGTGTGTTTGTGCGTTTTATATTTGAACTTTGGGGGCATGTAGCTTGTGTGTGCATGTTGGAGTGTGCCAGAGGATATGGTGTGTGTGTGTGTGTGTGTGTGTGTATGTGTGTGTGTGTGTGTGTGTGTGTGTGTGTGTGTGTGTGTGTGTGTGTGTGTGTGTGTGTGTGTGTGTGTTTATACAGAGCACTGGAGGCCAAAGGAGTGAGCAGAACACCTCATTAAAGCAGTAGATGTGGATGGAAAAGGTAGAGCTCACTGTCCACTGCACAGTTATTCAAATAATCCATATACAAACACGTTATCGGGCATCAACATACACCAAATAACAGCACATGAAGGGACACACAGGCTTCAATAATCCACAGGTTTTCTGCTCCCGATTGGAGGGGTGGAGAAAAGGGAAATGGTGAGTGAGTGAAACAGATTGAGAAGGAAATGGCTATTTAGTCTCCACAGTTCTCCTGAGGGAGTCTACCTGAGACTGCTCTCAGACTACAGTTTAAAGCAGGTTTACTCAATAGTGCTGCCTGGCAAGAGCCTCTCAGACACATTGTCTTTAACAGAAAAAACAGAAACACTGGAAAAGCCAGTTCAGCAGTCAAGAGAATATACGGTTTCTTTGTTGTTGCCAGTTTATTTTGGAATTAGAAAGTGAAATATTTAGTAGTTAACCAAAAAATGAAAACCTTCATCACTCTCATTTTGTTCCAAACCTGTCGGACATTATTTGTTTTGTGGGACACAACAAGGAGAATATTAGCAGGATGCTTGATCTGCTCTTTTGATTATGATACAAGGGAAAAAGCAATTGAGTGTTTACATAAACTTTAAAAGTTGCTCAGCATGACTACTCTTGATCTCTGCATTGTGCACATTCTTTGAAAGACAGAAGTGATGCACAGTGTGTATTTATAATAGTGTGTAAATATTCAATTAGGCTACACATTGTGTCATGTATACTTTGACAGACAGATTACTACGGTGGCCCAGTATTGCACAACACAACGAAATTGAAAAAGCATACATAAGTTCACAACACAACGAAATCAAGCCACAACACAACGGAAATGTTCCCAACCACTAGGAGGCTTTCGGAGTGCGGTAAAGTTCATTATAGCTGCATATTTCTACTCGAAAATACTTTGACACACTACCACGGCGGATGACACCTAAGGGAACGTCTGCCAATTCCACCAAGTGTTTGAAACGTATTATTTGTATTAATTAAAATTACTTTTAACATTTAAAAACAGACATGTTAAAATTCCATAGCTTGATTGTATTGGTAAAACTGACTCAGTAATGCACAACACAACATTGGAATTTGAACATTAAAAAAGTAATTTTAATTAATACAGATTATACGTTTCAACCACTTGGTGGAATTGGGAGACTTAGGCGTTTTCGAGTTTATTGAATTGATAGTGAATTGATAGGCGATTTTGAATTGATAGTTCATTTCGATATACAATTGCACACTTAAAACTGATCATAGTGTTTATATATTTGTAAGACTGGCGAATCTATAGAACAATGGCAAGGAAAATAACTTTACCGCACTCCGAGAGTGGTCGGGAGCATTTCCGTTGTGTTGTGGACTTTTCGTTGTGTTGTGGCTTGATTCCGTTGTGTTGTGGCTTGTTTCCGTTGTGTTGTGGCCTTTTCGTTGTGTTGTGGCTTGAATCTGTTGTGTTGTGGCTTGATTCCGTTGTGTTGTGGCTTGATTCCGTTGTGTTGTGGCTTGATTCCGTTTTGTTGTGGCTTGTTTCTGTTGTGTTGTGGCTTGATTCCGTTTTGTTGTGGCTTGTTTCTGTTGTGTTGTGGCCTTTTCGTTGTGTTGTGGCTTGATTCTGTTGTGTTGTGGCTTGATTCCGTTGTGTTGTGGCTTGATTCCGTTGTGTTGTGGCTTGATTCCGTTTTGTTGTGGCTTGTTTCTGTTGTGTTGTGGCTTGATTCCGTTTTGTTGTGGCTTGTTTCTGTTGTGTTGTGGCTTGATTCCGTTTTGTTGTGGCTTGTTTCTGTTGTGTTGTGGCCTTTTCGTTGTGTTGTGGCTTGATTCTGTTGTGTTGTGGCTTGATTCCGTTGTGTTGTGGCTTGTTTTTGTTGTGTTGTGGCTTGATTCCGTTTTGTTGTGGCTTGTTTCTGTTGTGTTGTGGCTTGATTCCGGTTTGTTGTGGCTTGTTTCTGTTGTGTTGTGGCCTTTTCGTTTTGTTGTGGCTTGTTTCTGTTGTGTTGTGGCTTGATTCTGTTTTGTTGTGGCTTGTTTCTGTTGTGTTGTGGCTTGATTCTGTTGTGTTGTTGCTTGATTCTGTTGTGTTGTGGCTTGATTCTGTTGTGTTGTCGCTTGATTCCGTTGTGTTGTGGCTTGATTCCGTTTTGTTGTGGCTTGTTTCTGTTGTGTTGTGGCTTGATTCCGTTGTGTTGTGGCCTTTTCGTTGTGTTGTGGCTTGATTCCGTTGTGTTGTGGCTTGATTCCGTTGTGTTGTGGCTTGATTCCTTTTGTTGTGGCTTTATTTCGTTGTGTTGTGGCTTTATTTCATTGTGCTGTGCACTACTGGGCCACCGTACAGCTCCACTATACAAAAAAAAAAGTCTGTAGCTTGAATAGATGTGTTCAATGTTTGAAATGACATACACATTAATGATTCTTTCCTTTTTTTTTGATGAATTATTCTTTTAATTAATTATTAACATGTGGAACATGAAGCTATGGTAGAGTTAGAGATTTGTGGTGTAGCAAAAAGTGCATGAAACGTTGTCACCATGTTTTTTACCTTTAATCTTCTGGCAACCACAGCTGCCATTTTCTTTCTTTAGTTTTCTTTTTTTACTGAATTTAACAGGATCTGTTTACAGTGTAGCTTCTAGGTTAATAGCATCAGCTTGGTTAATGCTCTACGAGTCTCATGACAGACAAGCTGAGCGTTCAATACAGTCATCAGTCATCCCTGCCGAGGGTCTGGTATGGCCGAACAGACCTGTGGAGATCTGTTTGCGAGATGGTGCCAGGACTGGCAGATGCTGCCAGGATCTTTAGCAGGGCCAGAGAGCACAGGTTGGCCAGAGGTGTTCACATCATGTTTTACGCCTCCACTCAGGCTAACACAAACCACTGCAGGCGGCCAGTGTGTTCCTGTCATTAGAGGGCTGGATGACATGGCCATGTGCTCCCTGTCAGAAGGAACTTTTCAGAACAGGAAAGCAGATGTGAGCGAGAGAGAGTCGCACACTTGCAATCTGCATCCACATTATCACACACATGGGGAGTGGCAACAACTGTGTGGCAAATGGTTTCCATTTGAAATTTTTTGTAAATTAGTTACTGATTAAAAACAAATGCGTTTATGTTACTATTCTGGCTTGGATTACAAAAAAAAAAGAAATTCACAGGATATTTAATTTACTTCTTTTCAAATTGCAAATTATGCTACAAGTTAGTGCTTGAGATTAATGCATTCCCTAAACTAGTGAGAGTTTATTTTCCACAAGGCCGACAAAAATGGCTGAAGAAACAATCATTGAGTAAATTGCAACAAATTTTATATATTTCAATCATGACAACTCTCGGAGTGAATAGATTCAACCAGCATTTTATTAGCATAGAGCATGGAATGTACACAGGCTTGATTTTGGCGGACGAGATCTGCTACGCTGCTGCTGCTGAGCAAATACATAATGTTTAGGCTTAGTCAAGATAACAACAAGGAAAGGCTGCTGCAGAATGATATAACCCCCTGTATCTCTACAGGTGGCGCTGGGGAGGAGGTGGGATTATTGGAGTTCTCATATTGTGCGGCGTGCTGATAGCAGCTAGGATATGGTATAAATAAAGCCACGTAAATGGGGAAGTACCTCTGAATGGTTGGTGTCGTAGAACTGAAAGAACCAATCAGCGATTAGAGTTTCATGAATGAACTTATATATATATATATATATATTTTTTTTTAAAGAAATTAATACTTTTGTTGAGCAAGGATACATTCAATTGATCAAATGTGAAAAACAGTGTTACATTGTTAAAATAATATATATATATATATATATATATATATATATATATATATATATATATATATATATATATATATATATATATATATATATATATATATATATATATATATATATATTTCATATATTTCAAATAAATGCTGTTTTTAACTTACTATTTACATGTATTACGGTTCATCAAAATGTATCACCATTTCCACAAAAATATCAAGTTGTTTTAAGCATTGATGATAATGAGAAATGTTTCATGAGCACCAAATCAGCAAATTATTATGATTTCTGAAGGATCATATGACACTGACACTGGACTAATGATTGCTGAAAATTATTTTAAAAAAATATTACAATTTAAAATAGAAGAGTTTATTTGAGTTATTAAATGTAAATGGTTATTTTAAATTGTAATAAAAATACCAAATATTATTGTCTTTAGTGTTTTTCATCAAATAAATGCAGTCTTTGTTAGCGTAAGCATAAGCTTGGTTGAAACTTTTTATTGATAGGAAAATAGAAAAACAACAGGAAATGATGCATGGAATATAGAAGGGAAAGGATCAGGAAAGGAGTGTGACTCACAGATAGCATTGCAAGTTTAAAAACCCCATAAGCAAGGCACTAAAGCTGAGTTCGGTAGGCTAATATATCACTGCAATTAAAGTTAAGTCATTTAGAATGAAGTCATATGGCAAATTATATCAAATAAAGTTAATGAATGTGTTCTGCTGATTCCTGTTGCCAGGAACCTAGTTTAACAATATGTTGTAGTTGAATGAGCACAGGTTATTAACATTGTATGCACTGACAAAAAAAGTAAAATATGTGAAACCATTCAAGAAAAGCACATATGGTACGATGAGAATCTCAATTCAATATGCCATATGTCTTCGGTAATAGCTAACACAGAGGGATGCAATCCCCCACCTTCCTTTCTCTTCTCTCTCTCTTTCTCTGCCTCTCTCTTTTTCTCTCCCTCTCCGGGTCCACAAAGCTCAGCCCAGACAGAATTAATGTGCAAGTCATCAGTCACAGAAGAAGCAGAGCCGTGTGATAAGAACACCCCAATATTACCTCAGAGCTCACGGCAGCGTTTGTTATAGACGTGTCACACTCATTATTGCTTAGCACCAAGCGTGTGACTTTTATTTACAGTGCATGGAGAACAGTTTAATGAGTGTGCCTGTGTTGAATATCACATTCTCTTTATAAGATGTAATTTGCTCAGAATGAGACAATGTCTATCATACAGATAAAGTATTAGTCATAGAGCATGTGATGAAGACCAGTGGTCACAAACTCTCACGCACGTAAACACACATGCTGGAGGAGTTGGCACCCTGCACTGCTTGTGGGCTGTTGCATGATGGGGCAGGCAGTTTGGGTGATGGCCATGCCTATCGCTCCTACTCCCCCTGTGCCCCTCAGGCAGCCCCTGCTGGGATTTGGACCTTGGGCAGTGAACAGACTGCAACTTCAATCTGTTTAGTTGCGGGACTGAAACGTGAGGGCCGGAGCTGCAGTGAAAAATAACCTCCGCCAGGACAAAGATAGCAACAACAGAGTATGATACAGCATTAAAATACACAGGGAAACCTGGTTCAAAACTGACTGAGGCCATTTTGCCACCAACAGGGAGAGGAAAAGATATTTAACGTTCAAGGCAGCAGAGATAGAAAAGTGCCCTGCTGTTTGGTAAATGTCAGCGAGACCCTTTGTGAGCATTGATTATCTGCCTCTTCAGAAACTCCATCCGCACCATTTCCAGTCCAGTGATGCATACAGAAACGTTTACTAATTGCTTCTCGGAAATGAATAATAAAACCAGAAAGATGCTAACAATGCGGCATGAATGATGTCTGTATTGTAAATCGTGTTCTGTTGTCGTCTCTAGTCTGTTCGCAGTTCTCAAAAGGAGTGTACGCCATCATCGGCGTTTACGACAGGAAGACGGTCAACATGTTGATGTCGTTCTGCGGTGCGCTTCACGTCTGCTTTGTGACGCCCAGCTTCCCCATGGAAAACTCCAACCAGTTTGTCATCCAGCTGAGACCTGAACTGCAGGACGCTCTGGTGGCCATCATCGAGCACTACAAGTGGTCCAAGTTTGTCTACATGTACAGCTCGGACTCTGGTGAGGACTGCTTTTATGATTGAAATCTTTGGATTTGGAGGGGAATTTACTAAGAATGAATTGCACTGATAGCACTGTTTGTTTGCAAAAATGCAAACTCTCATTTACAGCATTTGATTATTTGTATTTGATGTATAATTGCTTCCATTATCTAGTGTTTAGAGAAAATCATTTTAAAATAATAATAATGATTAATATAAATAATAATTTTGTCAAATTCATATTATATTTTTATAAAGGGATGGCAAGGTAGTCATCATATTTTGGGGTTCTTGGCATCAAAAAGTTTAAAAACCCCTGACATAATCAACATAGTCTCTTTAAAGGCTTAGTTCACATAAAATGTTTATTTCTGTCATTAATTACTCACCCTCATGTCGTTCCAAACCCAAACCGTTCTGACCCCCCATAGACTGCAATGTAATTTAAACTTTTAACTCCCAGAAAGGTAGCAAAGACATCGATAAAATAGTCCATGTGACTCCAGTGGTTCAACCTTAATGTTATGAAGGGATGAGAAAACTTTTTGTGCACAAAAACAAACAAAAAAACGACTTTATTCAACAATCTCTTCTCTTCCGTGCCAGTCTCCTATGTGATTCCCTTAAGCACCACAACACATGCATGTGATGTCAACACATGCATGCTTGGCCAATAGTGAGCCGGCGTTTTGCCGTAAAACATGGGAGCGCTGCACTTTGTGAATAGCCCAACAAAGTGAATAATGTAAGAGAGTGTCAAGGAAAAGAAGAGATTGTTTAATTAAAACCCATTTAAGCCCACCGGCAACCATAGTTGCCGCAGTGTATAGTTGTCATTTTCCTTTTGTAAGTATTTTTCTAGATAGTATCCATGTTTTTAATCTCAATGACATGCAAGAAAACAACCAAATAAAGGATTTCAAGAGAAAAAAAAAGGTATTAACTTCCTTCCTGTCACATGAGACTGTCTACTTCCTACCTCTACTTTCAGGAAGCATAACGAAGGCAAATCCTCCCAAAGAAAGGTTATTTTCATGTTACTAATAAGTATTTTTTGTTGACATATACAGTGAGGAAAATAAGTATTTGAACACCCTGCTATTTTGCAAGTTCTCCCACTTAGAAATCATGGAGGGGTCTGAAATTGTCATCGTAGGTGCATGTCCACTGCGAGAGACATAATCTAAAAAAAAAATCTAGAAATCACAATGTATGATTTTTTAACTATTTATTTGTATGATACAGCTGCAAATAAGTATTTGAACACCTGAGAAAATCAATGTTAATATTTGGTACAGTAGCCTTTGTTTGCAATTACAGAGGTCAAACGTTTCCTGTAGTTTTTCACCAGGTTTGCACACACTGCAGGAGGGATTTTGGCCCACTCCTCCACACAGATCTTCACTAGATCAGTCAGGTTTCTGGCCTGTCGCTGAGAAACACAGAGTTTGAGCTCCCTCCAAAGATTCTCTATTGGGTTTAGGTCTGGAGACTGGCTAGGCCACGCCAGAACCTTGATATGCTTCTTACAGAGCCACTCCTTGGTTATCCTGGCTGTGTGCTTCGGGTCATTGTCATGTTGGAAGACCCAGCCTCGACCCATCTTCAATGCTCTAACTGAGGGAAGGAGGTTGTTCCCCAAAATCTCGCAATACATGGCCCCGGATCATCCTCTCCTTAATTCAGTGCAGTTGCCCTGTCTAATGTGCAGAAAAACACCCCCAATGCATGATGCTACCACCCCCATGCTTCACAGTAGGGATGTTGTTCTTGGGATGGTACTCATCATTCTTCTTCCTCCAAACACGTTTAGTGGAATTATGACCAAAAAGTTATATTTTGGTCTCATCTGACCACATGGCTTTCTTCCATGACTCCTCTGGATCATGGAAAATGGTCATTGGCAAACTTAAGACGGGCCTGGACATGTGCTGGTTTAAGCAGGGGAACCTTCCGTGCCATGCATGATTTCAAACCATGACGTCTTAAGGCCCTTTCACACCGGACGCGTAACGAAAAAGCGAAGCAGAAAAAGCGAATATTTCGTGTGCGAATAGTTTGCGTCAAAACCATTCACACCAGCCACGACGCGAGTTTGCGACGTTTCAGAGCTCCAACATTCCAAAACATTCGCGCCGACAGCTGAGAAACACGGACACGTAATCATTCAGTGGAGACAAGCTTTTAGTTTTCTTTAAAAGACAGAGAAGAAGGTTTTGGGTCCACCCAGTCTTAAAGAACAGATAGTCTGAATGGGAGGATGCTAATCTTGTACAGGAGCTAAAACTTTATCATGGCCGGTTCCGCACTTACTTTCAAATGTCCGTGGGACAATTTGAGGAGCTCGAGAGACAGAGACGGTAGCAGCGCATCTGACCAGACACACACACACACACACACACACACACACACACACACAAACACACTCTAAAGGAACGGCTCGATCCGGAGCTGCTGTGTTTCCAGTTGAGTCACAATGTAAACATTTAAGTGCCACAGTCGTACTGACGGAAACACGTTCACTTTCTATAGTCGCGGACACAATTAGATAAAAAAAAATCAATTTATTGATTATAATATCTGTAGCCAATAGTGGGCAAACACAGCTGAATCTGTACAGTTGTAAACACAACTACAGCTGTAATCTCGTGAGAAATGTGACACCTGGCAAAGGTTAATGTTGATTGAATGGCTAGTGACATCAACTGGACATTTCGTCACCTTTGTTTCCTTGTATGTGATTGGTTTAAGCCTTTTCTGTCGCTGCGAGTGTTAAAAAAATCGACATCGAAACGAAAAAAATAAACATCGTTTTTTCGCCGCAGCACATTCGAGTTCGGTGTGAAAGCTCTCATTACACAAACAGCTGATCAAAAAATAAAACCATCACGCGAATTATTCGCGCGTCAAAATCGCGTCCAGTGTGAAAGGACCTTTAGTGTATTACCAACATTAACCTTGGAAACAGTGGTCCCAGCTCTTTTCAGGTCATTGACCAGCTCCACCCGTGTAATTCTGGGCTGATTTCTCACCTTTCTAAGGATCATTGAGACCCCACGAGGTGAGATCTAGCATGGAGCCCCAGTCCGAGGGAGATTGACAGTCATGTTTAGCTTCTTCCATTTTCTAATGATTGCTCCAACAATGGACCTTTTTTCACCAAGCTGCTTGGCAATTTCCCCGTAGCCCTTTCCAGCCTTGTGGGGCTGTACAATTTTGTCTCTAGTGTCTTTGGACAGCTCTTTGGTCTTGGCCATGTTAGTAGTTGGATTCTTACTGATTGTATGGGGTGGACAGGTGTCTTTATGCAGCTAATGACCTCAAACAGGTGCATCTAATTTAGGATAATAAATGGAGTGGAGGTGGACATTTTAAAGGCAGACTAGCAGGGCTTTGAGGGTCAGAATTCTAGCTGATAGACAGGTGTTCAAATACTTATTTGCAGCTGTATCATACAAATAAATAGTTAAAAAATCATATATTGTGATTTCTGGATTTTGTTTTTTTTAGATTATGTCTCTCACAGTGGACATGCACCTACGATGACAATTTCAGACCCCTCCATGATTTCCAAGTGGGAGAACTTGCAAAAAAGCAGGGTGTTCAAATACTTATTTTCCTCACTGTATATATCTACATAATCGTGAAGGTCTCTAGAATCATCCAAACAAAACAATTCTTACAACAGATCTATAGTTTTTTGTACACTTAGTCAAAAGTCCAAGCGGCAACTATAGTTGCCGGTGGGCAAATGCCTTGTAAGTACATATAATGGGGAAATGGGGTATACTTTTTTAACAGGTTAATAAATCAAGGTTTTTGGTCTTTAGTGCTTTTTGCTTTCATAATATCCCACCTAAAACATAACTTAACCCTTTAACTGACATCTCTACTCTACAGTCGACCTTAATTCGATAGGGAAAAATATAATATTTTATGATATTATGTCTTGTAAGGGCCAAAATATTGAGGACCCTTCATCCATTCATCCCTTCATCTTCATCCTTCATCCGTAATGGATGTGTTTCATTCTAATCGGTCACGGACCCTAATTTTTTTACATTTTTGAGTTTACATTTACATTATTATATGAAATCACCTACTACAGTCAGCCATTGAATACTATGGGACTATTTGTTTATTTATTTATTTTGTTATATAGATGTAATTTTTTCGTCATTATATAAATTTATTTTAATTTAACTTTTTGATACACAATGCTCTGTTGGGGCAACTTAATGGCTGCACTTTGTTCTGCACTATATTCCACCACTTCAAGAAAAATGTATTTGTTGTTTGTTGTATTTTCACATTCAACAGATTATAAGATAGATGCAGCTTTTTTGAGTTTGCATCGAATGTTCTTCGACTTTTATACACAATAAATTTGTTTATGAATAAAGATTGATCTGTTGAAAACAGCTATTTTGAGTTTGATGCCAAATGTTCTCCTCCTAGTCAAATTTGACATTGAAGTGATGCATACAACATATTTGCCCACCGGCAACTATAGTTGCCGCACATTCAAACACGATTTTCAAGAAAAAAAACTAAAACCTGGGGAAAATAAATGCAGAACATGTTCACATAGGACACTATTAACATGACTATATGCTTGAAACCATTCAGAAAAATTTGGGCACAAATGGGTTAAGTCGTTATTTTTGTTTGTTTTTGCGCACAAAAAGTATTCTCATCACTTCATAACATTAAGGTTGAACCACTGGAGTAACATGGACTATTTTATCGATGTCTTTGCTATCTTTCTGGGACTTACAGAAACATTACATTGCAGTCTATGGGGGGTCAGAAAGCTCTTGAATTTCATTTAAAAAAGATCTTAATTTGGGTTTGGAACAACATGAGGGTGAGTAATTAATGAAATTCTTGGGTGAACTAACCCTTTAAATCCCTAAAATGTGCAATGTTTAATAAGCTTAATTTGCATAGGACTGAAGCATGTTTGCTGCTCATTAGAATTCAAATATGCAACATACTCATAGTGCAGTGCTATAGCGACGCATTTAGCACTTGGTTAAACTGGGTTGAGTGTGCTTAGTGAATAAGGTACTGTTTTTGTCTGTTTTTTGTGCTGAAATGCCATGCGCTAAACTGAATTCACTCCTTAGAATTCCCTTTGAATACGTCTGGTTGGTTTTCTGAGACCCAGTATTTACCACATTGCTGGTGTGCACATTGAGTCAGCTTTTGTTCCCGGTTTGGGTTTGTTTGTGAACATGTTGGTGTGTAATGACAGATATAGATATGACTCATGAGAGAGCTGCCTGCTTGTGTGTTGCTGGGATGAACAATAGTGCTCTGATCTGAGTGGATGCATCTCTCCCTGCACTTGGAGCTCATTTGTGCATCTTTCTCCATGAATATCTGCCAGAATGAAACCATTGTGCCAGAGTAAAATGTATCCAGCTGAAGGGTGTGAAAAGAAAATCCCAATTCCAAAGCACCTCTGCTCTGCACATGGTTTCATTGTTATTCCAAGAAGGGTCCAAAATTAGCTTTTCTGCCGCACATGCCAGGGCCGATGATTTAAGAAAATTTACCAAACCGAAATATTTTTCTTATTGGGTTTTTAATTTGGTTTGTTTTTATTAAAAAAATTACATTATTTAGGAAATTATTTCGATGTTTTTCCTTAAAGAGATAGTTCACCCCATAGTTCCAAAACATTTAAATTCTCTCATTATTTACTCCAAACCTTCAAAAAATATTTTGAAGAACGCATTGAAAAGTCTTAAAGGGATAGTTCACCCAAAATGAAAATTCTCATAATTTATACTCATACTCATAATATACTCACCTGCAATTTGTTCCAAACCTGTATGAATTTCTTTCTTCTGTTGAACGCAAAAGAAGATATTTTGAAGAATGTGGGAAACCGAACAGTTGATGGGCCCCATTGATTTCCCCCCCAAAAAAATTCTTCCATACTATGGAAGTCAATGGGTTCCATCAACTGTTTAGTTATACATATTCTTCAAAATATATTCTTTTGTGTTCAGCAGAAGAAACAAATTCATACATGTTTGGAACAAATTGAGGTTGAGTAATGATTACAGAATTATTATTA
Source organism: Gobio gobio (assembly GCF_949357685.1). Taxonomy (NCBI): domain Eukaryota; kingdom Metazoa; phylum Chordata; class Actinopteri; order Cypriniformes; family Gobionidae; genus Gobio; species Gobio gobio. The sequence continues at coordinate 31,345,433 of NC_137109.1, read as the reverse complement.
TTTTTTATTTTTATTTTTTTTGGTTAACCGTCCCTTTAAAGGTTTGGAACAACTCAAAGGTGAGTAAATAATGACAGAATCCTCATGTAATAAACTCAGATGACTTGAGCCAGCTGTAATAATTTACTTTTGGTGGCTTTTTTGTGAAGAAAATTCCACATATGTTTCGTCACATTGTTCTAGAAAAATAAAAAAGTCTTAAGCATAAATAAATCCTGTTTAAGCACAAATAAATCCTGATGGCAAATTTGAGAAGACACACAAATCACCCAGATGGCATAGAAATCATCTACGTCTTTTACATCAGGGAGAGGCAGACAATCAGTCTAATTTGATTTTAAATTAGAATATCTAACTAATTTGATATAAATGATGTCGCAGTTGCTAAGAAAATTACCAGCCAAGTGGTGACTAACCCAATTTTGACTTGCATTTGTAGCTTGGCGAGAGTAAATTTTGGACCCTCTTGCCACGTACCATCCTACAGCACAGCAGTACAGGAATTTTGAATGCCTGGATCTTCTCGATTCAAAATAAATACCTGAAATTCCCAGATCTGCTCTAGAAAAGTCATGGGCATCCGGTTCGGCTCCCCGAGAAGGTAATGTCTGACACACCTGTCAGCACCAGGTGTGCTTTCTCCCATCAGCCCCCCCACCCTAGCCAAACGGCTGCAGTGTCCCCATAATGTGTCACCATCTGTCACAGACGTTCAGCTCAGCCGACCATGATGGGAGCATGACGTGATCTGCATGTTACAGGTCTTTTTTAAGAAATGTAGTTACCCACAATGCTCTCACCACCAGCTCTCTTCTGTCTGGCTCTCCTTTTTGCCTTGTCGTTGTCAGTTCTGTCATCGCTCTACACACACAATAGGTTTGATGCCTGCCTATATGCACGCCACAGGTGTCTCTGTGATGGTTTTATCTTGTGGAAGTGCTGAGGGCTCTGGGTTAAGATTGTAGGATCATTAACTCTGTGACTGAGGGAAACCAAACTGCAGGAATCCATATCACCAGCCTCTTGTTGCCTAGATACAGCGCTGCACTGTCTACAGGGTTATTTTAAGCCTTTTAAGGACATACGTGTGAGAGTGTATGTAGCCCGTATGTGAATCCAGCCACAATGTAAGCTTCCTATGCGTATAAAATGGGCCCCGCTGCCTTGTGCTGTTTTGCATGTTAGCGTAGTACTCCATTGGCACCACACCACCCCAGATGAGTGAGAAAGAGGCTAAGGAGAGACATCTTCCCCCGCTGGCCCTGTTCTCTGTGTGCATCGTGGGCCATTTGTTCAGCCTGCTGGGAGCGTGAGCTCCTTAATGTCAAATCACCCTGCAGTCTTAAAGTGGTCCAGCTGTACTCACACTGAGTCAAATAGGAAGCAACACTGGCTCAGATGCAGAGGGGTCAAAGGGCAAGTGCTCAAAACAGAGCAGAGGAGGGAGTCAATATTCCTCGCTCCTGCTGTCAATATGGGCTATCTTTATTTGGGAATCCAACTATTGTTGACTTGTTTTTTAAACTGTAAATATGATTTGCTGTTGTCTAATTAGACTGTTTAAATACGTCTCTGTGACTATTTACTCACCCTTATGCAGTTCCTAATCTGTATTTTCTGTATTCTGTATAATATTGTGAATATTTGTACTTGTTGTTTTTTTCTATATATTTAGTCCTCATTTCAGCTTCAAAAAAAGACACAAAAGCTCAATTTAAGTATCATAAACGTATAATTCACTTGACTCATGCATATTTCAAATCTGAAGCCACGTGATAGCTTTGTGTGAGAAACAGACTGAAATTGAAATCATTATTCACTGATTATCTTCCCTTTTGGTGTCTGTTAATCACTGCTACTGAATCATTAAGACAGTGAACTCAAGAACTGAGACATTTAGATTCATGAATGAATATTTTATACTGCTGATTCATTAAAAAGATCTGACTCAAAGTAATTCATTCGCAAACTGGATAACGCTACCTTTCTCATGAACACGCCAAAGGTGAGTTAGGGTATACATCAAGGTTTTATGCTTGAAAACCACAGTCCTTGTTCATTGTAATTTCATGAAAAACCCTTTCAGTTTTTATCTAAAAACATTTTGCCAGAGCGTTTGAGTACAATTATAAGTACAATGAGTCTGTAAAAGCGGAATGTGCTTACTTTTTTAGCGTGATGACGTTTAAAGCCTCTGTAGTCCCATTTAGACACTTGACCGGGGTGATACTGATGTATTTTATGTCGTAGAATAAAATGTGAAAGTGTTTTGAGCTTGTGTTCACCACAGACTTTGTAAATAAATGTAAATTGACTGCATTTATATAGCGCTTTCAACAGACCCATGGTCATCCAAAGCGCTTTACATATTGCCTCACATTCACCCATTCACTCACTTATTCATACACCGACGGCAGTAATGGCTTGTTTTAGCCATTTAAAATAAGGTACCTGCACAACTCTATTAAAAGAAAGTCATACAGTTTTGGAATAAGCAATGACTGAAGTTTCATTTTAGGGCATGTATTCCTGACTTGGAGGTTCTAAATTTGGGACCATTTCATTTTCTTTAATTTTATAATAGTTAACAATTTTCTGACAGTATGTTTTTCATCACATCATTGACCAAAAGTTCTCATTTTAGTATCCCACAATTAAATAAAGTCATATGGTGTTGAGGTAAAATGGTGTGAAGGTAAATAAGCGATGACTGAATTTTCATTCCTTTAACATCTGAGTTTGTAGTCCTTATTGTAGTCAACAGTGTCTAGGGCACAGAATGACACAGTTCTGGCACAGTCGCAGTTTCCTGTGATTTATTTTGTGGTCCATCCCACCCCATAAATGAAATATTTATTCCGGTTATCACTGCTGCGGGATCCATTGGTTCCATAAATTATAAAGCGTGCATCCTTGTTGCTCTCCTTTTAATTACAGCTCATGCAGCAGCTGTGTGGTATTGCATTAAACAAAGGCTGTAAAATTCAAGTGTCTGCGTTTTCTTTGTTTTTTTTTTTTACTTAGATTTGTTTTATGTTTTGAACAGCACCCAAAGTCCATTAAATAGTTCATAAACAATTTCCCATATAAATGCACACAGGGGAGTTACCGTATTTATGTCTCTTTGTTGAGCGTGGCACAATTTACAGGAAGCCAAAGACTTTCATAGTCAGGAAACTGGATTACTGGATAAACTTGGGCTTGTGGTGTGACATACTCACACAGCAAAAAGCAAAGATGGCTGTGAAAGCATGCAGTTGAGTGTTTGATGAGTTTGGAGGAGCTGGCCATGGTGCTGAAGTACTTAGAGCAGAAGAAGCATAAGCTGCTCTCAGCAGCAGCATAATAAGAGCAATCATGTATGCTTGTGCTTTTAACTGTCATCATGGTATGGATCATATAATCCTTCAGAACTGCTCAGTTCGTATATGAGAGATGCGGCTTGTGTTATGTGTAGACACTTTCACTCTGTGATATGTTCTTACTGAAGGCTGCTCCAAAAAGTTGATATCGTTGGCTCTAATGGCTACTAAGCACACTGTTTTTGAACTAGAGAGATTTTTGTTGGTGTCTGGGGAGAAAGCTGATTTGTCCTTTAGGGGTTGCGCACAAGCATGCACCGTCTGTGAATCCTATGCTAAGATCAATGTCTTCACTAATCGAACCCCATTTCCTGTCTGTGAACAGTGTGGCTCTCAATCTTTACTGTTCTGTATCTTCCTGGCAGATTTTTCTGAATTCACAGCCAATAAAGTGGCATTCAGATGGCTAGAGATAACTATAGTCGATACTATAGTCCTCCAAGCTCTCAAGCTGCTTTAGAATGACTTCTTAATGAATTAGCTTAGGCATAGGGTGACCAGACATCCTGTTTTTCAGATCTATTTTTGGTTTCCTGACTTATTATGAAAAATATCTTGTTTTGTCCTGTATTTCTTATTACCTAAATTGTCTTTGCAAGGTGGTCACATAAAAGCAAGTAGTAGTCGTTTGTCATGCCTAATCAAAGGGCCAATCTCGTCATAGTATAGTTTGAAGAACAAAATTACCATCCAATCACAATTCGTTATCGATTAACTTGCATGTAGGTGAAGGCGGGATATTGAGCGCGGAGATCTAGTCAGACGCGAATGTCAATAAAACGTGTGTCTACATTTAACGAGGATCTTCAAAAAGAGTTTATCCAATGATTATGTGCAGTATGTTATGAAAAAACTCAATGTGGTATCATGCTGAACGATGCACACCAGACGCTCTCAGACTGCGCACGATCCTGAATTCCCGTCCCGTCCTGTATTCCACCATGAGAAATCTGGTCACCCTTATAGGCATACTATCACATGTCATTGTTTACACATTGCACTTCACACAACTTGTCACATTAAGTGTCACATCTTCCTCCAAATTTGTTAGTTTACTCAATATTTCAAGTTAAGTGCAGTTAGTTTGCTTGTGAAATGCACAATTAAAATAAAAAATTCTAGTAAATTAATTGTAGAGTTTATTAACTTAAAAAAAAAATTTTTAACTTTGAGTTCTGTTAACCCAGTGCTTCTCATTTGTATTCAAGGACTGGCAGTTCTGCAGAAGGTTCTGGACACAGCAGCAGAACATAACTGGCTAGTGACCTCCGTGAACGTGGAGACAATGACAGAAGCATCCTTCCTCAAAGTGTTCCAGGACCTGGACAAAAGGAAGGAGGGCCAGATCATCATTGACTGTGAGCTGGAGAGGCTCACCTCCATCCTGAAGAAGGTAATTGTCTCTCGCCAGTCTTATTACAGACATACATGCTGTCAGGTGCCTCAAATGAATTTGGAATTCAAATTTTAAATCCAAATGGAGCATGTTCTTTGCTTTAAATGTACATTAAGACCCCCCATATGTCTTTTAACCAAGTCAAACAGCTAGTTAATCATCGGAATTGCCGCTAATAACCGTAACAGTTATCATCAGCAGGCACAGATGACTTAACTTAAAATGCAATTCTGAGATTGAGTACTTGGATGAAGCCTCTGGCCACTCTTATTAGATGGGGTCTGTGCAACAGGCCCCAAGATGCTCTCTCTCTCTCTCTCTCATAGAGCGCCAAGGATGGAGCAGATAAATAACACTGGGCTGACATTTAGGGTTGGAAGCGGAGCCATAGTGACGTGTCACTTTCTCTGTCACCTCTCTACTGCCTGTAGGAGGAGGAAGCGTCCTGTTACTGTAATTAATGAGAGCGTGTCTTTTCTTCCCTTTTCCTCTTTTCCTCTATTGCATGACTCAAACAGAAGACCCTCAACAGGCCATGTTGTGTTATTGATAGCACAGTGCCCACAGTTAAGGCTGTTGCATCATTTGGTGGCAATTTGCACAGCATGTCTAGACACATTTTTCCTCTCTGAAAGCAATCATCCATCACCATGCGTCCACCAATCATACCGTTAAACAACATTGGTGTAATTTCCCCCCACTTTAATTCGCATTCTTCCACTAACACCGGGGGCCAGACGGATTAATTGAGGAAAAACTCTTTGTGCATGTTTTTCATCGCTCTCTTAGCATGCAAGATGTTGTGTGGAGCTTTTTAGTTAAGAATATTTCCTATTTCAAAGACCCCAGTAGTTTGACAAACACAGTTAGTTTACCCCTTTAGTAAGAGATGAATCATCATTATTTTAGTCCACTTTCCAGTATGATCATCTGCTACAGGTTTGGGAACGTTATCATATAGATTGCCTCAAGCTTATGGTGCAGTCACATTTATCAAGTTTTGCGAGAGGAAGTGGTTTCAAAAGGAATCTATGCGATTGGGAGTTCCACACACAGATTTTGCTTGTGGTCACGCAAAAGCACAGTGTTAAGCAACAGAAAGCTGCTTGGTTTTAAAGTTATTTCTCTGTAAGCGGTGCTACATGCATCACTACACTATTGACAGTGGACAACAGACCTCTTTTGCTCACAAAATCTTGCTGGATTTTTGCTAATGTAACCGTACCCTAACAGACCAAAGGCCACTAGCCACAAAACAATGTTTTGTTTTAGAAGGCTTCTCTTTCATTCCTGTGTTCTGCATTAGGGATAGTTCACACAAAATGGAAATTCTGTCATAATTTACTCATCCTCATGTAACGTCAATGTAACGTCCCGTTCCAAACCTGAATTACTTTCTTTCTTCTGCGGAACATAAAACAAGATATTTTGAAGATTTGGTTACTTTTGACTTGGTCAAAACACTGAGACATTTCTCAAAGTCTTCTTTTATGTTTTACAGAAGAAAATTCATATTCAAATTCATGTTTGGAACAATGTCACAGTGAGTTTTACATTTAATGCCCATTACATTTAATGCCCCATTAATGTTGATCACAGCATTGGAATACACAAGAAGACCAAGCTATGTCCTTGACAGGAGTGTTCCCTGCCTTGGGCTGGCCTGCCGGATGAAATCTTACTGGGGTCACCATTAATAACTAATGCTACTGTCTGTCATGGCCACGAGCTAATGTCAGCTTTCACAGCTTCATAAGAGAAGTTTGTATGAGTGAAAATCTACTCACATACATACACTTTGCTCACAGAATTGTGTCTTCACAATCACTCCTTGTTATATCTGAGCACCCCATTTCTCCTGCACATCCCTAGTACATGCAAATTATTTTCTTTATTTAAAGCCATAGAACAGCATAACAGTTTGATGGTGTCCAAGTCTTTGGTACTCATTGAAATTGCACACTACGCACTCGCGTACATCCACACAGGTTAAAGCTATGACCCTCGGTCAGTGTGTACCAAACAGAATTGAGAGCGCTGCTAATGTGTTCCTCCCCCGTCAGCGTATGACTCATTGTTTTTCACCACTGTTGTACTCTTCATGCCTGCAAAGGCTTTGTTATCTCTATAGCCACACAAAAGAAAACGCACATCACAAATCTTCGTTCCTCTCCTCTTTGTTACTCTGAAAACATTGATTCTGAAACACCCTGAACTCAGTGAAAGATAAAAGCCCAGGCTTGTACTCCTTTTATGGAGGTTGGTGGGTGTATGCTTAGAGGACATGTGCTGTTGGTGTTATTTAAATGTTACATGTTTTAAGCATTTTGCAGACATTTTCACCAAAGTGACTTTGTGACAAAGTGATGAAGGGTACACATTTTATCAGCTCATGCGTTTTCTAGGAATCCAAACTATAACTTTGATGTGTACTCTTTGAGGTAAAGTAACACTAATAAATACATAATATTGTTGTTGTTGTTTTTATAAATTATAATTATCATTATTTATCAACCTTAAATTTGGTGTGTACTGTTTGAAGTAAAGGAACAGTATTTTTTATATTTTTTATTCAGTAACAATTATTATGATAATAATTATTATTAATTTGGGTGTTCTAATAATAATAATAAATATAATAATAATAAAGTAAAATGTATTTCTATAGCGCTTTTCACAATACGTATTGTTTCAAAGTATTTTAGCTCAAGGTATTTTAGAATACCTTAACTCTTTCCCTGCCATTGATGGAATTTTCCGGCTTTCCGTGTTTTCAATGAATTAGTACAGAATCTCCAGATTAAAACACAGGTGGAAAAGAAACAGAAACAAGCGATAGCATATATGCATAGCACATGCATATGTTAAACAATGGAATCATCAACATTAAACAGCATATAAAGCAAAACTGCCTAATATTACTGAAAGAAATGTCGACCCAGGACGAGCTATAGGAATTTGCAAGCTTTAGGGGTTTTGATGGACTCAATCTACTCCATCTCTGTTTTGATCATCGTTCTTGATTTTTGTAGTCTTTGACAAAAAAAATGGGATTCTCTCAGCTTTTGATAAAAAAGAATGCATTAAGCTAGAATAAAATGTTTTTTTTTGTTTGTTTTAAAAGCAGAGGCCCTGTTCTTTCCTTTAAAGGTCCCATGGCTTGGCATTTTTCTATTATTTTATAATGTTTCCTGAGGTGTACTTATATTGTTAGTATGATTTTTACATCATAAAATGTCATAATTTAGAAATAAAAGGCATTTTTTCTATACTGCTGTTTGCCCTGTGGCTGAATGCCTTGCTTCAAGAGACCTGTCTGCTGTGAGACTTCAGTAAAAACGCCCACTGTTGTGATTGGCTGACATCTTTGCATTCGAAATGAGCGGAGGGGGCGTGGTTTAACGAGGTCTACGAGGCACGAGCAGGCACGAGCTGCTGCCAGAGAGACGGATGGACCTGAGTTCACTTCACATCAGTTCTGTCAGTCTCAGTTCGGTGAACGGTTGTAGTTACAGCATATACTGCAGGTTATTAGTCTATTTCTAGTCGGAGGGGCTGTCACTTATGTCAGAAAGTTAGTAACTTTAGTAAATTATGGATCAGCGCTGACTGGAGACTCGAACCGTTTAGAACGATTCAGTCCGATTTGGTGAACTGATTCGGTTCACTAAAAAGAACCGGTTCAAAAGAAAGATCGTTCGCGAACCGGACATCACTAATGTACCAGAGACTGAGCTCAGCGATTTCTAACAAAGTTATTTATAGTAACTACTGATTTATGAGAGCGCTGTCAGTCAGCGCGAGTTTATTGTGTTTGTATCTGAGAGTTCTGAATAAACACGAGTCCCAGTCACACCGAGTCCGTCTTCATCATTATTACCATCTTTGTAACACATGCAAAGTACCATTACAGCTGTCCAGATGAACGAGTTACGAGTAAGTGTTGATAATAGCATTATTTTTTAGATATTTTCCTATCATATGAAAACCGTCACTGCCAGCGTTCACTCGCATTGAGTACACAGCGCAAACAAAGACACAACAACGCAGTAATCGAATGTAATCCAGTTTATTGTGGGGATAGCTGCCTAGCCCGGATATGCTCACGCTTACCCCCCTTCTGCTTAATCTCGCGCCGCGTGTGGTGCCTCCGCTGTGGGCCAGATGCAGTACTGGGGGTCGGGGATGTTGAAGGCCGGGCCAGTGCAGCCCGAGCTTCGGCGTGTGTGAGGTTTATATCTAAGGATGTAACTCTGCTAATGTTGAGCAGAAACGACTGTATGCACATTTTAGAACAGATAGACGCAACGAGGACGTACAAAAACACTGACTCACAAGATAGAAAACACCGTTCTGTCGGGAGAGAGAAGCCGCAGTGTGTGCACGAATAATAAATAATTAGCAACACATAAGAAATCACTGATCACAGATCAGAAGGAACTGAAAAAAGACTTAGGTTTTCATTTGTACATCCAAACACTGAGAAACTGCCAGCGTTCACTCGTTCACAACCCATGATCTCTCGAGTGTTTGCATGGGCGGGCCAGATTCTCTGGGCGGAGGAAAGGGAGGTAACCGCTCCTGCTTGGACGTCAAACCAGGAGACTTCAGGATTGGCTCGTCTGGCCTGTCATTTTCTCAAAGGCAGAGAGAGACAGCCAGAACTCGGGTTTACACCGATCAACATTTCTATCCACTTGGGGACAATATTCAGGCTAGGGGAACTCATATTAATGTTGAAATTTCATGCCATGGGACCTTTAATGTATTGCATGTTCAGATGTTCATACAACAAAATATTATGGGGGCCATTCAAATTTTGTGAAAATTATCAAAAATGCTGGTGGTGCCTGTTAACATTTTTTTTTTTTTTAAACACAGGCGGGGAAAGAGTTATTATCTTTATGCAATATAGTCACATTTCTCAGATTAGAGATTAACACATGCTCATTTACACATTAACTACCTACTGATTCAATTGATGATTGCAGTGAAAGATTAAATCCAATGCTTTTTTTGCAGTTATGTGTGATAATACAACAAATATATTTATCGATATTTGTGGGTTTACTGTCATAAAAAGGTTTTATATAGTGATGTGTACTCTAAAATGAATACTGACCGATGTTTTCATCTTATTTGTTGGTCCATTTCAGATCATCGAGCTGGGAAAGAACGTGAAGAGTTACCACTACATCCTAGCAAACCTGGTAAGCTAAAAAAAAAACACTAATTTCAGCACTACGAGAGATTTCATGACTAAACCCCAGCATGAGGCTTTCAAATGCCACTGCTACTCTTGATATTACAGGTGATTTGCATATTTTCCACTACTGACCAATCGTAAGAAGCTGTTCACAATGACTAACAGATGAGATGTTATATAAATGTTGCCTGGAGAACTGCTCTGTGAATATGAAAACCTGCAAGTGATTTCTGCAGTATTTGTCTTTAGGTGCGCTCAACATATGAGAATTGAGGGGCTAAATTGATTTAAATAGAAATGATGATAATCGCGGCATTAATATGCTGTGGTGTGCTCCTGGACGGCACACTGCTGAGGATTTTAAATTAAACCGGTCTGGCCGGTTTGTTAGATGTAATTGTAAATGATAAATGATAAAGGGTGCAAAGCAATAAAGAAAGATTTGCAACTGTCTGCTATTTCCATAATGGCCAAATTTTAAGAAGTGAGCAAATTACTCCCAGTGTCCTACGTCAGGGAGCTCAATTCTATTTACACTGTTTTTGCATGTGCGTGTGTGTGTGTGTGTGTGTGTGTGTGCGTCTGTGTGTGCATTGTATCTGAGTGCATGCCCGTGTAAGACTCCCCTCTGTGTCCAAGCCTTTTGGGTGAAGGCTAGTTTCTATAGTAACATCACCAACTCACTGCACCACATTTACAGGGACACCAAGCGGAAAAAGATACAACTCCATCCACTCAGTTGAGAGATATGGACACCTGCTACAGGTACATCAGAGAATGGGGAAATATCGAACAAAAATCCAGCTATTTATTCTTAAAAATATTAATATTTTACTTTAAGTCTTTTTTTTTTAGAGGATGCATGGCTCCTGTTATTAGGTTTTAAAACGAATACTTTCATAATAAAAAGCTAGGAGGTTCCCTGTACCAGTGTTTCCTCCATGACCTTTCCATCTTTAGCACCACTGTAAAATATTTTTTCTTCACAGTATTTGACTGTTAAGGTTGGGTCACAATTCTCTAATGCATGAAATTGTGTGAAATTGCACACAATAATGGGTGAAATTGCAAGCACAATAGTCAACAGTCATGGCCTAATGGTTACAGAGTCAGACTGTTAACCCAAAGGTTGTGGGTTTGACAATAAATGTAGATCCTCAGGAAAATGTAGGTGGGGAGTGAATTAACAGTGCTCTTTTCCAGCCTCAATACCCACGACTAAGGTGCCCCTAAGCAAGGCACCTAACTCCCAATTGCTCACTGGGTGCCGCAGCAAAAATGGCTGTCCACTGCTCTGGGTGTGTGTATGTTCACAGCTTACAGTGTGTGTTAGTTCACTACTCACTGCTCCTAACATGTGTTCACTAACTTGAATGGGTTAAACGAAGAGCACAAATTCCGAGTATGAATTACCAAACTTGACCTTCATGTCAGGTCTCTTTCAATAAACCTCACAAGAATCAAAAATGGGCTCATTTCCCATAGACTGGCTTGAGACCATAGACAACAGCTGTCGCAATTTTTTGGAGCTCATTAATGTGGCGTGCGAAGCGGCAGTGCTGAGCGCACGTGACATGATTCATGAACCGATCATCTCTTCTGCTTTACTTACAACATTAAATAAACATGAATGATCATCAGAAGGTATGTTGAAAGATATAGTAGAAATAACAGAAATCATGTCACATGTAATCCCTCTTCAACTGCGGCAAGATATCAATAAAACAGCTTGTAAACAATGTCATATAACATCACATTTACCTCAGAAAAGCCATTCAATGTCCAAAAACTCATTAGCCAGCTAGAAAAATGAAGTTAATACGTCTCTTAATTTTTTCCATAGCTGTATATGCACTATATTGCATATCCATTCTATTTTTACTTAACCAGTTCTTCAATATTTAATGCATGTTTGAATAAATCCGGGCCCCACTTTATATTAGGTGACCTTAACTACTATGTACTTCCATCAAAAATAAGTACAATGTACTTGCAAAACACTTTTTGCTAATATTGAGGTGGGATACGGGTAAAGTTAGGGACAGGTGTGGTGGTATGGGTAAGTTTAAGGGTAGGGTTAGGTGTAAGGGAAGTGTCAAAAGTGTAATAAATGTAACTACAGAATATAATTACAGATGTAATTACATACAGGTAATTAAAAAAATGTAAGTACAATGTAAAAACATGTATGGACACAATAAGTGTGTTGTATCAAATTATTAATTAAAATGTTAGTACATAGTAGTAAAGTGGGTCCTAAAGCCGTTTTATGACAGCCACCATTTAAATGTTTATATTAAAAAAAAAAATTGAAGTAGAAGCATAATTATAAAATGTATTGTAATGTTATTATAAAAACTTCTTAAAGGGATAGTTCATTCATCATTTACTCACCCTCAAGTTGTTCCAAACCTGTATGAGTTTTGTTCTCATGAACCCAAAAGAAGATATTTTGAAGAATATTTGTAACCAAGCACAGAGAGCAACCATTGACTACCAAAGTATTTTATTCCCCTACTATGGTAGTCAATGGTTGCTCTATCTGCTTGGTTACAAACATTCTTCAAAATATCTTCTTTTGTGTTCAGCAGAACAAAGAAACTCATACAGGTTTGAACAACTTGAGGGTGAGTAAATGATGACAGAATTTTCATTTTTGAGTGAACTATCCCTTTAATGTTATAATGATGTACCAAATGGGGTTCCCTAGTTTAATGCATTATTAGAGAGATATTTTTTTCTTTAAGGAAATTTGCCATGTACGGAGCCCCTAAAGGGACATGGTGAAGAAATAAAATATAAGATGGGAGGAATATTTGATAATGCTTTTGTGTTCATTTGCAAAAAACACTACGTTTCTCAGAGGAATGCAAACATTTTGCGAGCGAATGCAAAAGCATATTTTTTTTCCACCACCATGTCCTCTTAGGGGCTCCTTAGCTATGTACTGTAGCTGATAGGCCCCAAATGAATCAATACTAAATACAAGTTAATCAAATCCGAAACCTTGTGTGTGAATCTAATCCAATTGTACAATGTGTCAATAAAACAGTTTTTTTTTTTTTTTATTAACTTAAAAGCGCCCGACGTCATCGTGTTTTTTCCGCATTGTCCAACCGGATGAATGGAGAGGCGGGACTTCCATTGAGGTGACGTTATCTCGATTAGACTGACAGCACAGCTGATTCGGGGGTTGCCTAGAGTTTTTTTTTTTTTTTTTTACGCAGCGCACTGCTATTTTCTAAATTAAAAAATGTCAACCAAAAAAGGCAGTGTGGTGCACCTCGCGTTTTCAAACCTGAAAAACGCGTTCTGTCTGATCAGGGCCTAAGGCATACAGGTTTGTTGGCTGAATGAGAGAGACTAGCAGTAAGCTACATTAAAATTAGAACATCATACTGATGAATGATATTCTAATATTTCATCGTGTTGAGCATAACATTGATTCGTTTTATGTGACATTTGCTAACCTGTCTAATAAAGAACATGCAAGAGCAGCATCTCTGTTAAGTCGAAGTTTGTTGCGAAGCACTCACCATCTCGAAAACGCCACGTCGATACTGGTCCTCTTTTGATTTCTCATTTTGTTCCAAAGTCTGCTTGCCATGGTCCACAATGTTTGAATGAAACTACAACAGCGTGCCGCTAGACGTCATGCAGTTATCCACATCTGTTGCCATGGTTTCTACGGCAGTAAAAGGGTAACACAGACGCCATTAACAGGCGATTCCCTTACACGTCCCGGTGTCATGAGAAATCCTGTCCCCCTGTCAAATAGTGTCCGCTTAGGACCCCAGAGCAATTCTATTGGCTGAAAGAACTTTTAATGGGTAATCTGTTCAGAGCCTGATAACAATTCTTACAAAATCACGTTTTGATTTTTGTCGTTTAAATTGTGTTAAAATAGTCTTTAAAGGGTTAGTTCACCCAAAAATGAAAATTCTGTCATTAATTACTCACCCTCATGTCGTTCGACACCCGTAAGACCTCCGTTCATATTCGGAACTCAAATGAAGATATTTTTGTTGAAAGCTGATGGCTGAGAAAGGCTTCAGATAGGCCTCCATTGGCATTCAGTACATTTACACTCCCAAGACGCATAAAAGGCACTTAAAACGTCGTTACAAAGTCCATCTCACCACAGTGACTCGACAATAATTTTACAATGCGACGACAATAGTTTTTGTGCGCAAAAAAAAATCAAAATAACACCTTTATCCAACTTGTTCTTGTCTTCCGTGTGTGCCCCCACGACGCATGCGCGAGAATATGACGCAGATCCGGCGCTCGGACACATGACCCAGAAGCTATTTGTTTACGAGCAGAGAAAGACGCGCGTGTCTAAGCTGTTGCATTCTACATTGATCGTGCTTTAGGTCTCGGCGTAGTTCTCAAAATCGGGCTAAAGTGTGCATTTCATGGATTCCCGAACGCCGGCGCTACGTCATATTCTCGCGCATGCGTCGTGGAGGCATACACGGAAGACAATAACAAGTTGGATAAAGGTGTTATTTTGATTTTTTTTGCGCACAAAAACTATTGTCGTCGCATCGTAAAATTATTGTAGAGTCACTGTGGTGAGATGGACTTTGTAACGACGTTTTAAGTGCCTTTTATGGGTCTTGGGAGTGTAAATGTACTGAATGCCAATGGAGGCCTATCTGAAGCCTTTCTCAGCCATCAGCTTTCAACTAAAATATCTTCATTTGTGTTCCGAATATGAACAGGGGGTCTTACGTGTGTCGAACGACATGAGGGTGAGTAATTAATGACATAATTTTCATTTTTGGGTGAACTAACCCTTTAACGTCTTGCAAATTATATGTTTCATATACTAGTATATAACTAAAGCTATAAGTTGTGAAATCAAGCATATCTCGTTCTTAATGTTTTTTTAGTTAGTGTACCTTCTAGCATAGCATACAGCTACCCGATTAGCTTAGTTTATACACCACGGTTGCACTTACTCTACATCTTAAAAGGCCAGCTTTACTGTTTATACAATTTTTTTTTTAAATCCTGTTGTATTTATTTTGTGCACCTGTTCTGTATATTATGGATTTTTTTTTATTACATTATAGGTACATACACTATGTTATGATTCTGTATTTGTATTATTACTATTATTACTATTAGTTTATCAATTGAAATAATTTACAGTATGTTAGGCATGTTATTGCTCCCATTATACCAATCAATTACACGATAACAGCTTTTGATCAGGCATTTAAAACAACTACCACGTTGAGTCCCAAGCGGACACTATTTCACACGGGGACAGGATATCTCATGACACCGGTTCCTTGGTTAAAATCGCAGTTTTCTCACGATTTACAAATAGTTGGAAACATTTGGGATATTGTAAGTACTCAACTGAACAAAATATATAACACTGGCCTAGTGCTTTTTAGGTATTTACTGCAAAAATCCTACATATTGCCCCTTAATCTGTACTATTATTACTTTACAGTTACTAATCAAGAGCAAAATAAAACATGTGTATATTACAAGATGCAAATGTATTTTGTGTTTTAAAGTTTAAAGTTTGTTACATTTTTGTTCCTGAAATCCACCCTTCTGCTGGGATCAGTATTTTTTGGATCAAAGGTATCCCAATCTTACTAAAACATTTTGAACAACATAAGCTGATAATTTGATCCCGATCAAAACCAAAATTGGATTTTGTGATCTAATCTGATTCCAGGTTTTTTTTTTTCTCCTTCTTCTTTTGAACAACCCATTTTCAAGATTTGATCCAATCCGATTTAAACAACTGGCCCGTAATGGTGTAACACAGACAGAGGCTGTGCAGGTTATCATAATGCGTGTTAATGAGACGTGTCCCTTATATCCAGAAATCCCAACATCGGGATGTTGGGATGTAATATCTCACATTTTGACTGCAGTTCTCGAGTCTTGTGCTTGACTGATGTGATTTGAGAACTTGTAATGAGAATACAGGTGTCTTTACCCAAAATCTTGCATTTCTTAAATCATTCACTTGGTTTACAGTGTGTTTGTGTAGGATCAGATGGCCAAGAGCCCTAACTGTAGTTCTAGAGTGGGAGGACCGCCTACGCCTGAAATTGAGAATAATTAGGCTGAGCCAAGAGAACCAGACTGGCAAAAACTGACGAAATCCTTCAAAAACCTGTAATCAATTCCATCAGTCACATACAAGTGAAGGACATCTTCAGTGGTGCCCTGTTCCAGGAAACAGGATGTCACTGTTGCTATGAGAGCAGATAGTTGACATGAGAAGGAATGCCAAAAGACGTGCTGCTGAACGGGAAAAAATCCCCAGAGAGACCAGGCTAATCATGAGAGAGTGGGTGCAGAGCTTCAGAAAGCAACTTGCTGTTGTAATCAGAGACATCTGACATTTCCTAGAGTCCACTGTTTAACCAGGCAGATTCAATTCAAGGCAAACATCGCTATTACTGTGATGTCTACTTACTCCAGCTAAATCATTTAACTTAATTCAAGTTAAATTTCAACTTTTATTTCAACTTAAACGTATATAATTTAGTTGCTGAACATTTCTAGTTTTTGTTAATTTTTTTTAATCTTATTTTATTTCTTATTTTATTACATCTTTATTTCAATTACTAAAAATTATTTGAATAGTTTTAGTTAACAATACCAACACTGCTTCAATATAGTTGTTGCGTGTTTTGGGCTATGGTAACCATTATTGGACCTATGAGCTAGTGGTTAGTCCATGTGTTCCAAGACATTGATCTTTGGTTCATATAGGTGAGATGTTTGAATGTATCTGTCCCTATAAAGGTAAAGTTGGGAATGATTAAAAATATATCACCTAGAAATGTGGACCATTTATTTTTGTGATATGAGAGTTTCTGAAGTGTCTCCATGAGAGTTTTGCTTTTTGAAATCAGTGAAAGATTCTTTCTGCAAACTGCTTGACTTTGTTTTCTCCTTTAATGTAGTATACATTTGTTAGGTGAATGAGCTGTTGATTGCCTCCAAAGACTGTAGTCATGTTGATTGAGGGAAGAATGTGCCGTGTTTCAGACTTGAGAGCTTGTGATGACATGCGTCCCAGTTGTGCGCTCAGTAACAGCATGGCATAATATGTGCAGTGATGCAGACAGCCTGTGTATCTCTGATTGCCTTGTTCACTCTCACCGGAGAGAGTGATGAGGCTGTGAAACGAGGTTGCGTGATGCTTTAGCCCTGAGGCCAGCCATGTGATAGCACTTCCCTCGAAGAATTGATTTGACGTTACAAGATACTTTGAGTTGTCCTAGTGGAATGGTAGGTTCCAGTAGAGAGACTTTTATATTGGTCTGGATTTTTTTTTTACTGTAATCCCCCCCAGGGGACACTGAGGGGTCTGGAGAGAAAAAAATTGTAAAAGAAAATAAAAAAAATTATACATACATAATAATGAGATTTTTTTTTTTGTATAAAAGGGTCTTTATACATACACCACCATTAAACATACACTACCATTCAAAATATTTGGGGTTAGTAAGGTTTTTCATTGTTTTTAAATAAAAATTCAGTAAACACAATAATTTGACATGTTATTTCGATTTAATGAACAGTTTTCTTTTTATTATTATTTTAACTTATTCCTGTGATGGCAAAGATTAATTTTCAGCAACCATTACTCCTGTCTTCAATGTAAAATTTCAAGAAACATTTCTTATTATTATTAGTTAAATAAATTTGTAAATGAGTGCTGATTTTTTATTTATTTTTTTGGAAGCAGTGATACTTTGTTTTTCAGAATTCCTTGATAAATCTAAGGTTCAAAAGAACAGCAGTTATTTGAAATAGAAATATTTTGTAACATTATACATGATTAATGCTGAATAAAAGCATTATTTCTTTAATTGAAAAATACATTTTATATATATCAACCTCATAACCATCAACTGAACATAATGGCCGCTACTGACTGAGAGCTCCAAAAGGTCTCAGCCTGCTGCATTAATAACTTGACTTCTTGAGTAGGTGCTATAAAATTCATGTGACCTAAAGTTAAACCTAAAAGTCTGTTCTATCAACAATTGAAAGAATTTCTATCAAACACTGTCACAATGGAGAATATGGAGAATATGGATCAACGTGAGTTTTCCCTCCAAACAATCTTGGGTGCCATAAAACAAAGCAAAATGGAAACGACTGCCCATATTGACAATATGATTCTACCTGTGCAGACTACTTTAAACAATATACAAGGGTCATTATCTAAACTATGTGACCAAATCACAGAGTTAGAGCATTGTGTAAGTGCCAATGAATGTAACATCGAAGATCTGACTAAGCGAGTTGCTGCGCTTGAAAAGGAGAACATACCGGAAGGAAAAAGCCGATGAGGCCGAGAACAGGAGCAGGGTTAACAATCTTCGCTTCAATAATGTCTCGGAGCACAGTGAAGGCACCGACACGGCAAGCTTCATAATTCAGCTTCTACGCCACCTTTTCAGCAGTGACAGCTTTCCCACACCGCCAGTGATTGAAAAGGCTCATCGTTCTCCTACATACAGCTCCATAAGTAATGCGAGATCTCCACGGCCTATCCTTGTAAAGTTTCTACACTTCCAGGATAAAGTCAAAATCTTGCGTTTGGCCAGAGAGAAAAAAGAGCTCAGTTTCCAAGGCAGACGCATATACATCAATCCCGACTTCCAACTCTACAAATTTAACAGGTGAACTTCTCATTCCAACTGTTGAGCCGGTTAATTTTGAATCACTTATTGTAAAAAATAATTTTCCATGACAATAAACATATAATTATAACTAATATCTATAAACCACCATCTGCTTCATCTGATTCAATTAAGTCAATTATTAATACAATTAATTCTCTCAGAAAAAACAGTGAAATGGTGGTTCTTGGTGATTTTAACTGCAATTGGCTTCACTGCTCCTCCTCGAGAGACAGAAATATGATTGCAAGTGCCAATTTCACTCAGTTATTAAAAGAACCAACCAGAATTGGTCGCTGTTCGTCATCCTTGATTGACTGGATACTAGTTACAAATCCAGATAGAATAAGTACATCGGGTATATTGTCTGACAGCTTTAGTGACCACTAAATTGTTTTCTGTGTGTGGAAAATTAAAATACCCAAACTACCACCCAAATATATTAAAGTCAGACAATGCAAAAACATAAATACTGAACAATTTATAAATGACCTGGCTAATATTAATTGGACTAGATTTTATTTAATTCCTTCTGTTGAGAATGCATGGGATTTCTTCTATTCTGAAGTTAACAATGTAATTAATCAACATGCTCCATTTAAAACGATTCGTGTGAAAGGTCAACATCTCCCATGGATTAGTCCTGATTTAATATGCCTTTTTAAAAAACGTGATCGAGCGTGGGAAAAATGTAAACAATCTAGAGACCCTACTGATCGGGAAGTATATCGACAACTTAGGAACCACTGCAAAACACAAACTCGGAATGCAAGATCTAACTATTACAAGGATACCTTTAGTCAAAATTGGAATAATCCGAAACAGTTCTGGAAACATCTAGATCACCTCCTTAATAAATCAAATAATGACTCTATTAATAGCGTTACTGTAAATGATAATGTTATTTCTGATTCTCTTATGATCGCTCAAGCATTTAATACACATTTTTCTCAAATTAGTAGTTCACTATATTCTGATTATTTAGTTTCTTCTAGTTCATCAAATCAAACTGATGGATCCTTTTCATTTTCTAGAATTCAGCCATCTGAAGTATTTCAAGCCATCTCTGAATTAAAAAATGGTAGTGTTGGACCTGATGGGTTGGAAGCCAAATTTCTTAAACTTGGATCCAGTATATTAATACATCCACTTTCTGATTTGTACAATATGTCTTTAGATATGAGTTCCATTCCAATTGTTTGGAAAACAGCAAGAGTAACTCCAATATTTAAGGGAGGTGACAATACAGATTTATGTAATTACCGTCCAATTTCTATTATTTGTACAGTTACCAAAATATTTGAAAAGATTATTTATCAACAATTATATAAATATCTTAATCAATTAAACATATTATCTCCTTAACAATCAGGTTTTCGTTCTGGGCACTCTACTGCTTTACTTAAATTCACTAACGATGTATTCTCCTCCTGTGACAAGAACCAATGTACAGGTGCTATATTTCTTGACCTCTCCAAGGCTTTTGACTTGGTAGATCACTACTTGCTCCTGGACAAGCTTAAATCCATAGGTTTTAATAGAAATGCTCTCTTATGGTTTAATGCTTATCTCCATAACAGACGTCAGTTTGTTCAATTTAAAGATGCACAGTCTGACGAATGTATTATGGAAAAAGGTGTGCCACAGGGTTCTATCCTTGGCCCCCTTCTTTTTTCTATTTTTGTTAATGATCTCCCGCAAGTGTGTAATAATTGTCAAGTACATTTATATGCAGATGATACTGTTGTCTATTTTTCAAGTTCCAACTCATTTCTTCTTCAGAACAAATTACAGACAGATCTTAAATCTGTTCAAAATTGGCTTAAAAGTAACCTCTTAAACCTCAATATGAAAAAATCATTATGTATGCTCTTTGGTACTAATCATTCTCTTAAATCTGCTGAACGTAACCTGTATTTTGATAATGGTACTCCAGTGACAAAAGAGACCTCTGTTAAATATCTGGGAATTTGGCTTGATCCAGAATTAAATTTCAAACCACAAATTGATTACATAATAAAACGAACATACTCTTGTTTAATGCCTCTATACAGGTCATCAAATTGTTTTACATTTAGAGTACGAAAAAAGATAATTACCCAATTAATTTTACCAATTATTGATTATGCAGATATAGTTTATCAAAACACGTACAATATATATCTTAAACCATTAGATGTTCTATTTAATAATCTGTGTAGGTTCATTTTAAAGTGCCCATATAGAACTCATCATTGCCAATTATATAATCAGCTTAACTGGTTGCTGCCTGATAAAAGACGACAGTATCACTGGTTTCAATTTATCTTTAAATGCATCTATTTGAACTTACCACCATATCTGAAAAGTTTCAGACTTTTCAGATAATCCGACTTATTTTCTTCGACATTCTCAATGTCTGACTTTTACTGTCCCTGTTATGTGCAAAGTAGTCGGTCGGAGGTCCTTTTGTTATAATGCTCCTTCAGACTGGAATAATCTGCCTCCATCTGTGAGATCTAATACTACTTTAAGCTCCTTTAGAACTTCTTTGTTAAACTATTTGAAAACTGATTGTAAATGCTTTTAATTGTAATGGTTTCTTGAAATATCTTGTTCTTAAAAACTGAAAGTCAGTTTTTGTAATTGTTATGGTTCCTGAAACAACTGTCTTTGTAAACATTTGTATACTCTGAAATGGTCCTGGGAGGGTTAGGGGGGATCTTTGAGCAGATTTGCCTTGTAATGTTTTGTTTGTTTTGTATTGTATTGAGTGCACTGTATCTGTTGTATGTTCTTGGTCCCCCTTGAAAACGAGATGCTGCATCTCAAGGGGCTTTCCATGAATAAATTTCATTATTATATATATATATATATATATATATATATATATATATATATATATATATATATATATATATATATATATATATATATATATATATATATATATATATATATATATATATATATATATATAGCAAAGGGATATTTTTTTCGGGGGTGTGTGGAAATGTTTAGGTTGACAGACCCTCCTCCGGCATATTTAAATTATGGGACTTGCCTGCGGTGCCATTTAATTTTTGCCTGTCAGTGAGGATGTCAGAACGTAATATGTTTATTTGCCCAGTCGACACTGTCAAATGTAATAAATGTCTTTAAGATTTATATTATATTGACTGACATAAAAAACAATGATATTCCTGACCATTTGTTTAATGTGTGTGTGAGGGTAATTGAGGTAAGACACAAGCGTGAGGTCATGTTAGAAGGGTAGTGAGTCGTGTCCGTTGTTCTACAGAGCAGATGTTCCCAGGGCACACAGGGACATGTTACTGCTCCTGGGGGACCAAGCGTGTTAAGGGATAAAAGATCAAAGATCAACACACTTACAGCTTGACAAGGGCTATTACACTCATAACTGAGTATGACACACACACACACACACACCAACATATTTTTGTTGTTGAGCCAAACACAAACAGATCTTTAGTACCCACACATTTGTATTTGAACATAGTAAATTGACGGCTTCATGAAATGAAACATTCCATGTAATACTTCAGGTTAGATTCTGTTCAGTATTATCTCAGGTACGGAGAGTGTGATTACTCAGCTGATTGGATTGTGGGAAAAGTCCTTGAATTACTGGGTAGAGCCATTGGGATTAAAGACAAACCTCCAGCAAACTCTCATAATGTGCCACTGTTTTTTTAACTTCAAATTCCGTTTCACAGCTCCTGCATTTTCCAGTACCACATCAGATAACAACCAAGCTTTCTTGGATAACCAGCCTCAGTGGATGGGAGGGATTAGCCTTTTTTTAATTAAGTGATTGACCCAACCATTCTTTCCATTATAATTTTAAACCCTGAATTACATTTAACAGCACTCCACATGCCCGGCCTCATGCTCTATCGCTGCATTTGACCATTACAGTGGAAATTACTCCCTCTGCTGCAAATTCAACCTCAATTTCTTGTCGAGGTCTTCGAGTTTTTTTGTAACAATCGCAGGGGGTTCGTTGTCAGATTGGTTTCCAATTAGTCAATTACTTGCCTTTAATGGTTGACATTTGGTTGAAATTGATTCTTATCTTCTTGTTTTCTTGACTATGGAAAACTTCTCTGTGCTTTACTGTAAGTCAAATCACAGTATGTCATGCTAACATGTTCTCTGTTCTCCTGTAGGGATTTCTGGACATCGACTTGACAGAGTTTAAAAAGGGTGAGGCGAATGTGACAGGCTTCCAGCTGGTGAACTACACAAACCCTAATGTCAGTAGGATAGTGCAGCAGTGGATGGACTTTGAACACAAAGATGCCAAATTCCCCAAGCGAGGACTGAAGGTGAGGCACTCAATGTAAATAATGGATTCTAACCTGACAAATAAGAAATACAAAAAAATTTGGTTGTATATAGATTAAATATATAATGTGTATATTGCAATGTGCATAACACTAAATACATTCAATTTACTTCTCATATGTCTTTCTGAATTCTCTATGCAGTACACTGGAGCTCTCACATATGATGGGGTCAAAGTCATGTCCACAGCCTTCCAGAACCTCCGCAGGCAGAGGATAGATATATCTCGCCGTGGAAATGCTGGAGAATGTCTGGCCAACCCACCAGCACCTTGGGGCCAGGGCATCGATATTCAGAGAGCACTTCAGCAGGTATCTTGCCCTGTAGGGACTGCACAAAGACTATTTTTGAAAGAACACATTGTTCACAAACATAAAAACTCCATCTGCAAGACTGACACTGGTTCTAATCTATTCTGAGTGCACAAAATGAAACCCCAATAAGCAAATTATATCTTTATTTTGCCTCATAAAGTTCACATTGATTCACCAAAGAGACCATCACAATCAAATGTGACACTGCAGATAATAAAGCCTGTTGGCGATAAACATTTATGCTGGTCTTAACAACACATGACAAGTTATATTTACAAAGAGAGGGGAAGAACACCTGGCTTTGTTGTGTTACCCTTAGGCAGATGTTTGTCTCTTCGCTCTGGGCAGTGTATGAATATTTAAGTGCAGAATTTGTTAGCAGAAACCAAATGTGACTTATTGGAAATATGTAGAAATAGAGAAGTCGTAAACACATTGGTATTTTCTTCCAGCCATATCATCCGATTCTCCATTTCACTTAACTTAATTATAAGCGTGAGGAGTTTCAAGCAATGTAGTAAACTCAGTGTGTAGCATTCTTCTTGCAGAGGTAGACTCACAGTTGCCCACAGCTGTGTCTGATGAGAGTCTGATGTGTGCTGGACTGAGGCAATTTGGTCCATCTGCTGGGAGGCCGTGGAGATTGATGTTCAACTCGGTCAATTAACTCCATCATTCGGCCTGGGAGACATTCTGTACTGTACACACAGAAGAGGCGCTGCGAGAGATGTACACCCTTCTGGGGAGGAGTACTTGAGAAAGAAAGAAAGAAAGAAAGAAAGAAAGAAAGAAAGAAAGAAAGAAAGAAAGAAAGAAAGAAAGAAAGAAAGAAAGAAAGAAAGAAAGAAAGAAAGAAAGAAAGAAAGAAAGAAAGAAAGAAAGAAAGAAAGAAAGAAAGAAAGAAAGAAAGAAAGAAAGAGAAAGACTGTCATCTTCTCTGTGTTTAATTCTCAGGTTCGGATTGACGGCTTAACGGGACACATTCAGTTTAACGAGAAAGGACGAAGAACAAACTACACTGTCAGTGTGATGGAGCTCAGGCCGACGGGACCAAAGAAAGTAAGTACTTAAATATCAGGAAAAGGATTAGGAAGCTTCTTGATGTGACAGACTGTTTCTAACTTTTCAGATGGATTTTTTTCACTTATACTTTAAATGAAACATTCACAGGCTTTAGTATGGTTATTGTTTCAGCAAATTACTCTTTCATAACTAATGGCTCGTTTCCACAGAGCGGTAAGGAACAGTATGGTACCGTAAGGTACAGTATGGTTTCGATTTGTCAGAAGTTGTGAATGGGACCAAAATACCGAACTGTACCACTTTTTTGGGACCCTTCCATTGGAGGTACCTAGCACAGTAGTCTGGTACCTAAAGGGTGGAGCTAGACTCACTGCAGAACATTGATTTGGTTGAAAGAGAATCGTCACTTGCATGTGCTACAAGGAGAATGACATTCCTTGCAGCCTGCAGGCTTTGCTCAAAAAAACCTTGTCTTCTTCTTGTGACTTCATGTGCCGAGAAACAAGAACAAGATCTGCTGTATTTCCTCCATTGTTGTTTACTGTGTTGCTTTCTTCTTTAAACAAGATTGACGTTGAATGCTACTTTCATACACCATGGCTATCTAGTAAGGGTACTTTTGGCGGTGGAAATGCAAGAATCGTCCCAAATCATACTGTACCACTCGGTGGAAATGAGCCATAAATGAGCATGTAGTGTCTCCTGTGGGATATCTCAGAAAGGTTTCTGATGATGCTCAAGTTCCTGTCCCTGATTTGATCTTTTCTCAGGTGGGTTACTGGAATGAAGATGAGAAATTTGTGAGCACAGCGGCCTACATCCCAGGCAGTAATGAGACTTCCGGACTTCAGAACCGCACATATATTGTAACCACTATTCTGGTATGTCTTCAAATAATTTTTGTGATTTACTGGTTTAAACTTGTGCTGGTTTAAAATGAGCTCCTACTTCAGAGTAGGGTCTAACCCAGCACAATAGAAACTACCAGTGACATAAGTGTATGCTGATTGGCCAAAAGCACGCGAAACACCAGCACCTGGCATTTTTAAAAAGCTGTGTACACTCACAGATTATAGCCTATATTTATTCCATGAACTAATTCTACAAACAGTGATAGATGGACCTCTTAAACTTTACGCTAAGGAGAAAATCCAACGTGACCTTGAGGGGGCAAACACTAATACTTTTTCATATAATGTCTACTTTCTTTGTATAACAGTATATCTAATAACATATTAGACAGGACTGTTAAACAGATCATAAACTAATGAAGACTGAGCATGGGAGCACGGGCAAAATAAATATCCGCCGCGCTGTCAAAATAAAAGTCACAACAACAGAGTTCCTACTGGCGATGTGAATGCAACCAGAAAAATGACTCTAGGAGAACATTTAGTTCTTGGGGAACCACCCTGGTAGCTAGTTCTTATAACTAAGTTCAACTACCCAGTGCTAAAGCCCCTTTACATAAATCAAATAAATGTTTCCTGAGCACCCAATCAGCATATGATTTTTGAAGGTTGTGACACTGAAGACTAGAGTAATGGCTGTTAAAAATGCAGCTTTGACATTACAGGAATAAACTGCATTTTAAAAATATGTCTGAATAGAAATCAGTGCATCGAATTTCTTTGTCAATGGGTGGTCCAGAGTCCAAGTCCCTTTGACCAGGGCCCTTAGAATCTTCCTAATCTTCCCTCACATTATGGCGCCCCATGGTCAACTGAAAATACAGGAATTTGGACACAGCCCACCATCTCACGATTGTTCTTCTCCATTTTTTATATCTTAGAATGGCTGATGCATCACCTCCATGTTTTTATCCCTCAGTATGATGACGGTAATGCTGTTCTGTGCAGATAAAAGCATGAAGGCTCTTCTGTGCTCTGTCTGTAAATGAGACATTATTGCTCCGCCAGTCACAGTGTTTTCATCTTATACTTAAAGGGGACCCTTGGATTGAATTGCCTGCAGTGGACAAAAGATTAATTTTCCTTTTCTTTATCCTCGTTCAGCAGAGATCTTTGGGCTTAGCCTGCGTTTTAGCAATTCTGTCGCAAGTTAGGCTTCAGAGGGCATTTATTAACCTTTCATATGTGGACTGCCCATCTCTCTCCCAGCCAGAGAAAGGGCAAAGTGAGTGGACTGGCCTCCTGATGGAAGGACGTGGGGAGAATGGATGATAAGGAGGGAAAAAACAGTAATGGATCAGCGTGTTGGTTAGGGGCTAAGCGCTCACAAGGGTATAGGATGGATTGCAGGAAATAGTCGGAGCTATCCTGTTTGTCCTACAGATACTGTTTATCAGAGAGGCTGGGAATAGTGGCATCACCACGGGTGCTCTAAAGAATGATCTGTTTCTCTGAAAGACAGCATGTACTGTAGGCCATCTCTGAGGTCTGCATTAGCAGGTAATGTGGTGCCGCTGTTCAGGTCTGTTTCTAAGATGTATTGCAGCACAGTTGGGTTCAAATATTTTGTTATACTGAAATATTTGCAGATATGACACAGTTTTCAGGTATTTAGCATCTTGAGGTTTGTTCCTGGAAAAGCTGTTTGAAAAAAAAAAATATATATATATAAATTATATAATTTATATAAGTATATAATAGTGGCTCTATTTGCTTTTAGTATCAAACCTATGCTGCTCAGCCAGTGGTTATTTTCTATTCTTTGTCACCTCAGTCTATTTTTCTATCTCCCTCCTCTTTATGCTCTCTTGTTATTTTGTTCATTGTGAGCTCCTTAGGAAAGTCCTGTTACTGAGTGAGCTGTCAGGTGGGCCTCAGGTGCTGTTTGTGTTGTAATCTCCTCAGGATGTCCAATCTTTCTGAAATATCACAACTGAACTGCTAACTCATATTACAGAATTTCCACAAATAGAATCACCCTACACTTTCTACACAATTGATTGCCAGGTCTGTCCCTGATGCTCAAGAAAAGTCAACTGAAAATAAACCTGTCAAGTTCACCAAGTTCTAACAAACCACTATTTCTTATCTGCTTCATCAACTATTTCTTACCCCATCTCTCAAAGTCTTAAAATGTGGTTTCCATAGTGCTTACAACGTGTCTACTGGATTAGACTAAAACTAAATTGCTGTTTTAATCAATGGGGCTGTTCTTGCATTTGGTGCAGTGTGCCTTCAGTAGATAGACTGTCTTTTTTTATCTTATTTGCCTTGTCTGTCTTAAATGAAGTGTTTTACAGACATAATATGTATATTTAATATTAAAATGTAATAGTATAAAATATATAATGTAAAATATTCAAACATTCCTTGAAAATAAAGTAGGATACATAGTTATTCACATATTATTTTAGTCTTGGATCCCCAATGGTTAAAGAAATATCAGGTCTGTTACACAAAAATAATGTAAATATTTGTTGTTCACTGTATATGTCGCTTTACCTGTGTGTCCTGACTAGGAATCGCCGTATGTCATGCTGAAGAAGAACCATGAGCAGTTTACAGGAAATGATAAATATGAAGGTTACTGTGTTGAACTGGCAGCAGAAATAGCAAAACATGTGGGGTACCACTACATACTCAAGATAGTGGCTGATGGGAAATATGGAGCCAGAGATGCTGAGACCATGATGTGGAATGGGATGGTGGGAGAGCTTGTCTATGGTGTAAGTGCTACATCTTATTTTCTCACTACATAAATCCAGACCTGAATATCATAGTGTTAGGGACAAACGCTAAAGAACACAGAAGCGTTTTTACCAATTATACTGAGAAAACCAGACCTCATTATAAAAGTTTTAGTAATTGACCAAAAGACTTCATATTTTCAACTCAAGTATAACAACACAGAATGAGAGAAAAAATCCACCTGGAAAGGCATTTACTTTCGATGCGTCACGAGTGGTTGCAGGAAGGCAGACGAAGACGGAAGTTCCAACACAAATTTAAAATCAGTGATCCACAAACAGGCAGGAGCAACACACACTAAATGTGCATGTTGAAGGAACAACTTAAGTAATAAACACAAACGAGGAGGATAAATTACACACAGCTGACACATATGAACTAATAATGACAGTAAGTATGGAGACAGACGGGACAAATATACACGTGACAAATGAAAACAAACTGAAAGTCCATGAACAAAACTAAACAGAATACTGTAGTGACAAGATGGAGGAGAGGTTAGAGTAGGTCCGCTCTTCATTTACTTTTCCCTAGCTTGCCTTCAACTTCTTTGTGTAATTTAATAACATATTTAACAATATATATACTTGGTGTTTATTGCAATAACATATATTCCTCTGCAGAAAGCTGACGTAGCGGTGGCCCCACTGACCATAACCCTTGTCAGGGAGGAAGTCATTGATTTCTCCAAGCCTTTCATGAGCCTCGGCATCTCCATCATGATCAAAAAGCCCACCAAGTCCAAGCCTGGTGTGTTCTCCTTCCTGGACCCTCTGGCCTATGAGATCTGGATGTGTATTGTGTTTGCCTACATCGGCGTGAGCGTGGTGCTTTTCCTAGTCAGCCGCTTCAGTCCCTACGAGTGGCATGCAGAGGACTGTGAGGAAGGAGACGAGCAGAACCCTAACCAGCACTCCTCGTCATCCGCCCAACCGGGTCAGGGCCAACAGAACCAGAACCAACAGAGTCAGGAGCAGACCAACGAGTTTGGCATCTTCAACAGCCTCTGGTTCTCATTGGGAGCTTTCATGCAGCAGGGCTGTGATATCTCCCCCAGGTGAGATGCCAATTTGTGTTTTAGTTCTAACTGGTTTTGCTTTAGGATTTTATTCTGGACATAAATGAAAGGTCAATTTCACATAAAATATTTTTTTATTCAATTGGTCACTGTTTGACAATCACAAAATGGCTACACTTTATAATAACGTTCAGTTATAAGTCACTTATAAGTTATTGATTAATGATGAATTAATCATTTACAAAACATGACTATACATTCATAAATTATTAATAAGTGATATGCCAACATTTTACGAATGTTTTGTTAATTCACTTATAAGTCATTTATAAATTATTAGTTAATTCATTAATAATTATTGCTATACATTCATAATTATTATGCTATACCGCCTATTTCCATATATAAGTGATGAATAGTTTACACTATAGATTAGGGGATACAAAAAGTGTTGTAAATTATTTGTATACAGATACACACAATGTAAAAAAGGTAAGAAAGATCTACAAATGATATGTAACACATTTACAAGTGATGAATGATTTACACTTTAGATAAGGGGATGCAGAAAGTGCTGTAAATGATTTATTCATGCATTTACACATCATCTATAACAGGTGTTGAGCACTTTGTAGCGTGTACTGCAGTGTAAGTGCTGACTGGTGAGGGTATAGACTACTGTCTTCTCTGACACACATGGATTCTTTAACCGCGGTGCAGCTGTTCAGAAAATAGGCGGTATAGCATACCACTTATTGTTAATTATGAATGTATTAACTAATTAATTTATAAATTACTTATAACTGAATTAACAAAACATTTATACATTGTTAGCATATCACTAATTAATTATTTATGAATGTATAGTCATGTTTTGTAAATGATTAGTTCATCATTAACTAATAACTTATAAGTGACTTATAACTGAACGTTATTATAAAGAGTTACCCATAAAATACTCATTTAGAAAAACATTTTAGGAAGTGGCAGGAGCAGGAAGAGCAGACCTTTTTGAATCTGTGGGAAGAAAACTGGTCAAATATAATAGACTATATGTCCATTCCAGTTCATTAACTGACAATCTTGATCAACAGAGAGCTCCCATTGTAGTCAATGGAGCTGTATTCATTGCATGTGCTTGACAATGCCATGACATGTCTCTGGAGTGTAAATCCAGTATATGCTGAGTTTGTAGAAGGCTAGCGTTCCAAGCAGGTGTGACTATACAAACGTTTCTACAGTGATTATTTGATTACACAATTGAAAACAATTTAATACAAACCTTTCATTTCATTCAGTAAGATTCTCCTTTGGAAGTATTCTCTCAGAACAGAACACAAAATGACTGTTGACAAATGTATGAAGTTTTAACAGGTTCGGCACAGATTATTCAACATTGTGTTACAAAGACCCAGCTCTGGGTGGATGTGTGAGGTGTTTCATCATTTGTATTGTCATACAAATTTACAGCAGCTGAGTTACTCAAAAACGGCCCAGTACCTGAGAATACAATATTTTGGAAAAATGCCCATCTCTAGTCTTAATTTTCCTATGTCCATGTAACGCTACCTCTAATGCTCATTGAAATGCTCCGACAGCGCTTTAGAATGTGTGTGCGTGTGTTTGTTTTTTATTCTGGGGTGTTGTAGTTCTTTCTTTCGCTAGTCTAAATATTAGCCACAGCTAATCTCTTTCTGATTGTAGCCTACCTACCACAGACACATACAACTGATTTTTCTTCAACTAATAGTTCTCCAGTTCTTCCAGTTCTGTGACTGTGGGAGCGAAGGCGAATCATTACATTTTTCACCTGCCGTCTCGCATAAGCACCAAGGACCGGGCAAAGTGATGACACAAGGTGGATGGATGACCAAATAAAAAGTATGATAGCACTAAAAAATGAGTTAATAAAAGCAATGTAAACCTCAATTTACACACGGACTGATGTCAGATACTGAATGTGTTCTATTTAGGCTTATTGCCCTTGAACGATCAAATACACACGTAATTATGCCTATGTCCATATTGGTGGTTATGTCTTGAGTGAACAAGATTGGGAGACATGTGGCAGTGTTGAATCTGCTCATTACTGTAGGTCTTAAATTGAAAGCAATCTAATATAGCAAATACCCGGCCGTGTCCGTGTCATTCATGTTAATCAAACAACAACAACAACGGGGAACAGTACTTAAACTTAAAGCACCGTTTGTATCTGTATCTTTATGTTGTATGTATCTGTCCTATTCTGCCCTACAAAGGCAAAAGTATGGAACTGAGAAAAATTACTTTAAAGATTTTTAGTTGTCCAGCCAAATTATTATAGGTAGGACACTGGAAATCTGGCAATTAGATGTTTTAGTAATGACAATTATCTACATAAAAAAAATCTTGAGCTCAAACTTGACTTTTGACCCCTATTTTGAAGTTACTGTACTCTGCCTTTGTGTTGTCTGCTAAATGTCACACCAATGCAAATGGCAGTAACTTCCACATTATCAATATTTGATGATCACCATTTACAAAATCATTATAGTAACACCTGTATAAAATCTAGTGACCATGGCATTTATTTTGGATGATTTACAATTTCTTTTTTATATGGAGCAGTTTGGTAGCCTATTCATTGGATAGCTGACTAGACTGTTTATGCTATAGGCTGATAGCTAGCTAAACCGATCTATCTAATTTGTTAGTCTAAAATGCATCTTTTGTGCTACACAATATTTTACCTTTCAAAGCCACCTCAACCATCCTTAAACGCTATTAGTAAAAACAACCACTCAACTATTTGTTTTACCTACACATTTATTCAGGTATCGTGTGTGTCAGAAGTGCTTCAGTGACAGATGTATGACACAGGCTACACCGTCATTTAAACACAGCAAACTTTAATGGACAGTAAAACAAAGGCAGAATACCGTAACTCCAGGCCTTTTGCCTTTGTAGGTCTAGTGATTTCTCAGTGGTACGGCTGTTGTGTGGCTCTTGGTAGATTACTGATTTGTGTTTGCAGTTTAGTCATTTCTCATTTGCACAGCTGGTTTGTGATATGTGGCAATATTTCTGAAGTATTCACATCCACTTGGACCGGACACAGCAAGCCTAATGCCACAGTGTCTAATGAGAGGAAGACAGCAGCTCTTTGAAAGGCAGATTAAAGTGCTGTGAGTGCGACATTGGAGCCTTCCACTCTGTGCTGCTGGTGCGCAGGGCCAGAAATTAAGTGCCTCTTTCTACACAGTTGCTGGACTCTCAAAGGTCACCAATTAAAAACCTAATTAATAGGGGGTGAAGCTGGCAACATGAGGTCAATGGCTGTGGGTTTTAAGGGCACAGGGAGGGATAGTGCAGTATGTCTCAGAGAGAGAAATGTCAACGGCTGAGTTCAGGCACCAGACAGCATTTGCACCTGTGGGCAACACATTGAAGTCTCGCTGATGCTTAAAGCTAACATTCCAGATGGATATCCTAGATTCCTGATTCTGCGATATAATTAAACGTCTTTCTGATCTGTGAGTCTCTTTTAAAAAGTTGAAGAGAGTTTAAAATGTGTGACTGTGTTCTGTTACAACATATAGTGACTTAAATTGCATTCAAGATATATAGCCTATATATATTTAATCCATTCATGTATTCTTTATGAATCATAGACTGTTCTAAACTTGCCTCTTAAGATATCTAATTTTGGTCAAAATTGGAGGCAGGATCACCCATATCTCATGTAATAATCCTGTCATTGTTATTGTAACAATCTCAGTTGGTGGACAATGTGGAAGAAATAGTGATGTATAATGAACACATTTCATTCAGTATTGAAAATGATCAATAGAAATAGTTAAATGTAGTAGAAGACTAATTGAAAGATTTGTGTGCATAGTTTAGCAACATTTTAACGCCAAACGCCAAATTGATGCCTAGGCTGGACATTTTAAATCAGTCACTTTGGAACTTCCGTTTTAATTACGATTCTTCCTTAACCCTCAGAGCCCAACGGCATCGCCCACGACGTCACACGGCACCTCCGATAAATATCTATATTATTTCATGAAACTTTTATCGATTTTCTTACCGTTTTTTTCCAGCAGAAAGCTAACGAGCTAGCCATCACGGGGGTGTCTTTGGTGTCTTTGTAGCCTTTACAGAAGGTTTTCTATCCAGCCTGGAACATGTGCATCTTTTTGGAGTTGTTCAGCAATAAATCAAAACGCTTACATCCAAGATATATCCACTTGATGTCCATAATTTATAAATTTTCCGTCATTTTTGCCGCTAGCGCGATGCTAGCTGCCATTTTGGATGAGGGTTTGACCAATGACAGGCTGATCCGTCATCCACGTTGGTGTGCGTCATTACGCATGAAGCACAGCTCTGTTATTGTTGATAGAGAGACGCACGGCTAGTGTTGAGGAGAGAGAGAGAGAGACGCGCTGCAGTTTTTAGTAGTTTTGTGGAGAAAGTTTGAGGAAAAAGTTTGAGGAGAAAGTTTGAGGAGAAGTTCCTGACAGGAACTGTTTTGAGGCTTGGCACCAGTAAATATCCAAAATCCAAAGAGGCCAATAGCGCCTGGACTTTTTTTGGAAAAATGTAAATAGTTTTGGTTCTGTATAAGTTATCATGTTTATTCCTGAGTTCCAGGACTCCAAAGACTTGAACAAACTGTTTTCCAGAGGAAATATGCTTAGCTTTTATTTATTTGTGTGTGTTTTCAATAAATATTTGAGTGATTCAATTTCCGTTTTATGTTTTCATTTGTCTTTATGGTCCCATAACTTATTTTACATTCAGGTGACATCAATGCAACACAAATATACTGACAGTGCAACTTGTCTTGAAAAAAAAGAGGTGTGTCAATTGTCTGTGCACAACAGGGTTGATGTTTTACAAGCTTTTTTAGTAAATAACACCAGGCGGAAAATTTATTGTAAAAATACCCTTAGGTCTTAAAGGGTTAAAGAGCGTGTCTCTGTACCATAGAGAGCAAGGGAACCCATTGTGATTTGGAACAGAGCTCATATCTTTCTGTTGTTTTTTCAGTTTTGTGGATGTCATTTCATCAATATAGCAATAATTGTACCTTTCCTTTTTTGGAGGTGACAATTACTATTATAAGCATAATTACAAATGGGTATGTTGGCAGGGAGTCATTAAAAAAAAGAGATGTGATGAGTAAATCATGAGTTCAGTTTCATAGGTAACATCTCTCACACATTTTAATATGGGTTTTCTGTTCAGCAGCGTCTGTATGGCAGCACGCACTTTGCGTACCATAAGTAACGCTTTTTGGTGTTAATATTATTATTATTTTTATATAATTATTGGCATTCAGTTGAAGTATGTGAGATCAAAAACGAGAGCAATTGTGTTGATGTTTTTTTTTTCCTTTTTTTCTCAAAGGCAGCTTTCCCCCCAAAATGTTTAAAACTGACTGTCCTGCACAAGCTAGTTTGGTTGAGAGTCAGTGTCCACACACACACATGCACATATGGTAGTCAAAATCTGCTTGAAATAATGGAACAGTTGTTTTTTTTTTTACTATTACTATTAACAGGATCTGCATTTTTATAAGTTTAAATAAAAGACTTTAGTTATAAGCGACAGTTAAATCAACTGCGTGCATCAAAACCACTCCTTTCGACTTTTCAAACATATCAGTCTCTGATTAACATGTAATTTATTTAAGCTACAAAATAAACTTCATTCTGTAAAATAAATATAATGAACTAAGCAAAAACATTTTATAATTACCCAAAAATCTAACATAGTTCTCCCCTTACACACGTTATCACGTCTGTCAAAAACTCAGACTGGCTGTCGGTTGGAATATTAGAACTAAAAACACTGACATAACACTCATGGGCATCAGTCACTTCACTGAATACTTGCCAGCTAATAAATAAATAATTATTACCTTACAATCCATCTATTGTCAAATCCACATCAGTTGAATATCACAACATCTATGTCTTTTTTTAAAATATGCCCACAATACACAGTAATATTCTTGTCAATACTACTGTGCATTGTGGGCATATTTTTAAAGCAGAGGTTCAAGGAGCAGAGGTTCAAGGAGTACATGCATTTCCTGGAAAAGCCACACTAGCCACACTAACGGATGTTTTGACT
This sequence comes from Gobio gobio, assembly GCF_949357685.1. Taxonomy (NCBI): domain Eukaryota; kingdom Metazoa; phylum Chordata; class Actinopteri; order Cypriniformes; family Gobionidae; genus Gobio; species Gobio gobio. The sequence continues at coordinate 31,310,304 of NC_137109.1, read as the reverse complement.
ACGATTTCCGAGTAGAGGATGAAAATTGTACACTGAGCCGCTTCAACTGAGTGAAATACTTCACACTGCTTACTAAAGAGAATAAACACCAATCCAATTGAAAAACTTTGCCAGGTTAGTGAACATCGCTCAACGTGTTGGTTTTGATGGACGTTTTTTTATATACAAACTACGCATTTTGATTCTGTCAGCATTGGTTGCCAATAAGGAATGAACGGATCTAAATGAGGCAGTTTAGATTTTAATTACAAAGAACTCAGGAACTAGAAACAGAACAACCAAATGTAACGCAACAAGAACTGACAATGATAAAGACACGGCTTAAATACACAGAACAAACCAATTAACTAAATGAATAACAGGTGCGCAAATTAATCAAACTATGAAAAACCATAGAAATGAACTGAAAACTAGGGCACAAAACTAAAACACGTGACAAACCAACCCAAAACAGAAACAAACCCAGATTATCCCTTACAGGGAAAACTAATCGGAATAACGGTCAATTAAACTATATTTACACTCTTATCCCACAATGCAGTGCAATATGATTATATATGTTTATTTATTTACTATTATTTTTGACAGGCAATTTGCTGTGTTGGTATGGAAAATGACCTTAACCTGCACCGATTCAAAGTGATAAGTCTTGTACAATCCTGCAGTGTACAGTGTGTCATCCAGCATATCAGAACTTAAAGACAGTATATGTCTCTGTGAGCTCCTATATGAACTGATCATACTGTCTCTGCAGTGGTGCTGAAATGTCAGTGGTGTGAGAGAGAGCAGCACGCAACTTTCCTGTGGATGTCTCCTGTGATGGGGCACAGAGCGGCTTCAGAGGATCTTAATTAGACTGTCATTTCTCCTTGACATTTTTTTCACTGCGACTCAGACTCTGCAGAGGGGAATCGACAATGTTGTAATGATTATACCTTCTCTCTCCATGTCACTGAAGATGTCAACCCGAGAGGACGGATTGTGGATAGCATGTCCCATTGCGGTTGAACATGTTTCACTGTCTAAAACACTTCACCTCAGACATTGCTGTATGAGCAGACATGCATGACTGGATATTCACGGTTCTGTTTGTGTGATGACATTTAATTAGTGGCGAAAGGAGAGAGTGGACAACAGAGCGAGTGCGGCAGCAGCATTAACGACTTCCATTATGCTTCTTTAATCATGGGTAGTCAGAGCCCCTTTCCTCTGTGATCATCTGCATGTGAATTTACACACTTACTCCTCCTGTCTAATGAGCGCTGATAGGTTGAATGGTGAGTGGTCTAGCCGCTTGATGGTAACAGTCAGACTATGGTTTGCCCCTTCGTGTGCTATTTATTCTTTGGGAGAAAAAAAATCCTTGTTCAAATGTCAGACCTGTCACTCAAACCTCCCCATCAGACCTAATTTATGCAAGCCACTCAAGATAATGTTTATCTCCTAACACAGGTGGGCCCAAAATCTGATATTGTGGGTGGGCCCACTGTCTCATATCTCTTCTCTTCTCCTCTATATATGAAATGTTATATTGTAAGATTTGTCTTGTTTTTAAAATATGTTATGCTCAGCAATTCTGCTTTATTTGATCAGAAATAGGAAAAACAGTCATATTGTGAAATAGTATTACAATTTAAAATAACTACTTTCTATTATTCCTGCAATGGCAAAGGTGAATTTTCAGCTGACATTTATCTAATCTTCAGTCACATGATCCTTAAAGGGATAGTACACCCAAAAGTGAAAATTACCCCATGATGTACTCACCATCAAGCCATCCTAGGTGTATATGACTTAATTTTTTCAGACGAATACAATCTGAGTTATATTAAAAAATGTCCTGGTTCTTCCAGACTTTATAATGGCAGTGAAAGGGTTGAGATTTTGAAGCCCAAAAAAGTCCATCCATCCATCATAAAAGTAATCCATACGACTCCAGGGGATTAATAAAGGCCTTCGGAAGCCATACATTTGTGTAAGAAAAATAAAAAATTGCATAAACTAAAATTACTAGCTTCCGACAGATGGCCTATGATGCGAAGGAAGCTAGTTATTTTAGTTTGTAAAATTTTAAATTCACTTAGCTGTTTTACGGAGAAAAATATTAACCCTTGATCTCATACATGGCGCATTAACGAACGTGGAAGCACAGAGGATAGAGCAAAATACTGAATACTGAATTAGAAGTTTAAAACAATAATTTTTAAAGATACATTTCAGAGGATTTCGACATAAGAGAAGATGATCTTGAGTTTGTTACCCAGCCCTATTTGTTTAAACCGTGAACGCTACTCCTACATCCTACGTCATACTTTGCATCAGGAGTTACTCTTTTGACGTATGCCGACTTGCGTAGGCACGCTGCCGGAAGCTAGTTATTTTAGTTTGGTAAAGTTTTAAATATGGATATTTTTCTTACAAAAACCCATCACTTTGCTTCAGAATGAATTTATTAATCCCCTGGAGTCGTATGGATTACTTTTATGATGGATGGATTCACTTTTTTGGACTTTCACTACTCTTCTGGTTTACTCCTCTGACCTCTGTTGTACCTCCTTCACTCCTTATCCTTTAGCCTTTATTTCTCGTTGTTTCTTGTGTTCTAGAATCACACAGTGGGTGGGTTCATGTGATCTGTGCTAAGCAGATCTTATAGTTAAGTGGTTGATGGACCCTCTTACACTGATGATGGCTCTCACAGGACAAGGATCTTTCCCATATCTCCCAGTGCTCTGCCCACAATGGCATATCAAAAGTCATCTAGTGTCATTACACCAACACACAACTACACTTTAGTGGCCCACATCACACCTGCTAGAATGTAAAAATACTTCACTACTGTCCGCCTCTGTTTGTTGAGGATAAAATATTGCTCTTTTCATCATTTTCAGATGGTTTTCGTGTATTTCTGTGCTCACTTCTTCCTTTGAGTAAGTAACTAAGTGAATCATTGGTCTTACTCAGAATAACAAAAATGTAATGACTGGGACAGGTTCTGCAAATCATTTGAAAACTATCAATGTTTATTCATTACTAAATACACCACCATTCAAACATTTGGTGTCAGAAGTCTCTTATGCTCACCAAGACTTGATCAAATATACAAAATAATAAAATAAAATAAAGCAGTGCTGCTTAATATTTTGGTGGAAACCATGATATATTTTGCAGGAGTATTTGATTAATAGAAAGTTTAAAAGAATAGCATTTACTTAAAATAGAAATATTTTGTAACATTATACATGTCTTTACTGTTAACACGTAAGTTAATCGCTGTTCTAAACGAATGTGTGCTGCATTGTAACACCCACACATACGTACAGACAGTAGGTCACACATCACAAGCAGATTGCGCACACAGAATCAATACAAATTTAGCGCAGAAATGTATTGTAAACACTGTTCTGTGATTTATCAATAAAATAGCTAAGAAACTGAAAAGTTAACTAGAACCTACTGCTCCACTATAGAGCAGGGATGGGCAAATTCGGTCCTGGAGGGCCACTGCCTTGCAGAGTTTAGCTCCAACCCTGATAAAACTCACCTGCCTATAGCTTTCTAGTAATCCTGAAGGCATTGATTAGCTGGTTCAGATGTGTTTGATTAGGGTTGGAACCAGTGGCCCCCCCAGGACCGAGTTTGCCCATCCTTGCTATAGAGGGTATGCACAAAACCAGGTCTGGCGCCAGAGGAAGGTTCTTGAGGCTTGGCCTCGGACCCCATGGGCAACCCTGTGCCCCGCTCCGGACAGAAGGAGACGGACTTCATAATAGCATGTAATTTTCTAACTCAAGCCACTGCCGCCTGCTGCTTCTGCTACTGATGAGGGAAAAGCTGCCCAACACTACTGGTGTAATCTGTAATCCTCGTAATCCTCTGTAAGAATTCGTAATAATAGTATATTATTAGTGAAACGGAGTTGGCAAAAGTACTTTTTTTTTTGTTTCGAATGTGCGATGACGCATAGGCTACAGTGTACAAGATAAGATATTTGATATATGCGCACCAAAATCCTCTGCCTGTCATGGTTTTGTTATTTTCTGTTTGGTTTCGGTTAGGTTCCTGTTTGTTCCAGTGATTTAATTATCATCAGCTGTATCTTATTTAGTTCCTGATTATCCCCTGCATATATACTCCCTGTTCAGTTTTGTCTTTTGTCATTTATTTTTTGTGTTCAACGTGGTTGTTATTCTCCTGAGTTTATTAAGACTATTATTTTTTAACATCTCCCTCATCGAGCGCATCTATTTACACAGCCATTTGTTACACTGCCTGACTTTTTTCTAAGAATTTTGAGATATAAACTTGCAACAGCGAGATATAAAGTCAGAATTGCGAGATATAAAGTCAGAATTGCGAGATATAAAGTCAGAATTGCGAGATATAAAGTCTGAATTGCGAGATATAAAGTCTGAATTGCGAGATATATAGTCAGAATTGCGAGATATATAGTCAGAATTGCGAGATATAAAGTCTGAATTGCGAGATAAAGTCTGAATTGCGAGATATATAGTCAGAATTGCGAGATATATAGTCAGAATTGCGAGATATAAAGTCTGAATTGCGAGATAAAGTCTGAATTGCGAGATATATAATCAGAATTGCAAGATATAAAGTCAGAATTGCGAGATATATAGTCAGAATTGCGAGATATAAAGTCAGAATTGCGAGATATAAAGTCTGAATTGCGAGATATAAAGTCAGAATTGCGAGATATATAGTCAGAATTGCGAGATAGTCAGAATTGCAAGATATAAAGTCAGAATTGCAAGATATAAAGTCAGAATTGCGAGATATAAAGTCTGAATTGCGAGATATATAGTCAAAATTGCGAGATATATAGTCAGAATTGCAAGTCAGAATTGCGAGATATAAAGTCTGAATTGCGAGATATATAGTCAGAATTGTGAGATATATAGTCAGAATTGCGAGATATAAAGTCAGAATTGCGAGATATAAAGTCTGAATTTCGATATATAAAGTCAGAATTGTGAGATATAAACTCGCAACTCTTAGCCTGACAAGCCAGACCCATATCAAGATGTTGGGTCTGGAAACTCACCATTGACAGGGCTCAATCCGAGGGGCGGGATAAACGGTTGTCTTTCAAATTCCCTCTGCACGCCATTGAATAGCGTCACAACCAACCAGAGCGAAGAAGAAGGTGACGCCGAGCTAACGTTAGTTGATAGACTTTCGCTGTACCCGGTAGGCAACCTCCCACCGACTCAACACGGGGGGGGGGGGGGGGGGATACTTTTTTCTCAGATTTACGACTTAATAACTCACAATTGCGACTTTATATCAAATGATAAAACAAGACACTGACACTTTTTCATGTTAATACAGTAAAGCTGCTTGATTTTAAGCAATCTATTGTATAAAGTGATATATAAATAAACGTGACGTGACTACTGGAGTGCCTGTAGAGCTTGTGCAAACATATCCACGTTGTTATGATCAGATGCTTTTCTTTTGCTTTATTAAAATGTTTGCTGTTTTCTCAATTTTGTTGAAAGAACGAAAAAAAGAACTTCGCCTTGAGTATATCAGGGCCTTAACACCTCACTGTGCCTCCTCTGACTACCTTCACAACTGTCTCCCATATTTACAGAGTGACCACAGAGCTACCAGTATGTAAACATTTGAAAGTGACTCCCATCAGCACAGAATTGCAATCTAGAGTGACATAAAAGTTGCATGAAGTTCAGACTGAGGTCACATTGCAAAACATTGGACCTGTATCTGATATAGCAACACATATGGAAGTGGCTCAAATCAGAATTGAAAAGATCAGATTCCAGTTGATTTGTGCTGTTCACACCATTATGAAAATAAACATCTGAGTGAAAAAAGAGCAAGAAGAAAATGGATTTGGGCCAGTTTTGCCTGCAGTCTGATTGTAGCCATGTTTGGCAATACAGATTGATGTTTTAAATTCAGCTTGTCATTTTAGTTTAAGCACTTAAGTTTAAGTTTCCTTGATGTTTCCTTCAAACAACTATTCTTTGTTTGCCAACATGCGTGTCTTTCTTTATGTTGCTTTTAGTTAATCATATTGCATCATAGTAAAAGATCCTTACAGACAAAATTAAAAGATACTATCAACATTTTTTTTAGGAGAAGATAAAAGTTTTATGAGGTCTATTTTTTTTCTTAATGCATTGTTTAACAGGCCTCCTGAAGATAAAAGAACAAACATAAGAACAGAAGCAGCAGCAGTTTTATTTTTAATTATCTTCAGTGAAGCAGTCCCTAGAGCAGTCCCACTTAGACTTTGTTTTGCAGTTCTCTCTGCGTTTCCTCTGAGGAGTTACATCGCTTATTAGTTATTTAGAGAAACTGTCAAGAGTCAGTGTCCAGCGTTCTGCGTGTTAACTTGCACGCTCATGATCTGCCTCACATCAGCTCATTTATTCCCCCCGAAACAACTGTCTTCCTGCTCTATTAACTTTGTTCAAGTAATGAAATAACAGAAATTATATTTCATGGCTTTATTAAAGATCCTCCTTTCCCTAATACATTTTATATTGCATGTAGCATTAACAAGACTATACGCAATAGAATATTTTATCAATTCTTAAAAGGACAACTCACCCACAAATGAAAATTCTGTCATTATTTTCTCATCCTCATGTCGTTCCGAAAAATACTTTCTTCCTTGAACATAAAAGAAAAAAAATTCCCCCATACATTAAAAGTCTATGGGGTCCAATGTTGTTTGGTTGGCATTGGCAATCAAAATATCTACTTTGTGTTCTACATTTTATGGTAAACTATCCCTTTAAAAAAATATACATGTTCATTGTAATACTTACCTTCATGATTACACACATACAATTTGTTGTTTGCTGTGTGTTTTGTTCATACTCTTTAAAGGTATAATTATGAATATGTATTATAAGTAAGTATTAGTATGCCTCAAAAAATATGACTATATAAAAAATATGACTATAATATAGAGAAGAGAGGGAATTTTAATTCAGTAAAAAGTAATGTGCATTACTTTAAAAAAAAAAAGTAACCCAAATATTAATGTATAAATAAGTAATGGGTTACTTGTTGCATTAAAAAGGTAATCTGATTACGTAATACATGCTATTATTGTCACGCTAAACTGTGGCTTTAATGAATTGCACAACTATCAAAGATGATACAAACAGTCTTTAATATAATAATCCAAAAATGGGTATACACAGGAGAATATCACAGGGAGAAACCACACAACCACTTAACTAAAGTCAACATGAAACAATGAACAGACAAAACTCAGAGTTAAAATACACAGGGGTAAACGAGGAAACTAATGTGAACTTAATTAGTGACTAAGGGTGCTTTCACATCTCTAGTTCGGTTCATTTGGTCCGAACCAAGGGCAAACAATTATACATTGTAGCATTTTCCAGCTTTTTTGGTTCCTTTTCACACCACACTGATTGCTTTGGTCCGAACCAGTTGAAACGAACCAAAATGCAGTCACATGACAACATCCACATCACTCATTGGCCATGGCGTATTTCCTAAACTGCGACTGCGCGGGCTGGTTTTGTCCCTGGCCATAATCTATTACATTGTTTGTATACACCACAATATGCAAACAATACATTTCTATAATTAAGCGCGGATGCGGCTTGAAAACAGCGTTCTAATGCACTGCAAACGGTTAGCGCGAATCGCTCGCCACTTCAAGCGAAGATCGCGCTGTTCTTGTGAGTTTTCGAAAGTTGGGACCTAATATGGACATCAGACCAAATTTCTATGAGGCTCCGCACCACCTCACTACTCCAAGTTTGTCCGCGAGCTGCCTTCACACCTGACCGGGTGCACACTGTGCGATTTTTGCCACGATTTGGCCGTCTGAGACAAATTTAGCAAATCCTAAAATATTCCTCTGATCCTAGGCTAAAATCTGAAGTCTTTGATGTTCACCGGCAGCCGTTTAATGACCGCTGCGATCAAATTTTACCTCCAACGAAATTCTACAAACTACTCTCAGCTGTCTCAGACGACGACATCTTTGTCCTCTGTCAACCACCATAGCTTCTCTATGTGCTTCAAAAGGGAGGGGTGAGTGGTGGGCATTTGCAATTCACAACCTCACCGCTAGATGCTGCTAAAATTTACACAGTGCACCTTTAACAGTCAAAACATAGTAAAAACATGTCTAATTCCTGGGAAAGACAGCACAGCAGTGTGTCACAAAAGGAGCACTATATCTGTTTATCCATCATTATGAATTTGCAATGTCAAAAGTGTCAAAAAGATGAGTCTTCAACTGTTTAAGTTTGTATTTGACTGATTTGACTGGCTTTGGAATTTTAGAGCACCAAATTTCAGAATGATCAGCAACATTTCTGATACGATGCTTAGTCCGAGTGAATTATTCAGTCACATACCTTCTAAAAGCACATCTTAAATTCCTAATAAATTCACTAGGAGTTTCTTCTGTAAATATGTTTCCATCATAGTTTATGTGCATTTCTTTTGTCGTATAATAATATAAAATGATCCACCTCAAGTGAGTGTACACTTTTCATTTTGCAATATCCAAAAATACGTAGGCTAGTTTTTCAGAAAACTTTTAAAGGTGCATATTATGCGACAGCCAAATTAAGCCAATTATGCCATGCATACATTTCAGAAAACTGCTTTACAAATAACAGAAGTGCCTTGAAGTTTGTATAGCCTATTTCACTGTCATGTTAGAAATGTGAATAGTGGTCAAATCCAATAGATCTTCGCCAAAACATGGCATGTTGTAGGGGCATTTCTTAATACTTTTTTTTATACATTTAAAATGTATATATAAAATTATTATAACATTATCGTTATAATTTTCCTGAACATATGTACATATGTATACAACATAAATCTTTCAGTGGTGTATGAGATGGGGGATCTCAGAAACGAGGTGCCGGATTGGATTTCAGAAATGCCAGATCCGGCTTGTTACGGCACATTTTAAGCCCTGGTTACCCCCAAAATTGGCTATTTATTTATTTACTTACTTAGTTCAGAGCTACTAAAATGTTGGTCCTCTGTTGGATGGTGTTAGATATTTTAGATGTACAGTTTTATCATCTGCTTTACTTTATCCGCAGGCGAAATTCTGGTTGGGACTCTGTTTGAGTCAGATGGGTAGAGACAGTTCAGAGTTTACTTTAGAATAACAGAAATTCAATTCAATGTCAGACAGATGAAAAGAGAAAAAATGCAGCGGAAAAAACAGTGGGCTTCTCCAAGCTACACAGAAGCATGCTGCTGGTCATAGACGGAGTACAGTCCTTTGAGTGTCGACAGAAAGCTGCTCGGTGACAAAACCCATCTCAGCCGCCTGTTTGGAGAGAAGAGAGTGCTACCATGGCAACGCTGAAAGACATGGGTGTTTCCTCTGGAGTGGCACAGCTCACAGTGTGAGTGCACTGCTGACTGAGTACCACCATCCGCTTGTGTGTGCGAGTGGGGGGAGGCAGGCTTAGCCTACATTATAGGGAACAAATGTGCCCGAAAAGATGGAAGAACAGGGAAAAAATTCAAAAAGGTGTATGTGATGGATAGGTTTCGTTATAGAAAATGTAATTAGGGCTCATGTCAATGACACGTCCCCACTATAGAAAGCCATGTGTATTTTAAGCTGGTTTATGTGCCCTATTGGTGTCTGTAAAGTCATAATTTGCATAAGAAAGTATGGTCATTGCTGGTCATGATTTATCAGGCGGTGATTTGTGTTTTTAGATGCATATTGTATCTAATGCTGCTTCTAGATGTGTGTTTGTTGGTGCAGGGAGAGTCAATAGCCACAAATATCTGGGCCACCTTCAGTAGTGAGTTATCTTGAACAGGGCAGAGCAGAAGATTATGGCTATAATTTATATACCACAGGAGGGCAGTTCTATCTCAGCAATGGATTTCATAAGACACTTACACATCCGTCTAAATAAGAGACTCTGAGCCAAAAGTGTTTTATAAAGATCTGTCAGATTTATGAAACGAAAAGTGCACATTTTTAAAACAACTGCACCGAGTCACATACATGTGCCCTGCAATGAGCATATTTTGCAGACATTAGGCAAACCCCAGTTTTTCTCTCATTTAATTGCAGTCGTTTGCTGTAAACGGCATTTGCATAATCATCTCATTCCATACATGCAAAGCGTAAATACTGACCTCATGAGGAAGAGGAGCGGCAGCGTGGATTTTAGCAAGGAGAGATTCTGACATGTGACCATGAATGAGATCAGTGTGTCAGCTTCACACCCCTCAAACGGTGCCCGGCAAAAGATGTCAAACAACATCAGAGCACTGAGCTGCAATTCCCTCTGCCCGCTTCAAATTTCTGGTGCCCGAGCCTCCTGCGCACATTTTGCCTGTGGTATATTTGCAGTTTGACTTGGGGTTTTTTCACAGCCTGCTTTTTCAGGGGTGTAGGAATTATCTGAAGATTGGGAAGGAAACCTGCAGCTTGGCTCGTGAATATTAATTAGGTGATTAATTTATTTGCTTTAAGTGCACATACTTTAAGTGGGCACTAGCTGGCTATATAAGGATTAGCACTTATTGATTGTGTTTTCGTTCATTCAGTCGAATGCAGCCAGTTGGCAAAGGCTTCTGCTTGAGCTTAAATCTGTTGTTTTACGCTGCAGGCTACATTTTTTTTCTTTACACTGCGACCAAGCAAAACAAAGCTCTTTAAATATAATGATTGTTGCCAAGAAAAAAAAATGGGTATGAATATGAATATCAAATATGAATACTTTAAAAAATATGAATTTGTTTCATTTTTAATGATTTAAATAAGCTAATTATTATTAAAACAGTAAATAACATATAATAGTATAGTTACCAGTGTTCATTTTAGTATTATTGTTATATTATTATAGTATATATTATTACTTTGAAATAGCTTTTAGTCATTTTATATGTGCCTTTTATTAGTTTTTGTTTTTTCATATATTAATTTCTATTTAGCTTTTTTTTTCTTTTTTTTCAGTTTTAGTTTTAGTAATGTTTGTACTTACATTTATTTTCAGTTAGCTGCCAAGGCAACATTTTCTTATGTTCCTTTAAGTTTTTCATCTAATATTTATATTTTACTTTAGTTCATCTTTTTTGTAAATGTAATGTAAGATGGTTCACATTTACTGTGTGCAGCATTCTGCAGTGTTTCAATAATCAAGCTGTTATTAAAATCACAATATGGTGACATTACAAATCAAAGACATCCACTTTATTTTCTCAAATAAATGTACTTCAGTGTGCCTCCACATTTGATTCTCATTACTTGGTGTCGTAAATATGGCATTCTGTATTTGTCAGAATATGTATAGTGTATGTAAGGGTAATTAGCTGATATGAATTATGAATCTTAATAAACAGCAAACACATGAGCATCTTAATCAGACCAGTTTAGCATTAACTCAACACACTTCGACAAGTCCTTGTGAATCATTTTTATGGTGTAGCCTGGTCACACTGAATATTGATTTACCAGCATCATTACATTATAATACTGCTGTGTACTAAACCATTCAGCTAATAAATTTCCCATCCTACAGTAGGTGCTCACATAGCTTTCTGTATACAGCTAGATTTGTAAACACATTTCACGCAATGAGAGACATGGAAATGAAATATAGACATGAGTAAGAGTCTCGGATTTTTAAATCAATCTTAATAGAGTCCAACAAGTGCAATCATTTTTCTCATAGGGATTTTAAAATAGCCATAAACCAAGCCAATCAGGTACGAGGTGAGTCACAAGACTACAAACTTTGATTTGAAGCAAGTATTCGAAAATCGGACTAAAAAACAAAGGTTCAAGACCGTGGTTTTAGTTAGGAAAAGAACTACACTCCCATAAAGCATTGCGAACAGCATAGTCAAATTAAAAACGATGGAAAAAATGTTGAAACAAAGTATACATATATGCCTATACAAACATTTCAATATTTTAAGAGTGTAGGGAGATTACGTCATTTGCAGTGCTTCATGGGAGTGGCTGGAGCTAAAGAGCTATTTTGGAGCGTGTTGCTTTTTTTGACTCTTTGATTGGTGTAATTACGGAGCACGATTTACTAATTTGTTCCCTCGACTTATAGATTGTGTACGAATTTGTGTAAATTGTGTGGCGGGTTTAGCAGGTCGAGGGAACGAAGTAGTAAATCGTCCGCACAATTTAGCAAAACGAGAGAACGAATTAGTAAATCGTGTGGATGGTTTAGCAAGTCGAGGGAACGAAGTAGTATGCCGTCCACACGATTTAGCAAATTGAGGGAAACAAAATAGTAAAATGTGCGCATGGTTTATAAAACGAGGGAAGGAATTAGTAAATTGTGCGCACAAGTCATGTGCGGGGCTCCGTAGTAATTTTCTATACAGCACTAGGAATTTTTCACCACGAGTTCCACTGGTAAACATGATTACACTGAAATAATGCAGGCTGACAGCAGAAGCAGAAGCAAATACCATCGATTAACAACCTCGTAGCTCACATTAAGTCTGTCTTTAAAGGTTAAGTTATTTTTCAATGAATGGAGTTTTTACTTCTGGAACCCAACCTTTTCACTCTATAGATACACTATAAAACAGAATGATTTTTGTGGTAACTAGTGGTAAATAAAGAGTATTGGAAGAAAATACTATTTCTGTATTCACTCCTCTGATCTCAAGCCTTTAGCCTCCTTGTTAGAGCGTCCGACTCTCATGCCGGCATACCCGGGTTCGAGTCCCGCTTAGAGCGGGGCAGGTTCGAACAGGAGGGGTTACATCTGTCAGGACCACTATCGTCAAAGATGACTGACAATTCGCATATAGTTTGGATTGGTGGTATGGTTCTATTCTGCGCAGAGATATGGACAAGAGCAGGGAAAGCAGTGATAACCCTATAAGTGAACAGAACAGAACCAACATAAATGATGTTATATCATTAATGTTCAGTAATTTAATGTACAACATAATTTAAGAAAAATGTGTCTGATTTGAAGTGGAATATCAGAAGGCCAAGTCATGACTGGACAAGAGGAGGAACAGGTGATGGAGAAGGACAATAAGCTCCTGAGTGATGTGATAAAGCTGCTGATAATACTGAATGGGCCTCATATATATGCTGTGATAGGCGTCGTATTCCTATAGGTACACAGCTGAGAGTCAGCTGATGCAAGCTTGACTGACGTGACGTTAATGTGTTACATGCTTCTTTTTTTTAAAAAATGTATTAGAAAACTACACCAAATATGTTCAGTGGATCCTAACCATCCCCTATCAAGTTGGATTCACAGGTAGACAGTTAACCCTGCTCTTTACTCCAGCAGAGAGAGAAGATTATGCAGCCCGGCTGCCAGGAACTCAGTTTATGCCTTCTTGTCCTGCAGGTAGACCATTAAGATCTCCCTCAGAGACATTAAACTGATCTCATATGCCTGTCTAAGCTTCATTCAGGCCATGGGATTAGAGACCACCTCTAGAGATCTGGCAGAAACTAAGATGTTTAAAAAAATATTCTTGTCACATGGGTGTTCTGGCCAGGATTTAGCCAGGGGTGAAATAGTTTTTCCTTTTTTTTAACCTTGTAAAATTGGAATTTGAGACCGGAGATATCTCAGTCCAGCCTTTGAAGAATAAAATCAAGTATCCGTTATGCTCTTTCTTTTAAAATATATATTTATTCGCCCTTTTGACAATCTCTGCACATTCAAAGGGTTCACAGGTCCTTGCCTTTATATTTCTGTTTGTCGCAATCTCGACAGCCTTTCATCACGATGGGCTTCGCCTCCCTCACAGCTTAAACGATTAAACCGTGCATTTGTTTTTGTTTGTGTGTTTTTATCAGAGCAGCTTTTCCTGATTCACCACACATATCGAACAGCTATTTTCCCTAGAACCTTTTTCACACACCGTATCTTGTTGTGTACTGCTTAGACAAGTTTACACAAATTGTTTTATTGTGTTTTTTTTCTGTTTTTTTAATTATTATTATTAGTTAAAGTGCAATTATAGTGGCAGCTGAGTGCTCTCATCACCATTAATCCCTGACAATTAATATGCATATATTCATTTAACATACTGGCAACTTTCTAAACGTGAGATTAATGCGCTGCTGGTGAGTTGTATTGTGATGGTCCTTATCTTGTTTCAGCACATTTCACTAAGAGTTTATAGCTGAGTGGAGACAGAGAGCAGTGTATCAAACAGACTAGACCGCCGACCATCAACGTGTGCATGGAGAAGCTACATGCAGGCCAGCATCTGTAATGCAGTTAGGATTTAGAAAATGTTCAGTGCTCCACAGAATGAGATTTTTTGAATGAGTACACTTGATAAACTCATAATGGATCTCCAGTTGAGCATGTGATTCCCATTAGTTTTTCTGAATTATTTAGCAGCAAAAATACAAAATATTCAGTTCCTGAGTAAAATGCGGGCTGATGCTCATAATCTGATAATTATGTTTGTTTACTGACAACTGATAACGACTGATATTAATATTCTAATGTTTTGTCTATATGCACTACCATTCAAGTTTTATCTACACTGATATCATTGATATTCCAGAATCATAGGAATAAATTACATTTAAAATAGAAAAAACAGTTAGGCTATTTTTTATCATATTTGACAATATTACTGTTTTTACTGTATTTTTAACATATAAATGCAAGACACAGTATTTAAAAAATTATGCTGACCCCAAACTTGTGGAGTCAATTAAAAATAAAACACTATAAACTAAAATCAATCATTTTAAATGTTAGAAGTGAATTTACACCAGAGCATTTTATGTACAGTGTGAAAATTGTATATTCATTTTTAAATGTAATACATATTTACATTAACAATGTTCTCAATATGTCTCTGAGAACAAGACATTTTCAAATTTTTTATTATTATTTTTCAGTAAGCTACATCGATTGTTGTTGTACACGGTTCTTCAGAGGTGCTATATAGCACCTTAGTCAAAGAACCAGTGAAGAACCTCTGAAGAACTGCTGAAGAACCACTGAAGCACCACAATGGTGCTATATAGCACTAAAAAAGGTTCCCCTATGATTACGAGCCAAGAAGCAAGAACCATTTTGGTGCCATTTAGAAACTTTTTTTTTAGAGTGTATAGTTTAAAACCAATTGTGTGTTTTATTATAGTTCTCTCAAATAATTGGTTTGGTGTTTAGTTTTATAATACAAAGACAGATTTTTAACAAGGCATTTTAAGTGTACTAAAACATATTGAGGCCATTGTATATTTGCATTGACATATACGTGTATGTTTCCACAGGTCTCTCTCTGGCCGTATCGTGGGTGGTGTGTGGTGGTTCTTCACTCTGATCATCATCTCCTCATACACAGCCAACCTAGCTGCTTTTCTCACTGTGGAGAGGATGGTGTCACCCATCGAGAGTGCAGAGGATCTGGCCAAACAGACTGAGATTGCTTATGGGACTCTAGACGCCGGCTCCACCAAAGAGTTCTTTAGGGTGAGAGGTGCAATAAACGAGGGGAAATGTTAACCTAAAAATAGTTTTAACTAATACATTAAGTTACACCAACAAAACAACATTTTCAAGAGCTATTTTTTATGCTCTTTGTAAGGTTCCTAATTTTATTTTGGAGGTGCCCTACAATAGTTTTAGATGGATCTAAGGTCAAAAAACACTTTCATTTTCTTAAAAAATACATTGCACATCACGTCATTCTCATTAAACCCATCATTTCCGAGAGCCTTCTCTGCTTTGATGGTCAGATGGCCCAGTCTGTTGGATTCATACCACTTGCAGTGCATGTCTAAAATGAATCATCAATTACCATATCTGAATATACCTATATACCTAATCGATATATTCAGATGTGGTAGTAGGTATGGTGTATATATGGTTATGCAAATGTGTTACAAACCTACGTAGGTTCGATCAGGAAGTAGACTAGAATTACTGACGACTCGTTTCAGGCAGTTCAGAATCGGCTCTTTCTGAATAACTCCATTTATTGTGCTTTGATCTTTGAAAGTTTGCAGACCTTTTACATTCACAAACAGCTATATTACACACTGCATGAAAGGTAATATCTGAAAAAGCGTAATAGGGGATAAGATTTGAAAGAAATAGCTTTGTATTGCACTTTACCACTTTTTACAGTGTGCAAATGCATAATATTTCAATTTCTTTCCTCTTTTAGAGGTCAAAGATTGCGGTCTTTGAGAAAATGTGGTCCTATATGAAATCCGCAGACCCCTCAGTGTTTGTAAAAACCACAGATGAAGGAGTTATACGGGTGAGGAAGTCCAAGGGGAAGTATGCCTATCTGCTGGAGTCTACCATGAACGAGTACATCGAGCAGCGCAAACCCTGTGACACTATGAAGGTTGGAGGGAATCTGGACTCCAAAGGCTACGGCATTGCCACTCCCAAAGGATCGGCTCTCAGGTAAAGCCAGCTGTCCACTGTATGCTAACTGTATTTGACTATTACGAAAATAACATCAGATGGTGGTTCAGTTGTAGTAGAGGCTGGATACAGTACTAAAGGGGTTAAAGTTTACATCATCTACTAGTTAAATAAAAAAGAAATGATAAAAAGAGAAACTGAGGGGAATTCATTAAAATAAATATGCAAATCAGGTCACAGCGCAAATATAAGCAAAAATAAATAAGATTTATATTTGCCTGTTGCAATTCACAGTTTTGCCAGCGAGTTCTGAGTACTAGATTATGAAGGACTCTTCAACAACGCAGATCGGCAAACTAATGCAATCTGCTATACTTTACTGAAACTGTATAGCGCTACTCCATCACTGCAGTCCAGGCACCTAAATCAGCTCTTTAAAATGCCAAGTGTGCTTGAGTCTATATGTGCTTTTCTCCATCATTTGATAATTTTTGCTGACATGATTGCAGGAAAAAATAGCTGAGTTTTGCAAATAAGACGCATTTATAGAAAAACAACATGTTTGTGCTGCGTGAGAATGTCAGTAACTTAATTAAATACTCACGGCACAGCGTAAAAAAAGCACATTTAGCACCTGGATTCCAGGTGGTTTGTGAATAAGGTGCATGTTTTTGCCAAATTGGTGTGACTTCAGTGAACTCATCTGGTTTCTCTTTTGAAGGACTTTTTAATGATGTTATACATGATAATTTGAACCAAGGGCGAGGGTAGAAGCACTGTGCAAAGCAGCCTCTGCTATAACAGAACATGCTGTTGTGTGGGTGTACATATGTGTGTGTGGAGCTGGTCAAAATCCCTCCCGTACCTCATGTTGCATGAAGGGCTTTTCTCACACTCCACCAGAAGTGCTTGCATAAGAAACGGCAAATGTAAATGACACGCTCTCTTCAGAAGCTCTTTAGGAAACACGCGTGTTCGCCGTCCTTTCATTAAACAGCAGCGCTGCTCGGCAGAGCCCATTGAGACACCGCAGACATTATTCACGACAGACACTTTGAAGCTATAGGTCTACTGGATGCTAATTTCAGTTTCTCTCCTTCATTCCCAATTACGAAAGCTCTATCCTCATCGAGTGACTTGTGCATGAAAGAAATTGGGCAATCAGTTGTTATTCTTATGCAAGCCACTTCTAAAGATGAATGTCGACATTAACATGTTTCTTTTATATTCTCTGCAATATAAGGTGAACAGTTATTTCAATTGTACGCCGCCATCATTAACGTCACATTTATTGTGCTTGAATGTACCCATCTGACTAATACACCATGGCCCACATGATATTACATTCATTGCAGTGCAAAGGGCCTCGCAAGGGCAATTTGGAGCTGTTGAAATAACCTCAATAACTCCATCTCTCTCTAATAAGATAAGCTCCTTGGGGAAACGACCTCATACCAATTGTACAGTCATTTTTTGGGTCACCTTATAGCAAAGCGAACAGGGGTAGAGGGGGGGTGGAGTGGGAGAAAGACATCAGATACAAGATGTTAATGACTGACTTCCATCTTGCTACCTAGAGCAGGACTCAAATTAAATTCAATACTTGCTAGCCATTAAAGTGACAGCAAGAGTGAAAGAGGCTCGGAAATGAATTCATAAATGTGTTTCTCTGTCTGTTGAGTTACCAGCTGTGCGGTGTATATCTGATTTTGAGAGAGAGCGACTCCCTTACTGACATGTGTTTACATGAGCTGATATATGGGCATCTACAGCATGATTTCAACATGTGAAAGACAATGGGAGATTTTGCTCTCTCTGTTAAAATCTTTTTAGATTGTTTGTGATTGGCTGAACTAACCATGTGGTGCAGTTGTCGAAATGTAATAATGCTCCTGTGTATCTATAGTGAATTTTGCATTTTATGGCTTTATTTACACTGTAAACCAATTGTATTATTTATAGACATTTGGCACTGACCTATGGAATCTTGTTTCCGCCACGGAATAAAATTATTATAAAAGATAATCGCGGCATTTTTAATCTCATAATGTCACCCTTTTTTCCTTGAATTGCTTGATATAAACTCGCAGTTGCAAGTCCGATTCTTGGGGGGGTGAATTGCAAGTTTATATCTCACAATTCTGACTTTATGTCAAGCAATTTCGAGAAAAGAAAGTCAGAATTACGTCTAGAATAAAGTCGCAATTACCTTTTTTTATGTTTTATTCAGTGGAAACAAGCTTCCATACATATTGTTAGGTACATCTAAATCTATAAAAGAAAAAGTCGTATTAATTCAAATGAATATGTGAAAAATGCAAAAATACAAGCTTTTTTATTGAGATTTTAATGAAAATTCACTTTTTTAAATTGAGAAATATTTCAAACTGTTTGCATAATTAATGTTTCAAATGTAGTTAGATGAACCAATGAAAACAAAATGATAAATACATTTTAAGTGCAACATTTAAATTGCGTTTTTAAAGCATTTTTTGGTGAGTTATTAATCAGTTAAGTCATAAGTGAACTGATGCGAACAGTCAGGATAAAGATTTGGATGTGAGTTCTGTGCATTATGTATAAATGTACATAAATGCAGCTTGAATTATACTCAAAGCCTTTAATAGAGAAGATTTTTCTAATATGTATTTGGTCTGCTAGCTGCATCTTGCTTTTATGATCTTTTTTTTTTTTTTTGATGTTAATTGAGCTTTTGAACTCGTTTTACCTTGTACTTCACTTTGTTTTATAGGTTAATTTACTGACTGATGGAATAATCAGTTGTTTTGGTGCATTTTGACAGCTGTTCCACATTTTCTTTGTTTTATCTCAAACTGATACCTTAAATCGGTTTGTTTTGCAGTCAAGATGCAACAGCCCTAAAGATTGATGTGTGTGCCCTTTTATCTCTATCCATCTGTGCCATTCTCTGAGTTTAGTGAATGAAATCATCTCACCCAAAGCACTGCCACCTCCTGAAGCAAATGCTCATCAAACTGAATGTAGTTGTTTGTTTCCTCATTCCTGAGACACTCTCTGACTTCTTTCTGGTACTTCTTGGATCTTAGAAAGAATTCCTGGGTTTTATCAAGCCAAAGAATCACTCCCTATACATGCAGAGTTGCAGACGTCATTTCTTGATCACAACCCAGATCAACCAGCCGATTCTGTAGGTTGTGAGGAGATGTATATGTGTGCCTTTGAACTGTATGGGGTGTTCAAGACTTGAGGATGAAGGAGAAGATGAAAAGAGACACACGCTTCAGATGTGGTTCCTGATATCAGTCATGAGAGGGCCACAGGGGGATTAAAATAAAAAAAGGGTATTTTTATCATCATCTACACTGTCTTGTTGTGTATAATGGTCTTGATACTATAAAACACAAAAAGAGAAGATTAGCAGAATGTCCATGCTGCTCCTTTCCAAACAATGAAAGTGAATGGTGACCCATTTAAAAAAAATTATAGGGGAAGTATACTCAAAAATGGATGTCATTGTTCATTTATAATCTTATCTGCTGCAGCTCTCAAATCTTATATTTACTTTATATTTGTGTATTTTAAAATAGGGTGCATTGCATTGTTGGTGGAATGAACGAGCAGGTCAGTTTTCCAAAACCGTAGTAACTTTGTCACACAACGTTCATTGATTCAATGATATAGATCTGTCATTAAAGTAATAACTTACTGCTAATGAATTAGTACGAATTAATAATTAATCAAAACAAATTCATGTCCGACATGTTTTTACTGTAAATAATTAACATGGCACCTAAGGGCTACTTCGCTATTTTGTTCTTTGTTGTTTGCTTTATATATTAAAATTTATATATATATATATATATATATATATATATATATATATATATATATATATATATATATATATATACACTGTAACCACTGTTATGGCACTTTTTTATTGTTTTCATAGTTTGATAGCCCTTGGTCACCATTCACTTTCAGCAATCTTAGCAAAGAGCAATTTTATGGAAAAGTTATGTTCCCTTTCAGTCAGTCACTACACGCTACGTCAGTGACTGACGGAATGGTAGCTTCTAAGCGAAACCCCCATTCCGTCAGTCATTGACGTAACGTCTCCTTTCCCTCCTTCAGGGAACGAGGGTTACATACTCAACCAAGACGTTTGTATTCAACGTAAAAAATAAAGAAAAGAAAATAGTTTGGTTTGACGATGAGTAAATGATGACAAAAATGTTATTTTGGGTGAACGATCTCTTTAAGAATTTGTTTAATGTCTCTAGTTGTTTTCGATTCACATCATTACAATTCCCCAAAAGGGAAGAGCAAAAAGCAGATAGCAAAAACCAAGGACATCTTTTTTCTCCTCCTCTGTCTGAAGAAGTCTTGTTCTTGGCTTTATAAAGCCTGATTTTCACAAAGGCCACTAACAAAAGCATTGCTCTCCATTAAAACACATATTTACATACTTTATATACAGACTCGGGGCAAAACCACTGCGAATGCCATGCATTTAACATTTCAACCTACATAGAGCAGTGGCTGTTGTGTTCAAACCAGTCTGAGTCTGTTCTCCCATCACACTGTCTCTGAAATGGTTTATCTGGGCTGACACTGACCAAAATATTATTTCATTATCGTTTCAAGAAACCCAGTAAACCTGGCAGTGTTAAAACTGAATGAACAAGGCCTGTTGGACAAATTGAAAAACAAATGGTGGTACGACAAAGGAGAGTGTGGCAGCGGAGGAGGTGATTCCAAGGTCAGCCCCAATGTGACAAACCCAACGGGTAAAACCACCACTACCATGGGGGGGTAACCGGCAACTCACGCCGACCAAACACTCTAGACGAGAACAATCTGGTGTAAATTGAGCTTACTACTAGCAAAATTTGTTAGCCTAGTAGCAAGTAAAGTTTTGATCAAATTATGACGTATCATGGCAAGTAGTCAATAATAGCCAACCGCATTCAAGTTATTCCAGACGGAGTGTTTGCGGTCTGCCGGTTACCCAAAGTGATATAATAATGCACATCTCGCAGCAGGGAGCAAGGAAGCATCGCTAGATGGAGTATTAACCCATATCACTTTTACAATGAACTACCAACATGTTTCTGATATGTGTGCAGTCAATTAAAAAAACACAGAACAGTTGAGTTGATATTGATGGGTATGTGTTTAATGTGTGCTGAATAACATAAAATAACATGGATAATGTTATTTATGTTATTTCCCTGGTTGAAGAATCCCAGTTAACCTAGCGGTGTTGAAACTCAGTGAGCAAGCCGTCTTAGACAAACTGAAAAACAAATGGTGGTACGATAAGGGGGAGTGTGGAAGCAAGGACTCCGGAAGAAAGGTCAGTTCACACATTTGGTCCTGCTCTGTTCCCCTCAGTTTAGCCTTCCCAGAACCCTTTCAGAAGGTTCAGTAAGGAATCTGGACATGGGCGGCTCTTACTCTCTCTCCAGAGTTGTATTCTTTCATTTGGGCTGGCAGAGGACAAAGTTAAAGGCTTTATAATTTATTTAGGATTTAAATTGAAACTGCTGGTATTTTGAATGATGAGCATACTTTTAAAACACTTCAGACTAGAATATTCGTACACTACTTACTGATTTACAGATTTAAAATGGCAACCAAAGTAGAAATGCTAGTACTGAAGTATACAACATTTTGTCCTCTTTCTTTTGCATGTGACTGGTGTTCAATTACCATTGTGGTAGTAGCCACTGGCATTTTGCATTTTTTATTCAATTTTGTGTAAAAGCCAACACATTCTCAATCCCAACTCGTCACATATTGACGCTTGGTCAGGACCCCTTTGGCGTCACTTTTTAATGCACAGGGTACCCCTTTAGAATCATTTTTCGACGTGCAGGGTATCTCCGCTGATTTAAATGAGAAACCTTTGGCGTCATACACAAATGCGTTGAGCATATCTTCATGATGAAATTATATATTGGGTTATGATTTTGCTATTAGGACATGTTGGAGTGTGATCCTCAATTCAATCAGCCAGCATACTTATTTACATTTATTTATTTTATTTTATTTATGCTAGTTAGACACGTTTGAACATGTAACTGAACCCCATCCCATCCCTAAACCAACCCATTTGTGTATTATATGATAAAAAACACAGGATATAACAGGCAGATACGACTGCAGGCACAATTTATTTAAAAAGTACAAATATTCCAAGTGTTCTGTGGCCAAACGATTGATTTGTGTGAAGAAAATCCCCGAATGCAATCAGTGTCTCCGTCCGCCTTTGCCGAAGATCATGAAAACGTTCAAAAATTTCCGCCCGAAGAAACGTTACGTCAGATTTCATAGTGAAATTGCATTGGCTCTCGTTTGTCTCGTGACCAATTGTGTCATTACGTCGAATTTGATTGTAAAATGTCATTGGCTCTTGTGTGTCTCGTGACTGATTTCGTCATGCTCAAGAGTAGGGTGTATCATTTGAATGAGATATGAATGACAGTGCGTTCGTGCATTCACGGAGCAGCGAGATCATCATTTCAGCGATTAAAACATTAAGATCAACTCTGTTCTGTACATGAAGATATCGTATGACTCCAGAAAACTTCGAATGCAAAATGAGTTAATACTTTTATACTGTCTTTGGTCAGTTTTTGCAATAAAAATCATGTTATGTGTTTTATATTGTTTAGAAGTGGGTAGGTTTAGGGTAGGAGTGGGGTTAGTTGCTCCAAAATATAAAAGTAGCATATAAATATTCATAAAATCATGCCTACTTTTACAAATGCAAAGAATTAAATGCGTCTTGGTCTGACGCATTGGGCAAACAACTGAAATCAATGGAGCACCTGTGCGTCAAAAAATTACATTAAAGGGGTACCCTGTGTGTTAAAAAGGGACTTAATTAACATAATTTTATGAAGCGACGACAATACTTTTTGTGTGCAAAAAACAAACAAAAATAACGACTTTATTCAACAATTTCATCTAGTCTGTGTCAGACTCTTACGCTTTTGATGCAGTGTAAAAAGTGCTTCGCTTCCTAGTTCTACAGTAGAACGACTCAATGGTGATCTGGCGCTCTGGAAGCGCTGCACTGTTTACACTACTTCACTGTTTGTTTGTTTGTTTTTTGCACACAAAAATATTCTCGTCGCTTCATAAAATTAAGGTTGAACCACTGGAGTCACATGGACGATTTTAACAATGGGCCTCATTCATGAAACTTTGGTAAATATATGAGCAAATTTGGAGTAATTTGCGCATATAATGGACCTTTACGAAAACTCTCCTCCAGATTCACAAATGCTTCGTATACCACGGATTCGGTAGTTGAACGTGTGTATATTAATGAAATCCAAACATTCGTAAATAGGACGCGCGTGAACGCTCATTCATAATTAGCATAATCCTCGCCCATGAATTACAACTGCAAATGACATGGCCAGGAACGCTTTGGAATCTTCTGGAATTCTTTCCCAGATTTGGCTCCAGTATTTTGCATAAACGCTAAAGAGACTAATTGGCCGTAAGCCTAGCAATAAATATTCAATTATCGTGTGTCCATCAAAGCATTTTTAGCCAGCTAAAAAACTCCTGGTGCTCTTCTGAAAACGGCCAGCTGGTGGCACTTGAAAGTGCTTTGCAAGGGATGCGTTTTTCCAGCTGAGATGCTTGGTTGCTATGATACAGAATATCCATGGCAGTAATGTGTTACTAGTATCTCATTTTGAAGAATATTACTGAATATAAAAAATGCAGTAAAAAGCAATATTTACTTCTCCATTATTGTTGTTCAGTCAGTGTACAAGTGGGATGATAGTTTTTGTCCCGCCCCTCCTCCACTGTGATGGACGGCCTGGTAAAAAGTGACAGTGACGAGCGCTGCCTATTACCCAACGTTGAACAGTAAATAACACGGGGCAAATCAACCCTTGAAATATTATTATGTTACATAGTGCATCAAAATGCAATGTCATCAGTTTGCCTAAATTAGAACATAGAATGTTCAAATGTTTTACGCACCATTTACTCGTGGTAGGGAGCAGGTTCTTTCGTACTAACTAACATTTTGAAAATACGAACATTTTCGTGAATCCAAAAATTTACGTCAGAGCTACTTTAGGAATGATTTACACACAAATTCGTTCTGCTCGTGTTTCATGAATGAGGCCCAGTGTCTTTACTACCTTTCTGGCCCTTGAAAGTGGTAATTAAATTGCTGTCTGAGGGGTCAGAGAACGCTACGATTTCATCGAAAAGATCTTTGTGTTTGTGTTCAATGATGGACAAAGTTCTTATGGGTTTGGAACAACATGAGAGTGAGTAATTAATGACTAACCCTTTAAGAGTAGTATGTTAGTGTACATTTCCAAACATTATTTTTGTCCTGTCAGAAATTACAAGCTTGTGTATTTGTAAAATAAAGCTTAAATAAATTAGTAGATTAAATACTAAGCATATTCCTGTTTTTTTTAGTTTTTTTTTAATAAGTGAGGAAATATATTTTAAAAGCATACTGTATAATATGATTTTTATATTATTAATTCAAGAGTTAGTACGGTAATAGTGTGTCTAGCTCCAGGAGTGGTCAGGTGAAAAGGCCATTATTATAGACCAGATGACTCACTGTATGATACACTCACTTTGTTTAAAATAGTCTGGTAGTGAATGGAGCTCTGGAGAGAGACTGGTCATATTGCTCTGATCATCCGTAAGAGTCAAGCGCCCTTGTGGTTCTCAGCCTCTGTGTTCTCCCTTCTGTCTGCCCTTGGAGTGTGCATGTATTTGGATGCAAACCCAGTGGACAGCTGTCTGTGCTGTCATAGGCCCCGGCCGCCACACACCCCCACCGCACCAAACCCACCTGCATGGCACACACAGACGACATCACACTTCCCTTATATGCCTTTCATAGAGAACCGGTTCCACACCAGTTAAGCTCCTTAGATTGTTATTGTCCTCATAAAGAAAATATATCACCTTTGAACAACTACAAATCCAAATCTCCTTAGATTCATGGCCTGGGCTGCATGGGTGCCAACCACTAATGTAAACATTTGCAGCTGTGATATTACAATAGATTGAAATTTAAGGGAGATGCTAACTAGCAGGTTAAATAAGTATTAAATTAGTCAAAGGTTAACACAGACTGCCTGTGTTAGTGCATGAATGCATGTTCCAAAGTCCTAAATGACAATTTAAGATTTATGTTTTATATTTTTAAGATGTTTCATTATTTAACAGTTACTATTGTTATTAGTATTAGTTATGTTGTTTATATGATATTATTATATATTGTATTCACATTTATGTAATAATTTACTAGTTAATATTTAATATAATATATTATTTATATTAGTTACCAATATAATTGAATATACAAGATATAAGTTCAGCCGTAAATATATTAATCCATATATTAATGATAGGAGCAGGAAACCTTTTAAGCAAACTTGAATTTTTTTAGCACTTGCAACATTGTTCAAGACAGTTCTTATTTTAGCTTTTATATTCAATGTATGTGTTTAGATGTTTGGATGAATGCATAAGAGTGTATATGTAATGTACAGAAATGCTTGTATTGTCTTTGTCCATATGAATTTGTTAACGTTGTATACAGTATCGCTCATCTAAGAAGCTGTTCCTTCTCCTGTAGGACAAGACCAGTGCTCTTAGCCTCAGCAATGTGGCTGGGGTCTTCTACATTCTGATCGGCGGTCTGGGTCTGGCAATGCTGGTGGCCCTGGTGGAGTTCTGCTACAAGTCCAGAACAGAGTCCCACAGAATGAAGGTGTCTGCGCGGGCCGCTCAGGCCTTTCACTGCAACGCCTTAGACAGCAGCTACACTGAGCTGCAGAGTTACGGCCTGTACGGTGCCGACACTGTTAAGATATAAAGCACTCTGGGGTAGGAACCTCAAGTATCGCGGAGAACTAGGCCACATCCTGCCCACATAGCAGCCTAAGCTGCCGCCCATCTAACCGTCACCAGAATCAAAGCTTCTGCTGCCCACTTTCAATATCATCTTTTTTTTTTCCTCCACCTCTTCTTTTTCTGTCTCTTTTACACTGTTATTTTAGTCATAGGGCTGTCAAAAAGATGTAGGTAAAAAAAAAAATGACAAAAATAATAATTCTAAATAAAATTGCTATGATTATTTAATAATATTAATCAAAATTGATTGCATATATCAATATTTGCTGGGAAGTATCCTCAAAGAAATATATATTTGTTTTCATATTTTTTACTTTATTTTAATGTTTTAAAAATAGTTGTCACATTTTTATTTAATATTTTTAATTTGAGTTTTTGTATCATTTATTTTTAACTACTAGTGTATGTAAACATGCAGACAACATCTTGGCAGCCCTATTTAATACTTCTAATCTAATCTCTCTTAATTCCTTTTTCTCTCTCTCTCTATTTCCTGCTCCCCTCAGTTTCTCTTTGGCTGCTAGCCTCTCTGTCCATAGACTAGAGCTTTGTTTATACGCATCGTGTCTCTGTTCATTCATGAAACAGAGCAAGTTTGCCCGGAGACACTGCAGGTCTCTGTTTTCCACCATGAAATAGTCCGTTTAGATTTATGATTAAGCATCATCCAGCTTGTGTGCTCCTTCATACATTAAGACCCAAGTCAGATCTTACCTAATGTACTTTTGCTAATGCATGGTTGATTAAAAGTATCTATCAGGTAATAATTTATTTTATTCAGGCCAGACTGACAAATCAAAGAAGCACTAATGCAAAAAAAAAAGAAAAGAAATACAGATACCTCAGTGTGATTTTTGTAATAAGTATCTTTATGACAGGCAATTGCCCAAAGTAGGATTTGTAGCAATTTTAGCTGGGTATTACACACTCGTGTAATACTATAATAGCACAGATTAATATAGATTTGCTTTGCTAATTCAATTGACAGGAGTCACATTTCACAGCTGTCCATTTTTTCATACTAGGCGAGCAGGAATCTGAGTCATTATGGGCAAACTAATTAGTCCGCATCAGGCGTATAGCTTCATCCCCCAACGCGTTGAAGTGTAGGGCAATGAAATCATTCCTAGATTGGAAAAAAGCGATTTAAAGGGACACATCATTAGCCTTGGTTTCAGGCCCACTGGCTGCGACTACAATAGCGGATTGCTCTTCACAACAGCAGCAATAAAACGATGACATTTCTCACTTCCCCACCACCGTAGCAAGTTAAGCTCGTGTTACACGCCTATCACGACTGTTTATTGTCTACTCATATGTCAGAGATGCTTTACAGTGTCAGCTTTGGTTTTGAGGGCTTAAATACGGTGGCCCTGGGGGGCACAATGTAACGACATCAGCAAAGCAATTAAAAGTTGACAACACAACAGCATTAGCCCACAACACATCTCTAATGCAAATAAGGGTCGTTCACATAGCGCTCAGTACAGTTATGGGTAGTACAGCATGGAATTGCAACACAGGCTCATGGGAAAAACGTGCCTGTGGTGACATTTCTGCAAAACGATGTTACATTGCTGCTTGCCCGTTTTGCAACACTTGTGAAATGTCCGGTGAGTGGCGTTAAAACTGCATTCAGTTTTATTCGAAACAGTTTATGGAAATGTTTTTATTACGGTACTAAAAGTAAAATAACGTAGCACCTACACTAAACACTCTACCAATTAACAATGCTAAACAAGATATAAAATTGCATTTGCTGAAGCAACCATACCATTTTATCTTGCTTCTACATGTCTTTGAGCTCTTTTATTGTTTCACGGGACTTGTACCCGAGTGCTCCGCATCGCAAGTGCAATGCTGTACCAGGTGAGCAATCGAGCAAGTTTACTACATCAGAAAAGCCATATGGAGCTTGTCATGTGATGCAAACATAAAAATATATTAGTTTACAAATCATGCACTATGGTAAAAGTGGTTTAATGTCATAACGTGCAAGGAACCAATGTCTTTATTAATCGATAATCAGCTACTGTAATCGTATGTTTAAAAATGTATTCAAGTTGTTGTTTTGCTGCCACTAGTGTTTATATTAACTGCAGTGAATTGTATGTACAGGTATGAGTTTTGCAAAAATGGATGTAGAGGCAAATTTTTTCAGTGAGCCTACAGTATGTTGTGGAATTGGTAGGGTTTCAAATGGGATAGAGAGCTACTATTGTTATTTATTATAGCATTATGCCTAATATTGGATTGTTTTCTGAAATGCATCATTATCAGAAAAGTTTCATTAGTGTTTCATCTGTTTGCTTTGCTAAAGGCGTTGTGTCGCGCCCTCCAAGCCACCATGCTGATCAATTAAGTCAGGAAACCCAAAAGATGGAAAACTGCAGATTAGTTCACCTCACAAATGTTGTCTCACTAATGATCCAGTCATCACATGACAAAACATTTTATGTGCATACTCCATTAGGCAGATGCTTAAATCATATTTTACTGTCTCCTACTAAAATTGAGCATCTTTTAAACATTTTCATTTTCCTGTCTAACGCTGTTGTGTCTCCATCCCAGCAATCCATCAACGACGCCATGCGCTGCTCCACGCTGACCAGGATGAGTGGGAATGGTAGCGGCGGGGAGAACGGGCGGATCGTCACACATGACTTCCCCAAAGCTGTGCAGACGCTGCCATGCATGAGCCACGCGGCCAGCATGGGCCTGGGAGCCTCTGGCATGTGACCATCTTGACGGAGCGGCACGCGTCACATGTAACGCACGGACCTCCCGTTCACCTGCCGTCTGCCCCTATGTCTGTCTGCCTGCCCGCAACAGACGCATCGTACTGCCAAAATGCACTCGAAGACTCTTCTCAGTGAATAGCCACCAATAAAACTCTTTTCTAAAGAAAGACGAAACATTTTAAAAAGGAAGAAAAAAATGTGCTGCAATAACAAGCCTGTGGGACTCTTTTGGGGGGAAAAAGTGTTCGTTTATGTCATGAATTCAGAAAACAAAAAAGAGAAGTCACGTGTCCGATTCGACACTCGCGCTGTGCCAATATTATAAACCTGTTTACGTCTGAGTGTGCGATATTTTAGTTCATATCAGTGTTTGGCAATGTTGTCTCTAACTTGATTTTCTTTAAAAGGATTAGATCTCACAGAGATGGGTTTTTTTTTTTTTTTTTGCACAGATACGTTCTACGATATGACAAATACAGCGTTTCTGTAAGTTCCTTTTCCTTATACTTACTAGAAAAGAGTTAACTAATGAGCAAGATCATACTCATTTATATGGATCCAGTGCCCCGTAAACAACTTTGCTTATTTCTCTCCGTCACTCTGCATATTGAAGAAACATATCAGCTCATTTAGCGACCTGTCGATAGTGTAAATACTCAGATGTAAATCTGAAACTGAGTGAGGGATACATTTGATTTGTTGTCGATTGGTAGAGCATAGCTGAAATGAACTTGTTGATAATCTTGCTCTGTGATTTCCCACCTCATGGACCTTGCATAGCTGCTACGCCTCGTTTCAGGCACCATACCTCATCGGAGACCTGGGAGCGAGCCACCACATGTTTAGATTGCCACTTCATTGGGAGCTCTCCCAGGAAGGAGGAAAATTTGACCTCAGTTATGGGCAAATGTGCTTTAATGAGCTAGTTTGTCCCCAACACAAACCACCGGATCTCATTAAAGTGAAGCCATGGAGTATACATTATGAGTCAAGTTATTCTTTAATGGTGGTGCTGTAACAAAAAGGGACTTATGATTATACTTTGTTAATGATTCGTTCATATACTAGGCCTGCATGGAATATCCAGAGATATCTGCCAAATCCCAATGCACATCATTCCAAATTTACACATCCCCTGTCGTATTAGGCTAATTTGATCATGCTAAGAGTGTAACACTCTCGGTTTAATACATTTGAAATCTATTAAAACTTAAAGATTTTCACCCTCAATCAGTGCAGAAATTGTATTTAAAAAAATGTTTTAACTTGTTGGGCCTCCATGTGGCATGGCCTAAAGTGATTGTTCATGCAAAAATGAAAATGATCATCATTTACTCACCCTAAATGACACAGTTTTCTCTGTGGATCACATACACGCACATAAATACTTTGAAATAAGTATGACACCTTCATCCCTACAGCCCAAGTGTTCATTAAAAATCCCAGGATGTCCTTAAAAAAAAGAATAGGCCAAATTTGCCCATTGGCCTTTGTCCAACATCATGGCTTCCTAGTCATCCCCATATACTGATTGGCTTCATTACTCTCCACCAATAAGCTGGTGTGTGTGACTGCCATTGCATCATCCAAGTGGATTCTGCACATTGACATTGGTGGTGGTTGAGGAGATTCCCCACTTCCATGTGAAGCGCTATATAAATGTAACAAATTATTACTTTGGACCCCATTGACTTCCATTGTAGGGACAAAAACATTGATATTCACAGAAAGAATTCATGCAGGTTTGGTACTAAAATGAGGGTGAATAGATTTTCATTTTTGTGTAAACTATCCTTTTAAGTTGTTTTCTGTTAATAGAACAAACAAAGAAAAGAAAGCAGATCAGCTAGGCCTACACAATTCATACATAGGCTGTTCTGTCCTATACACACACTGTGCAACAAGGCTCCTCATAAGAGGGTGTTTGTGGCGAATTCATTGATTGGCTTCTGGGGCCAAGCTGACCTTTCAGAGCTCTTGGCTTCTTCATTGCAGGCTTTCAGAACATAAACAGCTCTACCTATTCAGCCTTCCCCTGCACACTGCCATTGTACCGTGAAACATGACACACTGTGTGGCCATCGAAACTCTTATATTTCTCTGGCTTTTTCTTTCCATTTTCCTGACGTGTTTTATTAGGTACAGAACACTGCGGTCCTTTATGGCCTCATGTGAGAGCAGTATTTTATAAGCAGTAAAAGATTTGTAAAGTTCAAGTGAGACATTTACCATTTATACCGCTGTGAGATTTTGAAGAGTTGATTGAACTAGTGTTTTACACATTGCTGACGCATATTCTAATGACGGATATTCTCACAGATAAGGATGATGATTTTGATTAGTTAAGAGAGAAATCTGGTCTTTGAGAGTCTTTGTGTTTCTGATATAACAATGTTGATACTTCTTATTTTTGGGGTATTTTAATGCAAAATGTATTGTTTATGCTCACATACTTATTGACTTTCCCACAAACGTTAGGCTTTTATTTGGGATCTTATTGTTTTATTTTGTTTTTTTTATCGTAAAGGAGAGGTGTGGTTAAAATTTTACTGGAAAATACATTCAATCAATAATGAATAAAACTTTTCTAATCACAATCATCAAGAGCTGGGTCGTTGCTTTTAAACAATGGGAAATAAATCACATTTTTGCCAATTTTTTTGTCGAAAAATGCTTGTGCATTAGGTGTGAATTTTTTTTTTTTTTATGTATTCAATTTAGAAAAAACTATGAATGTTATTTTATATGAATAATGATTGCTTAAAAGCAGGATGATTATTCATTCATTACTTGATAAGTGGCCATCTCTGAAAGATTGTTGTTTAATGTATTTCCCACTGTAGATCTTTAGAGCTTGACTCACTGTAGAGTGTTTTAATTACCTACAGGTGCATCCCACACATAATCATTGATGTTTAACCAGTTGGCACATGTTGCCTCAAACCCATTCATTTTAGGAATTATTAATTATTTAATCTTTGTCAATTTGAGCTCCCCTGCAGAAATAACGGAAGGACTTAATTGGGATGCCTCGTGGCTCTAATTATGAAGATGTTAACAAAATATGGAACAAAGAAACAGGTGTTTGTTTCCAAATTTTTTGTTTGGTCTGATGCCATACATCGCATTTTAAGTGTCATCAAGGCATCCTACAGAAATCTAAACCGTTTTACAACTGCATTATCACTGTATAGCCAATATTATTCACAAACATCTATGTGGTGAAATTATAATGATCACCCATGTCTGTATCAGTTCCTTCAGGATAAGTCCTCAACCTCACTTGGAGATGCAGTCAGTAATAACAGTTTTTTTTTTTTTTTTTACTCATTTGTGAAATGATGTCAAGATGATTTGTAGTGTAATTCCACACATGATAGGCAGGCCTCTTTTGTGACTGAATTTCTTTCTTTTCTTTCTTTTTTGCATATCAGATTTGTAATCAGTTCAAAGTAGGACAGTTTAGTCTGAAAGCTGGCATACTGTGCAAAGTGTCAGATGTGGCATTTTCAGCATAGTCCTGTTATTCGCTGTGATACTGGAGAAAATGAGTCGTTTGTTCACGGGAAGCTGCAGTCAGGCAATGAAATCTGGGTTTGTCTCTTATTTCCCCAGTGGTGGGTGACACAAGTTAACCCCCTTAACTTCCTTGATCCTCCAGAACATCATTACTTTCTAAAGTTAAGGTTTTTCTCTAGGCCACGGAGACAAAAAAAAAATAGTAAAAGAAGATTATAATCATAGTTTTATATATATATATATATATATATATATATATATATATATATATATATATATATATATATATATATATATATATAAATTTGGCCTCAATGTGTGTGTGTGTGTGTGTGTGTGTGTGTGTGTGTGTGTGTGTGTGTGTGTGCGTGTGTGCGTGTTCATGTTGCCGGCAGGTATAGCTGTGTTTGCTATTCTTTGCAAAACACCATGTATAATGTAAGAATAAACATGTAAAAAAAAAAAGCAATAATGAAACTGCATGTTGTCAGTGTTATGTCTCGTTTTATGTTTGCTTTTGCTTAAGTTTGACTTTGAGTTGGTTTCCTTTGTCTGTGTTCATTAGTTACTATGGTTACTCTTGGGTTAATTAATGTTTGCAGTTTGCACCTGATGTTCATTTAGTTCATTGGTTTGTTTTAAGCTCTGTGTTCATTTCACTTCTTTGTCCGTTGTCGTCACGTTTAGCTTAGTTGAGTTTGTTCCTGCCTAGTGTTTTTACGAGTTCCTGTGTAAATAAAGTCTGCATTTAGATCCTTTTCAGTCATCTTTATATCCAACAAGTAATGTA
This sequence comes from Gobio gobio, assembly GCF_949357685.1. Classification (NCBI taxonomy): domain Eukaryota; kingdom Metazoa; phylum Chordata; class Actinopteri; order Cypriniformes; family Gobionidae; genus Gobio; species Gobio gobio. The sequence goes on along the minus strand of NC_137109.1, from coordinate 31,276,972 downwards.
ATGCCATGTTGATGTTCGGAAAAACAGAGGTTTGAAGAACGATTTTGCTACAACAGTTAGATGAACACATAGTTATTTTAAGTAACTGACATTTTAGAAACAATATTGTCAGTTACTTTATTTGTTTTTGCTCTGTCTATAGTTCCATACAAAGCCACCGTTTAATAACCAAGTCTTCAAACAACACACAGTAGTGGTGTTACTGAATTAATCAGTTTTTGAAAGAATTGCTTAAAGGTGCAGTATGTAATATTGACAGCTAGTGCAGTATGTAATATTGACTCAAACTTGATGCTCATGCGGGTTGCCAGATTGAGGACATTCAACAGGAGCGAGCGCAATTGACAATGGAAGGCGAGGAGACTTAGCCTACACAATGCAAGTTGATTTAATCATGTTTTAATACTCCCGTTCATAGAGATTTTTAGATGGATGCCAAGGCTTTTTAGGTGGGTAGAATCTGCGACCTCTGACCCAGTTTGTTTGCTGGCTTCCATGGCTGCAATACGCTGTGTTCCACCTACTGGCAACCTGAGGAGTCGAAATACTATTGGGTAAACTGGCAGGGTGAGTTATCGCACAGACCAAAACAAAAACAGACGTTCCGACACAGAACGCACATTTCAAAGTAGAATAACGTCTCGGTTACGGATGTAACCCTCGTTCCCTGAGGAGGGAACGGAGACGTAACGTTAGTGACTAACGAATGGGGGTTTCGCTTAGAAGCCTATCAACTTCGAGTTTAGAGAAAACGCCCAATGGCGTGCCAATGCCATGGGCATGCGGAATTTGCATACGTAACTCCGCCTCACTGCGTGAGTATATAAGGAAGTACGAGGCAATATCGCATTATGTTACCTGCTTGAGGAGCCAAGACTGAACTCCTGCGTTCCAGGTAGCACAGCTGATGTGGCAAGGGGACGTTACGTCTCCGTTCCCTCCTCAGGGAACGAGGGTTACATCCGTAACCGAGACTTTCCCTTTCGTTCAGTCACTACGACGTAACGTTAGTGACTAACGAATGGGGGTCCCAATATAATCCCGCCACTCAGCTGTCTTCCAGCGCCCTGCGTAAGTGTGAGTACCCTGTCGTAAGACTAGTACGGACGAAGGACTCCCACTTAACACAGGAATACCAAGGTACACTGGGAAGCATATCCCAGTGAGGGAATGCCAAAAATGCCTACCCGTGGGTAGGACTTAAGAGACACATATGACCCGCTGAGGGCTGCATATGGAAGATCTCTAGGGTACCAGTCGAAGGTGGATTTTTAACCCTAGGGGTGGCGGGGACACGCCAAGGGAAGAAACCCGCTCACTGCGGAGACTTACGGTGAAATACACATGTGGGGGTCGTCGGAGGGAACCATGCACATGGGGCACCTGGCCGGACATGAGGGTCTGGGCTCGAAAGGGCAGACTGAACTGATGTCGGCGTCGACAGTGCTGGAGGAGCTCAGGGCTCTCGGGGAGCTCACCTGAGGAAAATATCGCACGTATCCAGTCCGTGGAGTGGAGTGGCGAGCAAGCGAAGACACCTGAGCCTGGCCCATCACCGGCCCCTCGGGGGGGGCGAGTACATAGTCGGACACTGGCTCCACTCGGAGATTGTAGAATCTGGCGAATGTGTTGGGTGTCGCCCAGCCTGCAGCTCTGCAGATGTCTGCTAGCGAGGCGCCATGCGCTAGAGCCCAAGAGGAGGCCACACTCCGGGTGGAGTGTGCCTTCACACCAAGGGGACATGGTCGGCCTTGCTGCTGGTAAGCCAAAGCAATGGTGTCCATTATCCAGTGAGACAGCCTTTGCTTTGAGAGAGCACTTCCCTTCCGCTCTCCACCATAACAGACAAAGAGCTGGTCTGAGGTCCTGAAACACTGCGTCATGTCTACGTAGGCGCGGAGGGCGCGTACTGGACAGAGCAATGCCAAGGCTGGGTCTGCCTCCTCCAAAGGCAGCGCTTGCAGGTTCACCACCTGGTCCTTAAACGGAGTGGTGGGAACCTTGGGCACATATCCAGGCCGGGGTCTCAGGATCACGTGAGAGTTAGCCGGCCCGAATTCCAGGCACGCTTCGTCAACCGAAAATGCCTGCAGGTCCCCGACCCTCTTAACTGAGGCCAATGCGGTCAGCAGAGCCGTCTTCATAGACAGGAACTTAATATCAACCGACCGCAAAGGCTCAAAGGGAGGTCTCTGCAGAGCAGTTAACACTACTGCGAGGTCCCAAGAGGGTACGAGAGGAGAGCGAGGAGGATTCAGTCTCCTGGCTCCCCTCAGGAACCTGATGACCAGGTCGTGCTGACTTACCTTTTTGTTCTCCAAGAGATCGTGGTGGGCAGATATTGCAGCCACATATACTTTGAGGGTGGAGGGAGACAGCCTTCGCTCCAGCCCCTCTTGGAGAAACTCAAGCACGGACCCGATCGGGCATTTCCAGGGGTCTTCTTGGCGGGAAGAGCACCAGGTGACGAAGAGGTTCCACTTCACCGCATAGGCATGCCGAGTGGATTCTGCCCTAGCGGAAGTGATGGTGGCGACCACAGTAGGTGGTAGGCCACTCAAACCTGCCGCGTCCCGTCTAGGAGCCACACGTGGAGGCTCCAGAGGTCGGGACGTGGGTGCCAAAGGGTGCCCCGTCTCTGAGTAAGGAGGTCCGGTCTCAGAGGAATAGGCCAGGGAGGGGCTGTCGCAAGGAGTATGAGTTCGGGGAACCAGGTCCGGCCGTGCCAGTACGGGGCGACCAAAAGGACCTGCTCCTTGTCCTCCCTGATCTTGCACAGGAGCTGTGCGAGTAGGCTCACTGGGGGGAACGCATATTTGCGTAGGCCCCGCGGCCAGCTGTGCGCCAGTGCATCCGTGCCGAGCGTGCCCTCGGTCAGGGAATAATACAGGCTGCAGTGGGAAGAGTCGAGGGAGGCAAACAGATCTACCTGTGCGTCGCCGAACTGTTCCCAAATCAGCTGAACCGTCCGGGGATGGAGTCTCCATTCTCCCGGGAGAGGCTGAAACCGCGAGAGCTCGTCGGCTGCGTGGTTCAGGACTCCCGGAATATGGACAGCACGAAGGGACCTCAGGCGAGTTGAGACATACGGCGGGAGCGTAGACCGCCCTGGTGGTTGATGTACGCTACTACGGCCGTGTTGTCTGTCCGGACAAGTACATGTTGGTCCTTCAGCAGCGCTCGGAAGCGGTGCAGGGCGAAACGTACTGCCAGCAACTCGAGGCAATTGACATGCAGGGGGCGCTGGGGTCCTGTCCAGGAGCCCGCGGCTGCTTGTCCATTGCACATGGCACCCCAGCCCGTGGCAGAGGCATCCGTCGATACGACAACATGCCTGGACACTCGTTCTAAGGGCACACCGGCCCGGAGAAAACTGAGGTTCGACCACGGGGTGAGCGTCTGTAGGCAGGCCCGAGTCACTTGGATCCGGAGCGTGCCAGACTGCCATGCCCATCTCTGGACTCGATCGCGAAGCCAGTGCTGAAGCGGTCTCATATGAAGCAATCCGAGCGGCGTTACTGCGGCTGCAGATGCCATATGCCCCAGGAGCCTCTGAAATAGTTTCAGTGGAACCGCACTCTTGCTCTCGATTTGACGGAGGCAAGTCAGCAGAGACTGCGCGCGCTCGCTCGAAAGCTGCGCGTACATGGCGACCGAGTCGATCTCCATACCGAGAAAAGAGATCCTCTGCACGGGGCAAAGTTTGCTCTTTTCCCAGTTGACCCGAAGGCCCAGACGGGCTAAGTGGTGGAGAACCAGATCTCTGTGTCCGCAAACCTGCTCTCGAGAGTGGCCCAGTATGAGCCAGTCGTCGAGGTAGTTCAGGATGCGAACCCCGTGCTGCCGAAGGGGCGCAAGGGCTGCCTCGGCGATCTTCGTGAAGACGCGAGGGGACAGAGATAGCCCGAATGGGAGAACCGCGTACTGGTATGCCCGCCTCTCGAAAGCAAACCGTAGGAGCGGTCTGTGTCGAGGAAGGATGGAGACATGGAAGTAGGCGTCCTTCAGGTCGATCGCTGCAAACCAATCGTGAGGACGAACGCATTCGAAAAGGCGTTCCGCAGTCAACATCTTGAACGGAAGCCGGTGAAGAGATCGGTTCAAGATGCGAAGGTCCAGGATTGGCCGTAACCCACCGGTTTTCTTGGGTACAATGAAGTAGGGGCTGTAGAACCCCGACCTCATTTCGGCTGGAGGGACAGGCTCGATCGCACCCTTCGCCAGTAGAGTGGCAATCTCCGCATGCATGACGGGGGCATGGGCCCCGGTCACGGTATAGCGGACTCCCCTGTAACGGGGAGGAGCCTGCGCGAACTGAATCGCGTAGCCGAGCCTGACGGTCCGGGCAACCCAGCGGGACAGCCCCGGAAGCTGAAGCCAGGCTTCCAGAGACTGCACCAACGGGGTCATACGGACGGTAAACGTACCCTGGGTGGGGCAGCGAGGCAGCGTTACCGGCACGGACAGGGGAGGCTGTTGGGCGTCCCAGGGTCGGGGCACGGTTAACGGCTGCGCCCTGACAGAGGAGACCAGGGAAGGACTCGCGTTCCACTGGGGTCTGCTTTGCCAGGGGGCTGGCGACAGAGAGGGACGAGAGTGGCGAGACCCGAGAGTGGCGAGACCCGAGGGTGGCGCGCACTGCCGTCACCGATCTCTGGGGGCTCAGGGATGGGGTTGTCAGTTCTTTCTTTAACCACATTAGGGTGCTGCTGACCCGGGGACCAGCAGCTGAACAAAAAGGCCCTGCCGCCGTCTCCTGGAAAGAACTGCCCATCCCTGAGCCGTCCGCATTAGGAGCGCCGCTTAGCCTGGCGTTTCTTCGCGGGCTGCGGGGCTGGAGCGGACTGGGACGCCTTCCTGCGGCTGCCTCTGCGCGGCCCGGGTGGAGGCTGCTGCTTGGGTGGCGCAGAGGTAGAGGGAGCCGCAGGAGGGCGCCCTCGGCTGCGAGAGGGCTGAGGCACCTGCGCGGGCGGTTGGGTGGAGGCAGCAGCTGACCGCCGGGGCAGGATATGTTTTATTGCCTCAGTCTGCTTCTGAGCAGCCGAGAACTGTTGGGCGAAGCTCTCGACCGCTCCGCCAAATAGCCCATCCTGTGATATGGGGGCGTTGAGGAAACGGGTTCGCTCAGCGTCACGCATATCAAACAGGTTGAGCCATAGGTGTCTCTCCTGGACCACATTTGTGGACATCACCTGACCCAGGGAGCGTGCGGTCACCTTCGTCGCCCGGAGAGCGAGGTCGGTGGCGGCACGCAACTCATTGCTGAGTCCTGGATCAGCCCCTCCCTCGTGCATATCACACAGCAACTTGGCTTGGTAAGCCTGAAGAGTTGCCATGGTATGCAGAGAAGCGGCGGCCTGCCCCGCAGCTCTATAGGACTTCGCCACCAGGGATGACGAAAACCTACAGGCTTTGGAGGGGTGCTTTGGGTCACCACGCCAGGACGAAGCGCTCTGTGGACACAGTTGCATCGCAACAGAATGTTCGACTGGGGGGACCCCAGTGTACCCATGAGCCGCGGCTCCATCGAGGGAGGTGAAGGCGGAAGAGTTCGCCAAACGTTCACGGGAAGACAACGGGGACTTCCAGGAACGCGTGACCTCTTCATGCACCTCGGGGAAGAAAGGTATTGGAGGAGCGGCCGGACGGGTGTCCGGACGCGCCACCCCCAAAAACCAATCATCCAACCGCGAACGCTCGGGCTGAGGCAAAGGGTTCCACTCCAGTCCAAGCGCTGCGGCGGCCCGAGACAGCATGGCTGTCAATTCTGGGTCTGACTCGGGCAATGCTGGCGCACCCGAAGATGGCAGCACAGCCGAATCATCATCCTCAGATGACTCCAGCCCACCTTGTGATGCGGCGATAGACATCACTTCCTCTTCCGCCGTGCCAAACGCCACAGCAGGAGCCGGCCCCGATGTAGACGCCTGAGCACGGACCGGGTCAGGTGCATGAGAGGGGGGTGTGGGCCGAGGAACTAGCGTCGGAGCTTTGTTCCACACCGTCACCCTCAGATCACCCTGGTCACCAGCCAAAGTGCCGCCTCCAGAGGAGACCGCAGATTGGGGGCTGGCGGAGGGGACTCTCGTTCCGGCATCAGCACGGAATTCACGGAGTCTAGATCGAAGCACAGAGATGGCCAGGTTCCCGCAGAGGGAACATGAGTCATCCACAAGCGCTGCCTGAGCGTGCTGAAAGCCCAAACACGTCACGCAGCGCTCGTGCCCGTCAAAAGAAAAAAGCGATCTACCGCACCCAGAAGTGCACGGACGAAACATCCTGAAAAGGACGTGTCACGTGCAAGCTCTTTTGTGAGAGGAAACTTTGCAGTCGATGCCGAAGCGCCCAGGGAAACACACACCAGCTGTCAGGCGGACCACTGCACAGATCAGCAGGCAGGAAGTATGCGATCACTGGAACGCGCCGTCACACCAACACCGACTGGAAAGCTGCTCGTCTCGAAGAAGCTGACAGAGTCTCAGAAGGCTGTAGGAGTGAAGAGGTAGGTACTCTTGGCTCCGAAAGCAGAAACATAATGCGATATTGCCTCGTACTTCCTTATATACTCACGCAGTGAGGCGGAGTTACGTATGCAAATTCCGCATGCCCATGGCATTGGCACGCCATTGGGCGTTTTCTCTAAACTCGAAGTTGATAGGCTTCTAAGCGAAACCCCCATTCGTTAGTCACTAACGTTACGTCGTAGTGACTGAACGAAAGGGAACTGCTGTAGCATTGTTTTTCAGAGAAACAAGTATGTGAACTTAGAATGTTTCTTAAATATCTGCAAACATATTCTGGTATTGTTATGCTTTAGTAGTGAAAACATTACATACAATGAATCAATGGCTCACTCCATGGGCATCACTAGGCCCTTTTTAGGGGGGCTTCAGCCCCCCCTAAACTTCTGCCCAGACCCCCTAAAAAAATATATTTGAGAAAACCAATAAAATCTGAGTAGGCGGGCTTTATGTACGCACAGATGCTGCTGAAGGCTGAGCGCGAATCTTAGCAGCAGGACTCGACGTCAAGTGCGAGATATGTAGCTAAACTAAACGCTTCATATTTGACAGCTGCTTCTTTAAGCCAGAAATGTTAAACAGATGACGAAAATATTGAGGCAAATTAAAAAACTTTTGTCTAATTTCGCCATTTTTAATTGAAATAGGCCTATGTACTGTCATTTATAATATAATTAACAAACAAGAAATATTAACAAAACCGTTTTCTTCAGATTAGGCATAAGATTAATAGTAATGAATGTGCGCATATTGTAAATTCATATAATTCCAAAATAGCAGTCAGTAAATAAAAAAGATCAGCTTTTTTTAGCCTGTATTGGGCATAAGATAAGTAATGAATGTGTGCATATTGTGAATTAATTTAATAAATTTAGTTACCTAGCTTTCCTGTTAGCCTTCAGTAAATTAACGTGTCTACAAAAAATATTCATAAAACATATCAATATCAGTTAAACATATGTTTACTGTCTTCACTGACAAAAATGGAAAAACTTTATCAGTCATATCTGCCCACTGACATGGTTTTCAAGCTATTGTTATCTAATTTGTTGGCGTTCAGAACATCTTAAAATACATGTAGATCATGGAAATAACAATTTTCTCGGGGGAGCAAGCCCCCGAACCCCCCTAACTACCTCACATTTGGGATCTCAGTGATTATAAACCTGCCTACACTGTATAAGGGATGTACAATATTGTCATGCAGAATAAGGTGTTAATATTTGCTTTATAAGTAATAATAAACAGCCAATATCCTAATATTCATACTAATAAGCTACTAGTTAATAGTGAGAATTGGACCCTAAACTAAAGTGTTACGATTTTTTTTTCATACCCTCACTGGGGGCTGAGCCCTCCTAAAATGAAAATCCTAGAAACACCCCTGGCTCACTCTTAAAGACTTGTGTCTTTTCTGTATATGGAGGGCTTGTAATGGAGGTCAAAGCTCTCGGAAAGAAGTGCTGAGTTCAGAACCACATACTATAGTATATATACTCTTACTTTTTCTGCCATAGAAAGATATGACAAAGGTAATACGATTAGTGGACCCACTTTATATAGGTGGCCTTAACTACTATGTACTAACATTTAAATTTATAATTTTGAATGCACTTATTGTGTACATACATGTTTTTACATTGTACTTACATTTAAAAAAATACCTGTATGTAATTACATCTGTAATTAATTTATGTAGTTACATTTATATTTACACTGTTGACACTTCCCTTACACCTAACCCTACCCTTAAACTTACCCATACCACCACACCTGTCCCTAACTTTACCCGTATCCCACCTCAATATCAGCAAAAGTGTTTTGCAATACAATATGAACAAAATATGTACATTGTAATTATTTTCGTAAGTACATAGTTAAGGCCACCTAATATAAAGTGGGACCCGAGTATTATGTGGATCCAAATTCAGCAAAGCTGTTTCTCAGTCTGTTCGTGAGTGTTTTCATAGTCCTGTATCTCCGCCCTGAAGAACAAACAGTCCTGGGTGCATGGGTGTGATCTACGGCAATGTTTCTGGCCTTCGTCTGGAGGCGTTCTGCATACAAGTCCAGATCTAGAAGTGGATTCCCCACAATCCTCTGCACTATTTTAACCACATTTAGATAAAGATATAATAAGATAAGATAGCTAGATAAAGACATTCTGGTAAAACTTTAAAATACATGTGCACTAATTTGCATTAATTCATGCTTAATTACTGCACAGATAATCATGAGTTAATGTATGACTCATGAAGAACTAAACCATTTATTAATGATTACTGCATCAGCAACTAATGAAGATTCTATATGATTAATAGATTAAGTAATCATTACATTTTTATTAGTTAAATGTGTCATTTTGTATTAATTCCCTAATAACATATTATATTAACTAATAGTGTAAATTCTTTATGTTAATTACCACAATGGTTGAAGCCATGCATTTCAACTTCCAGTTGTCTGCTTTAATTAATCATTAGCTAATGATTTGCAAAGGTATCAATATGTTATGACTTTACTTGTTGAGGCACATGACTATTAACTAATTCAAAATGGATTAAAAAGCCATAACCACAATGACATATATTACTAACCACAATGACATATTACTTAACAATTAGTTAATAGTAAGTTAATAGTTCACCTGTCACTGAAAAGTCCCGCTACTAATACACGGACAGTCCATTTCTCTTGCAAACACAGACAAATGAAGTGACACAAACAGTGTAAAGTCACACTTGGAACGCTGCTCAGCCAATCAGATTGAAGGACCGGAACTGACTGATGTACAAATATTCTTAATCTGGGCTCCTGCATACTGCAATAACTTCTTTGACATCATCTCATCAAAAAGACTTGAAAAGCATCCAGTTTAAAAGAAAACTTCAATTTTAAGGCAGTCCAAAAAAGCAGTATGCTTCCCGATAGCCTGAGCTGTTTGATTGCTCACACTGTGACTGTGGCATTGTAACGTGTGTGATTGTGTGGGCATGAACAGCATACATAATGAAGACACGGTGTGGGTGTGTAAGACGCCATGAGAGGATCCATGACACCTGCCACTGTGCTTCAATCCCACGCTCTTTCTTTTCCTTTATTTGCTATTTTCTCATACACTCCTCCCTGTGAATTGTATTATTTATTTCCCATCAATCTATCTCTCTTATTTTTGGCTGCACAATCCAGTCATAGCCGAGTCAGTCACAGCCGAGCAGAGGGTCTCAGACCATCCGGCATCACATCCAGATTTGCAATAAAATACAGACACAAACATGCATGGATGTATTACCAGCAGTGATGTAGTATGAAAAATACAAGCAAAGGATATCTCAAGTGACATGCCGTCTTCTGCCTATAAGCTTTTCAACTCCGAGATTGATATTAATCATGAATAGTAAAGGGGGCAGAATATTTGATTGGGGACTGATCTGACACTACCATCACATCATTGAGAGAGAATGGCTCGGGGCAACACGGTACATGGTGGATGGATGAACGTGGTCTGAGGAAGCAAACATACATGAAACATGAAGTCATCTCCCCTTAGATCATGTCATACTCCATGCTCTTTTCCATGCAATTACATGGGTTAGAAGCTTTAAATTTAAAGCAAAAGCACTGTAAAATTATAAGTCGAAGGCTTCTAACTTTTTGTGAGAAAATACACTGATAATGTTCCTCTACAGTAAGCCATTAACTGACTGGATTGTTGAGTCTGTGAGAAGCCCATTTCTACTACATAAGACTAGTCAAAATGATTAGATACTAAATTATAATTGTGACATAAATATTTGAAATTATGACATACTGAGATGTTTGCCATAATTAGGACTTTTTTTACTTTTTATGTTATATGTTTATGTTATATTTCTAATGTCACAATTTATCTCATAATGACATAGACCATTTCTTCTGTGGAGAAATGGGCTTTCCTAATCATATGATTAAGGCTTGTACTGTAATATAGATACATTTTATTGTGATTTTGACACTTTTGACACTTCATAGCATCTACACAATGTTCCACATTATTATGCAAGTGACATACCATAGGATTTCAGTTCAATAAACATTCAGATTTTAGTTGTTCAAAGAAAGTGTTTCTTTGTTTTATTTCTTCATATCTTTTTAGATAACTGGTATCAATCTCAGACCGGTTTGTTAAATAGTTTGCCAGGTTTATTTAGGTAAATGGAAACGCTACTTAAAGAGGTTGTTCCACATTATTAAGCAAGTCACAGTTCTCATGCAATATGGCGAGAAAGAAAGATTTTTCTGAAGATGAAAACCATGAAATGTTGCAATGTTATGCAAAAGGCATTTAAACAACTAATATTGTGTAAACACTGAATTGAGATTATCAAACTAGCATAAGATTTGAGAGTAATTTACAGCACAAGAGAATTCAGTCAGATAAAAGTTTATTAAGGAAAATGTCTGTCAAAAATGTAATTGTATTAAAATGACAGCTATGGTGTGTGTGTGTGTGTGTGTGTGTGTGTGTGTGTGTGTGTGTGTGTGTGTGTGTGTGTGTGTGTGTGTGTGTGTGTGTGTGTGTGTGTGTGTGTGTGTGTGTGTGTGTGTGTGTGTGTGTGTGTGTGTGTGTGTGTGTGTGTGTGTGTGTGTGTGTGTGTGTGTGTGTGTGTGTGTGTGTGTGTGTGTGTGTGTGTGTGTGTGTGTGTGTGTGTGTGTGTGTGTGTGTGTGTGTGTGTGGGGTTTACGGTTATATTCACTGATCGGACCGGCCAAGTAATAAAAAAATAACATTCCAATCAATCGCGGGTGGATGAGAGATGAATCATTGTGTTTGTTTGATAAAGGCATTTCGTGAGTCCTGTGAGGCATTCCCCAGACGCTTTCAAAACAATCCCCACATGTACTGAGGGGAGCTGCAGCTCATTAAATATGCAAATCTTATCCAATCCTAGCCGTGGGCGTTTACTTCCAAGTCTTCAGTGCGGCACACCCATCAAAACCGAGCTTTTCTTCAGAGAGCCTCAAAAACCAAGGCAGAAAATAGCCTATTACTTATTCATTATGATGTTTTTCAATGTAAAAACCACGCAAACGTCATAAGTTGACCCCAGACAACAGTATACAAAAATAAAAAAAGCCAGTTCATGACCCTTTTAACAAACACTTACTTTGAAAAACTAAAATTTGAATGTTTATTGAACTGAAATCCTACTTATATGTCATTTGCATAATAATTAGGAAAAGGGTATTCCTGTTTATTGTAGTCCAGTTTTAATTTTTGGGGGGAATTAAAATCTGAAACACTGCATTTATTTTTCTATGACGAGGGGTTTCTGTAATAGGTGTGATTTGTTTTTATTTGTTTATTACAAGGGGGCAGACATGAGTGGGAGCGATGGAATGACAGACCAAAAGAGAGAGCGGGCATGCGTACGTACACATGTGAAAGAAGAGAACACGAGGGAGAGAGAAAAGAGCATTGTATTTGTGAGTTGGCTCATCAGCTGCTCCCACTGTTCTGCGGTCTGTGCAGAGAGCGGAGGCCTGTTAATCACGCACACTCATCAGTGCAGTGACAAAGATAGATCCCCTGCCTCCTCTCTTGCACCGCCACGGGTGATGCGTACGAATCGCGCTAATGCGCTCATGATTTCCCTTCTCTCTTACAAAGGCACCATTCACTGTTTCATCCCAGCCACATTAATGCACAGCCTTTGATCTCATCCAAATCTCCTCTCTGAGAGGGAAATCACTCAACGCTATATGCGGTGAATCAAAAGTTAAAATGAAGGGTCACCCCGCTCTGTCTACCATGGGTGAATCGGACAGTTGTGTTGTTGGGCGTAGTCCTAGATGTAGAAAGTTGCCAGTGTAAGATGGATGGTGAAGCTAAATGAGTAACGCAGAGAGCAGAGAGATGTATGGTGGTGCACATGGAGCGAGACGGGATGACGGATGAACGGATTACAGAGTCACACTGGAGCCTTGGTTGTCACTGTTGAGAGGGGAGCAGTAACAGCCAAGCAGGACAGTCCCAGCTGACCTCCAGTCTGTTACAAGCCAGACTACAGGGACATCACACGGAAAGAACAGCAGGATATGCCTGCCACTTGAAGGCAGTTTTTATTTATTCTGATTGTCACAGCTAGAGTTTGTTTGAGGCACTTCTACTAAGTTACAATTTTAAAGAAATAGTTCACCCAAAAATGAAAACTGTTGCAAACATAAAACTGCTACATACAACTTGTGCTATTTTCTGAGGGCCACTGTCCAGCAGAGTTTAGCTCCAACCCCAATTAAACACATCTGAACCAGCTAATCAAGGTCTTAGTGGGCATACTAGAAAGTTCCAGGCAGGTGTGTTGAGGCAAACTGGAGCTAAACTCTGCAGGACAGTGGCCCTACAGGACCGGGTTTGGACACCCCTGTTGTAATGTTTAAACAAAATGTAATTTTGTCTCACCGTCCCTCCACTATCTAGCCTACTTATTTTTTAGTACAATGGCAACATCTCAAAAATCAGTTGATTTCCAATGGACAGAACCAAGTCCCTGCCCTACATTTTTTTCCTTTTTTGATAATACATTACACTTCGATGTGTCACAATGTGGAAGAAAAGCCACTTTCATAGCGACTTTAATTCACTTTTATAAGGTGTTTGAACACTGATGTTGGTCCGCAGTGTGTGAGAACAACCAGCCTATAATGGCAAAAATTCACTCTCTCATTTTTTTTCATTCCCATAAATCAAAAGCAGTCTCTTCAAACGTGTGGATTCTGATTCCCCCTACAGCAACGTCATTGTAGGGAGAAGCCCCGGAGACCAAAGCTATGTCACTATTTTTATCCCGCCATACTCACCATCTGCATAATTCATAAACGCTCATTAATTTTGCACAGTACAGTCAGGTGACAGACGACTGAACATATAAGGCTGATCTCGCTACTTATAATTTCTATCACTTGTCCTGTTTTGTTGTTGCCAGTATGCTGGAGCATGAAGCTCTTGAAGCTCCGCCCTCTTCTTGAAAGGGGGCCAGGAATACCAGCTCATTTGCATTTAAAGGGACACACAAAAAATGGCACGTTTTCGCTCACCCCCCAAAAACATTTACATATTTTATAGCAAATTTAAAATGCTATAAAAGATTATCTGTAGGGTATTTTGAGCTGAAACTTCACACACACACACTCTGTGGCGATTTTGTAAAAAGGAGCATAATAGGTCCCTTTAAAATGTAGTAAAATTGCTGGCTTTTCTGACTGATTTTCACACACACAAAGGCTTTGCGCCTTTTACTGCCATTCAGATCAATCACATGCCTTCAGAAGACTTATAGAATAAAGTGCATAACTTGTATGGTCCACTTTTAATGTTGATTTGTGTAGTTTTACAGTTGGTCACTATGAACTGTCATTGTATGGTAGAGCTCTTTCACTCCAGTCCAGGAAGGACAGTGTCCTGCAGACTTTGGTACTAAACCCACCCACTTTAACCTTTCTGTCATTTGCAAGTTTGGTTGTGAAGTTGAAGGACCTTGTTGTATAGCAAGAACTTTGTAACAATTCTTCAAAATGTCTCCTTTATGTTCCACAGAAGCAAATAACATCTTAGAGGTTTGTAAAAGCATGAGGGTGAGTAAATAATGATATTATTTTTCCTTTTTAGGTGAACTATCCCTCTTCTGAGCATCAGTGCATATATACAAGATCACTGGTGAACACTGTTTCATAATTAGTATCCTGAGAGCAATGTAAATGCAGTGCAGTTCTATCTCATATGCAATTTCCTGGTAGCATCTTTGTATTGTCAAACCGTACATTACTTCTTACAAACAGAAAGCACCACTTGTGTTTTGAGTGTAATGTGAATGTATAATAGATGCAGCTCATTTTCATTTCAGTAAACAGCATCTCTAACCTTGAATAATGGATTCAGTGCCTGCAAGAATGATCCGTGAACCTTGATCTGAGTCCATTGAAGTTTAATATCATTCTGAATGTCAGAATGCTTTACGGCAGAGAAACATAATCCTTTTTCACTGAAGGTTGGGCTTGTCACCAAGATGTGCTCTGAAACACTTCCAAATTATCTGAGATGATTTTTGTGTGGTTCTGCAGAAATGAACAATGGAAAAACTATGGCTGGATAATCATTTCAATTGATTTACTGGATTCAAAACATTCTGTCAATCGGGTGTAAATAGACAGTGGTCCAATGACTGAATGACTCGCAGCTTGGGTCCTAAAAAAAGGACTCCATTAGAAATCTCTCTGGGAATCTTTTCCAAAATGAGCAACAACCCAGTGTCCTCTGAGGTTTTGAGGAGCACATCTAAGACAGCAGAACAAGCTTTTCCACTTCTTGATACCTGAAAATCATTTAAAAGCATTAGCTTTCAAAAAATGAAACATGAGCAATGAGAAGCGAGCACATGTTCAGTGAGGTCACTGCCATTGGCTGCTCTTGATCTACACAGACCAGTATCTCATTCTCAGTCGACATGTTCAGACCTGATTTTCTGAACTGGCAGAAGTGCACCTGCCCTATGAAGGTGTGATCGCCATCAGCAAATGGTAAAGGTAAAAATAAATAATTGGAAACAGACAGCACTTGCCTTTTGCCAATTTACCTGAAAAGTAAAGAGCTTTTAAAAGTAAAGAGATTGCAGTGTTGTATTACTTTTGTTCAACTCAGCATGATGACCATTTGAGTGATATTTCTTTTGTTATTTCTTTTCCCCTCTTTGAATGTAAAAAGCAGGTTTCCTCTGAATGGGTTTATTTCCAATACACTTCAACAACGTATGTCACCTGGAAAATTGTGTATTTGCCCAATAAATAGGACATATTTGCGAATATAATAGTCATATAATGTGGCAGTCCTTTATATTTCTGAGAAAGCATTCTACAAAAGGCATACTAAATCAGCTCATCATAAAGGTGAATTAAATACGGGTTACACGACTAAACTGACAATCTTGTCTCACAGTCTTTTCTCACAATTGTGATATTTAAGTTTCTTTCCTTTGCAGGCACAGTTTTCATTTTCCTGCCTCAATCTATGGCCTGGTGGGTCTTTAACAAGAGAACAAATTCTATATTCACGAGCATCCACTGGACCATTGCACTGGAATGCAAATAGGTTGGCTGCAGAGAGGGGAAAGTGCTGGGCTGCCACTTCCTATTGTGGATTTTTTAAAGACATGGCAGTTTTGATGATTATTCTAATCCCACCAAGGGCCTCTTAGTCTGAACTTTCCTTATCTCTCACTCCCAGTCATTCTCTCATTAAAAGGCAATCACAGGCCACCAACTCTAATAAACCAGCAAGTTCCCTTTTGAAATAGGGGTAAAATGAACATTTCTGGAGGCCGCTGTTTTTCCTTTTCAGGATGATAAAACCACTAGTTGTTCATGCAAATAAATGTATATTGAGCTATTGGCATACTAGTATATGTATATTGTTTCTGGATTTTAAAGAGTTTAAAAGTCACATACAGTAAGCATTAAAAGTCAATGAAGGGCAAGTCCTTGTATTTATAGAATGGAAGGTATAAAACTGGCTGAGCTCAACAGGTGTTTTGGGTGAACTAATCCTCAAAAACACACACTGACAAACAGAAAATCTTACCTGAAAGAATAAACTCTTGGCATATGCTGAATCTACGTTGGAGCAGCTGTGTTTCTAAGGATGCAGGTTTGGATCTGGTCTGCATCCTCCTCTTTCAACTTCCCTATTGACTGAAGGCATAAAAAGCATTACATTTAAACTGCACAATTATTGATATCGCATAACCACAATCAGATTAATCAATATGTCTATATTGTCTGTAATGGGGATTAAATATTGGAATAGTTTACTGCAGTCAATAAGACACTGTTATACTTATCACACTTTTAAATATTATCTTAAGACATTTTAATTTTAAATAATGTGTTGGTTTTTATGTAGTGTTGTATGTGTATTTGAGTAGGCCTATGTGTCTTTGTGTGTACCTGCCTAGGATCTTCGGTTGTAAATTAGCAATGTTGCTATAAGCCGGCTTGCTTACATTTTGTATTTTATACTATTCTTCATAAACATGTATTGTCTCTATCAAATAAACAAATGCATCATCAATAACCTATTGCCTATTTGCAACAAGTGTCTTAAATTAGAATGGATTTCCCTCACTTCCTTAATAGCACATTTTTGTCCTTTAAAGATCTAAAACCTTCAAAATGAGTTCCAATTAACCTCCATGGTCCATATCAAAGGCCCTTTTTACACTTGGTATTAAGTTGCGTTTTGGTCGATCGGATCACAAGTCGATGAGGGAGACACATAGGCCTACCTCTCTTTTGTCCACTTTCAACCACTTTTTTTCTACGCAATTTACATATGAACACGCCCGTGTCCAAAAAACATACGGAGAGCATCAGCTTTTATTGCTCTGACAAAGTTTAATGCTGCCTTCACGTGCTATCGGAATTATTGTAAATACTAAGCTGTGTCCCAAATCACGCATACACTATGCACTTATACACTATGTACTTGTGCACTATGTAACGTACTGCTCCGAGACAGAGGTTGAGGATCCAAACGCAGCTTTATTAAAGGGTAATCCACACTCGTAGTCAACAAACAGGCAAGGGGTCATAACAAGTAATCAGTCCAATTAGGCAAACAAGACAGGAGAGACAGGCAAACGGGTAATCCATGGAACAGGCAAGAAATCCAAAACCAGAGACATGAAACCAGGGAAACCGCTCAGAAATGCAGAAATGCAGTAAAACAACAAACAAGACTTCACAGTGAATGAAAGAGTGAACATGGTTTATATAGGCTGGGGTAATGGGGTAATGAGGTGATGAGACACAGGTGCAAACAATGAGTGATGATGAGTCCGGGCAAAGGATTATGGGTAATGTAGTTTGTGATGGAGTGACATTCCGGGGTGGAGTGCCCTCAGGTGGTAATCAGGGGCACTTTCACTGGTGATTGTGACACTATGGGCCCTATTTTAACAATCTGAAACGCAAGTGTCAAAGCGCGAACCGCAAGTAACTTTGTGGGCGGGTCTCGGCACTGTTGCTATTTTCCCGGCGGGATAAATGGCTCTTGCGCCCGGCGCAAATCTAAAATGGGTTGGTCTGAAGTAGCTTCATTATTCATAGGTGTGGTTTGGGCGTAACGTGAATAAACCAATCCGAGCGTCATCCAACATTCCCTTTAAAAGCAGGTGCGCAAGTTCCATTATGGATTGCTATTATTATGGCGTATTTACCAGGCGCACGCCAGGAGCGGTTCACAGCCGAGGAGACTGATGTTCTTGTAAGAGCAGTGAAAGACAGAGAAGTGAAGTTGTAATGTTGTACATTATGGTAAAGGTGATTTCACAGTATTTTTTTTTTTTAGGCTTTCAGTTTTTTCAGTTTTTCAGTCGATTTTTTTTCCTGGTTCTTGACGGACAAACCAATTTGTCAGATGTCCTTATATACATATATGTCTTGCCACTATTGGGCAAACAGGTCTTATCCTTAATTATTACAATTAGCCTGAATCATTTGTAAGCTAGATTTATGCCTATTTTTTCACATCTTCGTGGCATACCACAATGATTTCCGTCATCTCATGTGTTAATATTTTTTTAGTGTAACAATTTATGATTTGCAAAAATAACTGTTGCATCTGTGTAGATTACATGAGCAAAGTGTGTGCGCGTTGTGCACGCTATACATTATGGTCAAGCATGCGCCCTTAAAATAGCATAATGAACAACGCGCAACGCGCCACTGACTTTAGACTAGGTTTTTTCTGGTCAGTAGCGCAATTGTTTAATGGAACAGCAAAATAGCACCAGGGATTGTTTGCGCCGGAACACGCCTCCTTTTTTGCGCTGAACCGCCCAGGGAGCGCAAGTTCATTCACTAGTTTAGCGACGTGCTTCTGTGGAGGGATAAGCGCGCTTTGCGCGGGTGCAAAATAGGAATGACACATGCGTCGGTGTACAAAGTCAATTGCGCTGGGTGCAAGATAGGGCCCTATGTACTCAACCGTGTAGTGTATGAACTTTACATGGTTATTTTGTCAGTCAACATCGGAATCTAGTAGTTCCTCCCCCTCCACTACGTAATTAAAGCTGCGACAGTTGAGTGCATGAAGTGTCCAACATTACACACTTGGTTTTTTTCCGTTAATTTAGTGCATCATCCGGGTATTTAAAGTGCACTTTTTCTTTTTGGAATGTTCAGTGTTGTCAGAAAGCCTTCCTAGGAACTAATGTTATTGTTTCCGCACGTTCCGTTAGTAGTGACACACCGGTAGAAGATGACGGTCAATCTTTGTTTATGCTGCGGGGTATGCACTGTTTAATGCGTGAATTCAATACATGTAAGTACATATATCCAGTTATATCTTTACTGTAAGTGTCATGCATGTAATGGGTAATCTGCGATGTTTATATTGGTCGAGTTTTCCGTTCATTTCGGCCGTAATCTTCCATACTAATCTGCTGAGTCATCACGAGTCATCAACGCGCTAGTGTTCCGTTCCGATACAGCGCGAGTGTTTGTTTACAATCGCTTACAGCTGTGTGCTACTGTATTTTCGTCAACTTTGTGGTTATTAATACTGACATTTTGGTTAAATATATATTTCTAGTATTGTTTAGTTGATTTCCTTAAACCAAATTGTGCAATGAGACATACATGTTAGACGAATATCATTTGTAAATTATTTCTCTTTATTTCTTTCTGTAGACCATACATATCACTGCTGCATACCGCAGATGTATACAAGACTGTGAATAAATACCTCATCAACAAGAATCTCTTCTCCATTCCTGATTCTCTAATCGGAATCTGATCCATATTTGGCCGCCTCAACCAGTTGAAATATAGATGATAGTGAGGCTTCACTACATTATTATGGTCCTTCGAGCCGGATTGAGAGCAAGTTTAAACCAATATGGATCCAGCTGAAAGTGACACATTAGAGACAATGGACAGACCACGCCGCAGGACTAATCTGCCGTCTCACTTGGACGATTATGAGGTTGACTACCGACCCGCTGAGGACCCTCCTCCTAACGCTTCTTCCCACTGTCCCAGTCAATCAAGAAGCAACTCGAGGAAAACGTCTCGCAGTGGTGCAAGCTCTCATTCCAGGACAAGTAGGCGTTCTATAACCTCCACTGGCGTTTATCTTCCACCTGAACTCTCTAGTGTCCAGACTGCTATTTTGGAGGAGAAGATTAAACAGAGGCAGTTAGACAGTCTCCGCCAGCAGGTTGAGGAGGACTCACTGGCTGATGTGGAATACCAACGGCTACAGACACAAGCGAAAGAAGCCCAGCGCATTCAAGAGGAAGCTCTCACAGCAAAGGAGGCTTTATCCAAGCATCTAGAAAGACAGCGTAAGCTGCAACAAGCAGAGACTGAGCTTGAGGTAGCGAAGCTAGTATCCTCCATGCTAATTACAGACTCTGGTTCAACAACTCCTGTGCCTCCAGGCTCACCGGACAGCCTTTTGCCTCCACCTCAGCTTGTACACATTAGTCCAGCCATAAGTCCACCTCATCCATCATCCTCTCTCCAGCAGCCCGCTACTCAATCACCAGCTGTGACCTCAACCATACAAATCCGTCCATCTGAACAGAATATTCCTGATAACTCTTGGGTGTCTCAGCCATCACTTAGACCTCTGCAGTTGACAGCTGAATCTAAGAGTGCGCCACCTGCAGTGCACCACCGATTACCACAAGCAGTCTCATCACCTGTCTCCAATGTATTTCAGACTACCCCTATAGCTGCTCCAGCTCGTACAGTGCTATCACGATCGAATGTGGTACCTCAACTTCACTCAGGAGCCATAGTCATGTCTAATGCTGCACAGCCTTTGAGTACAATCATGCCATCTGTGCCACAGCGGCCTACCACAGCAACACTGCCACCACTTACAATGCCATATGCGGCACCGCAGACAGTAACCCCTCCAGTGGCAACGCGCACACGTCTGCTGCAGCCTCCAATTACCAGCTATCAGGCTTCCGCCATGCCACCTACTGGCTCCAGCTATGCTCAACCACCTTCATTCTTGCCCGTTCAACATGATGGTCATCCAGCATACCCTGGTACAGAGCTACTATTTGCATCAGCCTATGGCATACCACAGCCCAAGTTGCCTGTGTTTGAAAGTGGTAATGAGAGTGACTTTGCCTTGTTAAAGTTGGCCCTGGACAATTTGTTGAGCAGTCATAGCCACCTCAGTGAACAGTACAAATATCACGTCTTACTCAGCCATTTAAGACTTCCCAGTGCTCAGCAACTGGCTAAAGCCTATATGTACCATTCACATCCTTATTCAACTGCTCTGCAGGCTCTTCAAGATAAGTATGGCCAGCCAAGACAGCTTGTGCAGTCAGAGTTGGGTGCCATCATGAACACTCCACCACTCAAAATGGGTGATGCTAACGCTTTTGACTCCTTCGCATTATCCGTTCAATCATTAGTGGGCATGCTGAGGACTCTTGAGGGCCAGAACGGTTATGAGCTCATGTGTGGCTCTCACGTGGATCGTCTGCTAAGTAAATTACCATCGGCTTATCGTGATGGCTTTGTTGAATACTGCCTGAGCAGGGGCATTCTACAGACGGGTACCGACAAGACCTATACGCTTCCTGATCTGGCCGCCTGGTTAGAGATCAAGTCTCAAGCGAAACGCATCTCCAGCCGAGCTGCAACCTTGTTCCAGAGCAACTCATTTAAGTCCTATGGTAAGGCGATGACATTCACTCGTCCAAAGGAACGACCAACACCAGTTCTTCTGGCCAATGAAAGCATCACAAGGCCCCCTAAATCTGCAGACCTGAAACCCAGCTCAAAGCTAAAACCATATTGTCCCCATTGTGATAACAGGGACCATTACCTCAACTCATGTGACCAATTCAAGAAGTTCACCACTTCTCAAATCGTCGCTTGGATTAAAGAGGGAAACCGCTGCTGGAGATGTGGTCGGACACATGCAGTAGAGGCCTGCAACCTCAAGCGTCCATGCAAGGTCTGTAAAGAGATCCATCTCACCGTTCTACATGACTCCATTAATGACACTTCTAGGGCTGTACTCATGGTAAGCACGCCACCTACCAGGATCTATCTTGATAGACCTAACCGTTCCCCGAAGGTCATGTTGAAAGTGGTTAAAGTCCTCCTCCACAATGGTCGACACACTATGGAAGCCCATGCAGTCCTCGATGACGGGTCAGAGAGAACAATAGTGCTTCAGCCAGTAGTTCAGCAGCTCAAGTTAACTGGTACACCCGAATTGCTTCCCCTACAGACAATTCAACAGTGTCACACTGAACTTGATGGGTCTTCAATATCTTTTGAGGTGTCCTCAGTATCCAAGCCCATGACGAAGTTTAGTATCCGCAACGCATTCACTGCAACCGGTCTGTGTCTAGCGGAGCACAACTACCCAGTGACTGCCCTCCAGAGTGCCTATCGACACCTGAAGGATCTGCCGCTGCCTCCTGTGGACAGGGTAAAGCCATTTCTCCTTATCGGGTCAGATAATCCCCACCTTCTGACTCCAATTCAGCCCATACGCAAAGGCCCAATAGGAGGACCCATTGCTGTCTGCACACAACTTGGATGGTCTCTCCAGGGCCCGATGAGTCCAATGCAACCCTCACGAGGGAATCAGCAGTGTCTCCACATCATGACAGTCCCAACCGGGGATGAACTTATCCACCATGTAGAAAGGCTCTGGCAAGTTGACACCCTCCCTTACAACGAGAAAATGGTCACCAGGTCCAAACAGGATCGAGAGGCTTACACCCTGTTGCAGAATGCCACAATTCGGGTGAATGTGGACGGTGTTCAACGTTACGCTACACCATTGCTGAGACAAACACCGGTGAGTTTACTCCATGCAAATAAAGAGACTGTGCTTCCCAGTTTACGTAGCACTGAGCGCAGGCTGGCCCGGGATCCTGAGAGGGCTAAAACCTACTGCACTGAGATCCAGAAGTTGGAGGTGGCTGGTTATGTGGCTAAGATAACTTCAGAGGAGGCAAACGATAGTGCAGAGTCTTGGTACATCCCGCACCACCTGGTACACCACAACGGTAAAGACAGGATTGTCTTTAACTGTTCCTTTAAACACCAGGGACAATCCTTGAATGATCAACTGCTGCCTGGACCGACATTGGGACCTTCCTTGCTAGGTGTCCTCCTGAGATTCCGCCAACACACTGTTGCAATCAGCGGGGACATCAAAGGTATGTTCCACCAGGTACGCCTGCTGCCCAGGGACAGGTCAGTGCTGAGGTTCCTGTGGAGAGACATGTGTAGGGAGATGGAACCTGATATATATGAATGGCAGGTACTTCCGTTTGGCACTACATGCAGCCCATGTTGTGCTATTTACGCCCTTCAACATCACGCCCAAGGACACAAAGATGACATGGCTGACCTGGTCGACATAGTAGAACATTCATTCTACGTTGATAACTGCCTCCACAGCACGCCAACCATAAATGAAGCTAAAGTAATAGTGGATGGACTGCGTCAGATGCTCTCCGGTGGAGGCTTCGAGATAAGACAATGGACAAGCAACGTGCCATCTGTCATCCAACACCTTCCTACAGATGCCAAGTCTGCTAATAGCGAGCGCTGGTTGGCACAAAGCAGCACTGACCTCCAAGAACCCACTCTTGGTCTGCGGTGGAATTGTATCAATGACACCCTGGGTTACAACTTGCGCTCAACGGAGACCACTGCCCCTACCATGAGGAACATGTATAGGACTTTGGCGAGTCAATATGACCCTTTGGGGTTCATTATCCCATTCACTACCAGAGCCAAGGTTCTTATCCAAGACCTCTGGAAGCACAAGCTTGGGTGGGACGACCCCATTGAACCTCTGCATTTGAGAGAACAGTGGCTTACCTGGGTAGGAGAACTCCCGACTCTCCTTTAGTTGCAGTTCCCTCGAACATACACCTCGGCATCCATTGACAACTCTCCAGTCATCCGAGAGCTGCATGTCTTTAGTGATGCATCGGAAAGAGCTTATGGTTCGGTAGCCTATTTGCGTACCACAGATGGTCAAGGACAGGTCACAGTAACCTTCGTCTTAGCCAGATCTAGAGTGGCTCCAAGAAAATGCCTGTCCATGCCTCGCTTGGAGCTGAGTGCCGCACTGACTGGTGCCCAGTTGGCTAAGGTGATCCAAACGGAGTTGACCATTCCTCTTCACAAGGTTACTTTCTGGTCTGACTCTACTACTGTGTTATACTGGCTGACATCAGAGTCCTGCCGCTATAAGGTGTTTGTAGGAACGCGTGTAGCAGAAATACAGACCCTCACCGATATGGCTGAATGGAGGTATGTTGAGTCCGTTCACAACCCTGCTGACCACATCACACGAGGGCTTACACTAACCGAGATAACAGGCCCGCATCAGTGGAGCTCAGGACCGGCTTTCCTAAACCAGCCATTGGACCAGTGGCCATCTACACCTAAAACTAAAGAAGAGCCAGACTTCAGTGAGTTAAAGAAGGGTGCCTTCATTGGAATGGTTTCCGAGCCTAGTAGTTCCATTCCTGATCCAAGCCAGTTCCACGCATGGCACGAGCTCATCCAGGCAACTGTTAGATCCCTGCATGGGGCGGCCGGCACAGACACTGACTCTCCTGTCGAGGCTTCTGATTATATTGAAGCAGAGAGGCTCCTCCTGGCACAGGCTCAAAGTGACTCATTCCCGCTTGAAGTCAGGGCTTTAAAGGCCGGACAGTCGATTCCAGCTGACAGTCGTTTGAGCTCTCTCGCCCCTGAGTATGATGGGCTCACTGGTCTCATTAGAGTGGGTGGCCGGCTACGTCGGGCTAGTGACCTTGACCTGGAGACTAATCATCCAATTGTGTTGGACTCTAGCCATCCCGTCACCAAGCTGCTAATTAAGGAGACAGATCAGCGGCTCCTTCACCCCGGCTCAGAAAGGGTCTTGGCTGAACTGCGTCGCCAGTATTGGGTGCTTCGAGGCAGAGAAGCAATTCGTTAACAGCAACGCACCTGTCAGGAATGTCAGCGGTGGCGCGCCAAGCCTCAAACCCCGCGACTGGCTGATCTACCACCCTGCAGGCTCAACCTGTATAAGCCACCTTTCCATTCTACTGGCGTAGACTGCTTCGGCCCATTTACAGTCAAAGTTGGTCGTCGCCAAGAGAAAAGGTGGGGGATCATTTACAAATGTATGACGACACGGTGCGTGCATCTGGATCTATTGGAGCATTTGGACACTGACGCATTCCTGCTCTCTATGCGCCGATTCATAGCACGACGAGGCACGCCCATGGAACTGCTTTGCGATAATGGCACTAATTTCGTTGGAGGTGATCGAGAACTTCGAGAGACCTTCAATGCCATGTCACCAAGGCTCCAGGAGCTGCTGGCTGGGCAGAAGATCCGGTTTCGCCATAATCCACCAAGTGCGCCTCACTTCGGGGGAACCTGGGAGCGTGAAGTGAAATCAGTCAAGACAGCACTGCGTGTAATCCTGCGAGAGCAGTCAGTCCCTGAATCAGTACTGCAAACCCTTCTGGTAGAAGTTGAAAGCATCTTGAATGCCAAGCCACTTGGTTATGTATCCTCAGATGTCGCAGACTTTGATCCAGTGACTCCGAACTTACTCCTTATGGGTCGCCGCGATGCCTCTCTACCTCAGGTCCTGTATGACTCCAACAACTTGCTCGGAAGACGGAGGTGGAGACATAGTCAGGTGCTGGCTGACCGTTTCTGGACTGCCTTCATTCGCCATTACCTCCCAGGCTTGCAGGGTCGTGACAAGTGGAGGACAGATGGCAAAGAACTGACAGTAGGCCAAATCGTGCTTATTGTCGATCCGCAACTTCCACGGGCACTCTGGCCTGTTGGCACAGTGATGGAGACTCTAGCTGGGGTTGATGGTAGAATCCGTATCGCCAGAGTCAAGGTTAAGGAGAAAACCTACACCCGTCCAGTTGTCCGCCTGATCCCAATTCCTCACCTTGAGGACGATGAGACGGATACTTCAGACAGACTTTCTTAGTGTGTTCAATTATCCTGGCAGATAATTGGGGGCGGCAGTGTCAGAAAGCCTTCCTAGGAACTAATGTTATTGTTTCCGCACGTTCCGTTAGTAGTGACACACCGGTAGAAGATGACGGTCAATCTTTGTTTATGCTGCGGGGTATGCACTGTTTAATGCGTGAATTCAATACATGTAAGTACATATATCCAGTTATATCTTTACTGTAAGTGTCATGCATGTAATGGGTAATCTGCGATGTTTATATTGGTCGAGTTTTCCGTTCATTTCGGCCGTAATCTTCCATACTAATCTGCTGAGTCATCACGAGTCATCAACGCGCTAGTGTTCCGTTCCGATACAGCGCGAGTGTTTGTTTACAATCGCTTACAGCTGTGTGCTACTGTATTTTCGTCAACTTTGTGGTTATTAATACTGACATTTTGGTTAAATATATATTTCTAGTATTGTTTAGTTGATTTCCTTAAACCAAATTGTGCAATGAGACATACATGTTAGACGAATATCATTTGTAAATTATTTCTCTTTATTTCTTTCTGTAGACCATACATATCACTGCTGCATACCGCAGATGTATACAAGACTGTGAATAAATACCTCATCAACAAGAATCTCTTCTCCATTCCTGATTCTCTAATCGGAATCTGATCCATATTTGGCCGCCTCAACCAGTTGAAATATAGATGATAGTGAGGCTTCACTACAAGTGTGAACACACTACTTACACTATTTATACTTAAAAACATTATAGAATAAAAGTTCTGAAATAATTTTGATACCCAAATTCCCGAGATGGGCGTGCCATAAACTTTAAACATGGTGGTGGGGAGAACTACTGCTGTGACAGGTATGATTTATTAGTTTTTTTCCCCAAAACACCTAAACAGCTTGTCTTATCATTAATGAAGTGCATATTTACATATACGAGTAATCACTTGAAGCGTATTGTATGTTTTATACACAGCGAAAATAGCCTGCATTTGACCGAAATTACAGAATTGGCAGAAAGTGGACTATCTGGCATCGTAAATGTTTATATTGTCAATGCATGTGACACGACATAGCCTATAATTTTGGTTTTAATACGATTTTCCCAATTATTGGCAAGAATAAATGTGGTGTCCTCCACTATTCCTGTTCATTCCCGACAACAAAGCACTTAAATGCAACAAGCTCGTAATCACGACTTCAGAAGTGGGAACTATCAAATTTCCGATTGCACGTGAAGGCAGCATAAATCCCATCTGGGTAGGGCACTTCCCATAATGTTTCCGTATTAGGTAAGTAGGCGGAGAGGTGGTCTTTTGTGGTTGTTCGAATGCATTCTACCATATGAGCATCCACACTATACGAAAGCAATCTGGTCAAATGCGTTTTCAATTACCGTTGAAAGTGGTCGAAAGTGGACACACTCAAAACATTTTAGACCCCGTTTACACCTGTATTTAGCTTTTATGGCCAAACACATTAGGTACGTTTACATGGAGCACTGTAATCGGTTTAAAAGTCCAATCCGAATGAAAATGCTCCATATAAACACCTCAGTCAATCGGAATAAAAATGGCCAAACCGAATGAAATTGTAATCGGTTTGAAGCGGGTGGGATAAACCTTTTCATGAACCAATCAAACTGAAAAGTCCACCATGTAAACAACGTGATCCGATTACTTTGAGTGTAGGCTACGTCTTTCTGTGACGTGATATACAGCGCGCGTGCCTCCACAACTGAAGAGCGTGTGCCTCTCTTTTCCAAGAGAGGAAAGTTCATTTTTCCGAGGTATTAAACTTTTTTTTTCGTAACATGTTCTGAACATGATGTTGGAATAATGACACAGACATAGCCTGGCTACACCATCTCATCTTGATAGTGTTTGTCCTAGGCTTCAACTGCGCCTGACAGAAGAATTAATTTTTCTGAGGTGATTCTTACACTTTACAACAAATAATGAATAGCTTTTATAAAACTGTATAAGTCCTGGTGGCCGTTGAGAGTTGCCATTGCAATGGGGAACATTCAAGCTGCTGGAGAACACATGTCGACATTTTGTTTCTCGTAAGTTAGATATAAAAAAAAAAGTTAAACAACTGCCTCAAAATTGGTTAAGTAACATTACCCACAGTCTACTTGAATTACTTTTGTTAATATTTATACCTTTGTGATTATGGTATCTTTCCTTAATCATCTGAAATATCTATGCGTTTAGTACTAGTATGCGGAGCATGTCTTGAATGCTTTCATTCTTGTTTCACCATACATCCTGTTTTTATCAATAATTTGGGTGCATTTTGTAGTTAATTTTGTGTTTTTCAAAATAAATGAATTGAATTAATTTTGTTTCCGCATTAATCATTCACAGCTGTTGAAATAGCCATTGTATAGGACATAAATTAGTTTAAACTACTGCATGTCCGCCCACAGAAAAATAAATAAATATAAAAATGACCAACACAGAACTATTGATCCACGATACTAACGTTACGAATCTGATGCGGCAGACAAACTGTGTGCGCATGTCACAAAATGATTCTGACTGAAAGTCAGCACATGTAAACACCAAATCGGTTTAGATAACATCTCATGTAAACAGTCCACCGAATCTTTCAATCGGAATGATTTTAATCGGAATGACAAAAAAGTGCGCATGTAAACGTGGCTATTGATCAGTTTGATGAAATGGAAATCTGTTTGTTTGTTAAATAGCAATTAGCAAGACAGCTAGACAATATGTTATAATTTCTTCCTATTTTTAAGATAGGGACAGTCAGGCAGGAGAATGATGAATGGGATCAAGAAATGGCACAAGCCGTATTCAAATTCAGTGAAACAAAAACCAAAAGAAACCAGCAGACATTTTTCTCTGCAGGGCTTTTCACACTTGAAATAGGCTAGTTAACCCTGGGTCATTCCGGTAAACGTAATCCTGGGTTGTCTTGCTTCACATTTCACTCTTACTTTACTTTAGGTCAACAATTAATCCTGGGTATTCGTAAACTGCCGTTTCACATTGTACATTCCCATACACATTTGCACAGTGACAAATATCAGTGTCATTGATTGGCCGAGTGTCACTGAATAACACCACAAAAGCAGTGCTAACCCTACTCTGGAGCAGGGTTTCATAGCCCCACTTATACATGTGTGAAACATTAATTTACCCACATTGTTTAGAACGAGGATAACCCTTGGTTAGACACAGTGTGAAAAGCCCTTATCAGTGCAGCTCTGAATGACCAGAGTCTCAGCTACCACACTACCGCAAAAGGTAAATGAGCCAATCGAATGATTTCCAAACAGAGACTCATCTAGAAGCCAGAGATTGTATAAATAACCATCTATGTCAATCCCATCTGTTTTTACAACAGTCGCCTCTGTCACAGCATAGTTTTTGCAGATTTTTGGTTTGATGAAACCCTTCTTAACCTGCTTTGGCTTAGCACTCAGATATACTGTAGCTTGAAGCTGTTTTTCCACCACATACACTCTAATAATTTGTCATAATATGGAGTACCACCCAGGGACAGGGCTTTTGCAGTTTTATAGTTCCACTGAAGAGTAACATAAAGCTTAGGCTCTTCCCTAACTTTCAAGATCAATGATTAATGCACTGAGTGGCACAAAGCCAAATGCTGCAAAAATAGGGGGGAATTTATGTAAATAATATGCATTAAAATAGAGCACCAGCCAAACTCAGAGTAAGCGGCTGTCACTCTGTTTGATTCACAAATCTATAAGTCCCCTTTGTTACTAAATTACGCCCGCAATCTGTTAGTGCTGCAGGGATAGAGGCCGCCTTCGCGGATCTGTGACTCCCGAAACAGCTGTCCACAGCGGTGGATCCACATTTTAACACTTGCAAGCAGCCAATGGGGTTTATTTTCAATACTACACAGCATGGGCTGTAAAGTATCTGGAAGACACAGCACCCTGAGGCTTTGCAGTTGAGAAAAACAAGCTAAAATAGCACCCAAAAGCAGGCATACTCATGTCAAAACTCTTACACAATATGCTTAGACGTTTGCATTTGAACATGCATGGGAACTTTGAAATAAGACATATGTTCTGCTGTATTAAAGAGTCTCGGTTCATTTGCGCTGGATGAGAGGCACATTTCCTCAGATGTCTTAGGATATGCATTATTTATGGATCCGTTCACACAGAGAAGCCTCATATATGGTTGGCTGCCATGTCCCAGTTGTGCTCCCAGAATTCTCTTCTCGTCGTCTTTAGGAGGAGATAAACCTCCTCTGTGTAATGCAGAGGACCTGTGAGATGATACGGCTCTCTCCTCACACAATAACAAGATGATGTGCTCCACGACTGCGTCATGGCGGCGGTGAGACTAGTTGTACATGTCATATTTTGAGTCTGTGTAATCAGACTGTGACAATATTTCACAAGCACTGTCAATTCTGTGTTTTTCTTGTGATATTGGAAAGGGTAAATTTGTCTATTCACATCTCATGTATTTTATATGCTGCCCTGTTTTTTGTTGTGTGTTTTGTTTGTTTACATTTCAGCTATTTTTGTCCAATTTCGGTGCAAACAAAGCAAACGAGTTTGACTGATGAGAATAATCTGATTAGAGAATGATGTCTGTGTATTCCACTGAAAGCCATTGGCCGCTGAAGGTCTGTCACCATGACAATGCTCAGTCAAAAGAATATTGGGAACTCATTGGGATGCTGATGAGAATAGACGAGCATGTTTTCATCAGTCAGAGCAAAAAGGCCACTCCGGCTTGCAGCCAAATGAGTGTTCATCAGCCTCTGTGCTGATTCACTGCCAAGTGTGTTCACCAGTCTGGGTTACCATTAAACTATTTGTGTGTATAATACGACAGCTTCAAAATTTAAAACTGATTTTATTCAAGGAGTAATGATGTTGAAAATTCAGCTTTGCCATCACAGCAATAAATTACATTTTAAATGTTTTATATATTATATAGTTATTATATAGTAATATTATTATAGTTGATTTTAATATCACTGTTTTTACAGTATTTTTTGAAGAAATCTTACCGATCCCAAACTTTGAAACAGTATACACCGATCAGGCATAAGATTGACAGGTGAAGTGAATAACACTGATTATCTCTTCATCACGGCACCTGTTAGTGGGTGGGATATATTAGGCAGCAAGTGAACATTTTGTCCTCAAAGTTGATGTGTTAAAAGCAGGAATAATGGGCAAGCGTAAGGATTTGAGCGAGTTTGACAAGGGCTAAATTGTGATGGACGACTGGGTCAGAGCATCTCCAAAACTGCAGCTCTGTGGTTCAAGTGGTTCAAGGAAGGAACAGTGAAGAACCGGCGACAGGGTCATGGGCGGCTAAGGCTCATTGATGCACATGGGGAGCGAAGGCTGGCCCGTGTGATCCGATCAAACAGACGAGCTACTGAAACTCAACTTGCTTAAGAAGTTAATGCTGGTTCTGATAGAAAGGTGTCAGAATACACAGTGCATCGCAGTTTGTTGCGTATGAGTCTGCATAGCCACAGACCAGTCAGGGTGCCCATGCTGACCCCTGTCCACCGCCGAAAGGGCCAACAGTGGGCACGTGACCATCAGAACTGGACCACAGAGCAATGGAAGAAGGTGGCCTGGTCTGATGAATCACATTTTCTTTTACATCACGTGGATGGCCGGGTAACCTGGGGAACACATGGCACCAGTATGCACTATGGGACGAAGGCAAGCCAGCGGAGGCAGTGTGATGCTTTGGTCAATGTTCTGCTGGGAAACCTTGGGTCCTGCCATCCATGTGGATGTTACTTTGACATGCACCACCTACCTAAGCATTGTTGCATATACACCCTATCATGGAAACAGTATTCCCTGGTGGCTGTGGCCTCCTTCAGCAGGATAATGCCCTGCCACAAAGCAAAAATGGTTCAGGAAGGGTTTGAGGAGCACAAAAACGAGTTTGAGGTTTTGACTTGGCCTCCAAATTTACAAAACACTTAGGATAAAGTGCTGGACTAACACATCTCTACTGCACTGTTCAACCTAAAATGTTCAAAATATGTACCATATAACATCTCATTATATTTCTCTGTTGAATATAATTCATCATAGCACTGTCACTGACAATAATGACGTTTTTTTTCCAATAATCTGGTACAACCTTATATCTAACACAAACATATTAAATATCATTATGTGTTTGGTTGCAGTAACCCAAATGAGGAATATAAAGAAAGCTCCAAAAATATGTAATAAAGACTTAAACTCGCATTAAGCAGAAGCTAGTTTTCTATAGGGAGGATTTTTATGACAGCCACTATTTCTTCGGTTGCCTTCTGATTTCAGGTCTCTTTTCTGAAGCTCAGATTTCTATGCTGGAGAAAGCCAAGAGACTGCTGATTTGTGCAGGTTTGTGGAGAATGAAAGCTGAACACGAACGGCATTCTTATCAGCCACGTTCATTCGAATACCTGTCAAAATGAATACATCTTCTGTTTGACCCTACATAAAGACAGGGAAGGAATATGCTCTCTTGTATTCTTAAAGGTTCCTCTTAAATGCATTAGATATTGTGCTAGCAGGTAATGCAGTAAGCCTTCTCAGGTAGACTCCATTACTATGTTACAGCTTTATTTATGTGGATCAGGGGTCATGTCTTGCATGAAATGATGTGCGCTTTTCATCCATACTGTTTGGCGTGACCAGAGCTATGTATCTAAACCTGATCTGTGAATAAAGCCTTTGCCTGCCTTTTTTTTTTTGTTTCAACTGCCTGTTTTTCATTCCAAATGTTTATTAGTTTATTATTGTACTGTAACAAACACCTCCTAGAGATTTTATCAGATAAACATAATATTTGGTCAGTTCAATCTAAAGGCCTTTGCGACATTAAATTGCTAAAATCTTGAGTTTTTGAGATGAAGGGAGTGTGCGTGGCAGTCTGACAAAATTCAGTGCGACTGCGAGAGGCGCCTGGAAAAAGCCTCCATAAAAACGGACAGAGTCCGAATGACGGTCGGCAAAATCGAAAGAAAAGCTTGTCCTTTACTGAAAATTGCTGAAAATCATCCAATATCCTTTTTATGTTTTAAAATAATTATATCAAAATATCCATAAAAACAAATTGTATAAAATACTTCTCAGATACATTTTTTAGAATAAAGTTGCATCAAAATTGTATTGTATTTAACATAATTGTATGCATTTGAAATATAGAGAAGTTCTTTTAATTCAGCCAAGAGTTCACGGCGTGACTTATCGATCTTCCACTGGTCACAAGTCGTCATGTGATGTGAATTCGGAGCTCAGAGTTCACCAAGCTTGAACTTTGGAACACAGCGAAATGCAAAACTTTTCGCATGAGTTTGCGTTTCCGATCTGACGCATTTGCATGCGTTTGAATGGAATTCAATTAAATGAAAAGTGCAGTGTGACCGCCCCTTTAGTGTGCCTCTGATCCACAGCGAAAGACTTCCTCTTCCCCACCTGAGCAGAATTAAGAGGTGCATGTTACAGTTTCTCCCTAGTTCTGCACCACTTGTATGGGAGTGGTAACTAGGTGGGAATTTGAAATGGATTTAGCCTAACTGGTAGCAGATTAAGTCTGGCTTGCTGTCGTAACATCTCTGTCCAGTGTATAAAAGTCTCTCACATATTTGTGGGCTAAGCACATTCTCTTCTAACTGATCGGGAATCATATTGTCAGTACTGGCGCCAAAATTACATGAAACAACAAGTTCTTACAAAGCAACAACATACTGTAAAAATGTCTTGTGAGGCACCTGACAGTCTTTACAGAAGGCGTGTTGTTCAGCTAATATGTTTGCTTTTGGAAAGAAATACTCTCAATCAAGCAGCAACCTTCCGGTCTCTCTCATGAATGTGACTTGAACTGCAATTAATCGCCTGGCCGCTAGACAGGCTCCAAAAGGGAGTCAATCCTATAGACACCCCATGTTAAAATACCCAACTTTAGAGCAAAAAATATATAGGACATTTTGCCCTTCATGACAACTGAGGGGGGTTCATTTTTTTTATAACTCATCCGTTTAAATTGTATCAAGCAATAAAGTTCTGCATAATTAAGGGTGTGGCCACTTGAGTGACAGGTGGATTGCCACTGCTGTCACTACTAGCTGTCTGCTCCACCCATGTCCCGCCTCTTTGCCCATTTTCGGTTATCCGGGAATGATGTGGGTGACCATAGACTGTAAATAAATATGGACGTAGTGTCTGTGACGTCACCCATAGGATTCTGAAGAGCAGTTTTGAAGCGTAAAGTAGGGTCGAGCTGGCCGTTGGGATCTTGGCAGCGCGTCATCGCGCTTCACTCCCGGATAATAGAAAATGGGCAAAGAGGCGGGACGTGGGCGGAGCTGAGGTGACGCGATGACTAACAGACAGCAGATAAATGGCTATCCACCTGTCACTCAAAGTGGCCACGCCCTTAATTATGCTGAACTTTAAGGCTTTATATAATGTAAACAAATGATTTATAAAAAAAAATCACACCCCTCACAGTTGACATGAAGGGCAAAATTAGCCGTATAGACCAAAACCATAATTTGTACCAGGCTGTAAGCATGTTTTTTTCTGCTGTAAAGTTGGGCATTTTCACTTGGTGCTCAATGAGATTTGGCTCCCTTCTGGAGCCTGTCCCTACCGGCAGTTGATGAATTGCAGTTTAAGTCACTTCCGTATTGGCTTCAAGAGAAACTGCGGGAGGTTGCCGCTTGGTGGTGACGCGCTGCCAAGATGAAGGCTGGCTCTGTCCACTTTGAGCTTCATAAATGCTCTTCAGAAACCTGGTGACGTCACCATTGTTTAATACAGTTTCAATGCATCCTCTGCACCCTCTGTCTTTTGTATGGCCAAGCATGCCCTGCAGCATCAATAACTCATAGGTCTTTTTTTTTTTTATCCGCAGCCATGTGCTGAACAGCATAGCAG
This sequence comes from Gobio gobio, assembly GCF_949357685.1. Taxonomy (NCBI): domain Eukaryota; kingdom Metazoa; phylum Chordata; class Actinopteri; order Cypriniformes; family Gobionidae; genus Gobio; species Gobio gobio. Next base: position 31,242,483 of record NC_137109.1, on the reverse strand, counting down.
GCTGGAAAAAATTCTGGCATGGCAAGTTAGCAACAGCCATCCTCATGACCAACGAAAGCTAAAAAAAAAAAGCCTAATCCACGTCGCCAATTTGTGGTCTCTGTCAAACGTTATAAAACAATGGAGCACACGAGACAGGAGTAGCGAACTTCATCCATCTTATTTACTCATTTACTTCTGTTCTCACACACAATACATCACAATACAACAACAGTTCAGACTTCCTTTTCAAAATAGGAGTCAAAACACAATTCACATAATATTAGGGTTAGTTCACAAAAAAATCTCTCATGTCGTTCCAAAGTCGTAAGACTTTTGTTCATCTTCGGAACACAAATTATCTTTTTAATGAAATCTGACAGCTTTCTGTCCATCCATTGACAGCCTATGCTCCTACCACTTTCAAGCCCCAGGAAGGTAGTTAAGACATCATAAAAGTAATCCATGTGACTTTATTTTAGAATTTTAGAGCAGATGTCATATGTTATTTATTTAATTATGAGTTTGGCAGTTTTTTGAGATTTCAGGATTCCCTATTCAAATAGATAGGACTTGGTCTTGGATGCCCGAAATATCTGTGTTAATATGGCATCCAAGTGAACAAAGCAGGCTCAAAATTAATAAACACTCTAAAACAGCTAAACTTGCAACAATTGAAACATTTGCAAAAAGGCCTAAAATTATTGATTAGGGATGAAGCCTCTTAAATCTTTTAGCTTTTCTCGGATTGTTTCAAGAAGAGATTTGAAGCATCAAGAGTGTCAAAAACAGTGCCATCTTGTGGCAGGTCAAATTTATAGCAGCCATAAACCTGTGTTTTACTTATTAAAGGTAGGTAGTGTAGTCCATTTCGGAGAGGCTAGCAATAGCAAGCTAGTTTTAAAAGCATAAGATCCGATTCCCAGCCTCCCTTCAGAGTGCTCTCGAGGCCTCTTCTTTAAAACACAACACAGCAGATTCTGTAAAGTGTCACAAGACGAGCTCCTAGTAATGCCGCGTTCCAGGCAACCCGTAGCCCATGTTTTTTCCAACCTTCTACCCGTGAACGGCAGTTTTCCATTTGTTGACATGACATGGTTATGATTCAGATTGTATGTAGGCCTATCATATATTAACTTAGAGATAATCACCATATTTATAATGAAACTATCATATTTAAAAATGTGATATTAATCATATCATATAATAAAATATAATTTATTGTTACTACTGTAAATCTATATTAAATTATTATGGGATCTCCTTCAATGCTTTCAGAATCTTTACTTTTTTAAATTATTTTGTTTTTATATTTTTCAGATATATTTCTATATTAACATTTTAATGACAGCATATTTATTGATCAAAAATGAATTATTTTATTCATCGAAATAAACAGAACATTGTTCAAACTTTGCTAAAGTGATTGTGTATTAACTTAGACATTATTAAACATATTATTTTAGCGAAAGTATTTGTATCAATACTGTGTGCCTTTTGCCCCATGCTGGTGAGCCTTTTACCCCATGTGTGGGTTAAAATGCCCCCCTCCACACCCCATACATTTTAAAGATTTAAAAAATAAAATAAACCACTTTTATGATTTATTTTCACACAAAATCTGTTGCTCCATAAATGTTTAATACAAACATATATATTTTTTCTGTATATCATACATTAGTGAAAAGCACATTTTTCTTAATGTGTGCCTTTAGCCCTGTTGTACCCTACTAGATCGATGCGCTCCCAGTTACGCTGGGAAAGTCGTACACGAATAACGTAAAATAAAAGGTATAACAGCTTCTTTTGCCTTATGCGCCGTTTTTTTCTCCTCCGTTTACCTCAAATAAGCAAGGAGTAAGCACCTTTGGTGATAGAAATGATTGGTCCGCCATGCTTTGTTTACATCTAGCTACCACAATTCCTTGCGCTCAGGCAGTTTAGCGTGACTTTGCCTGGAACGCTACAAAGTCGTGGTTTGAAGTCATAACTTACGGGCTCAAAAACCTGCATGGAACGCAGCTTAAGTCACGGGTATGCCATCACGGTTACGACATGGCATGAAGCCGTGAATGCAGCATAAGCTTGTTGTTTTGGTTCAGGAGGAACTGTTGTGCTCTGTGACAGTCTTACAGACTAGCCCTCCAAATCTCAACCCCACCCTGCGATGATATGAACTCTCCCCTCCCCTTACGAAAATTAACTATGGTTTTATTGTAGTAAAAATGTTGTAACCATGGTTTTTTGGCTAATTGATTACATTTATAACCACAGTTTTACCACAAAAACATGGTTAAACTATGGTTCGAGTTGCAAAACCATGGTTCATTTGTGGTTACCATGGTTTAACTATAATAACCATGGTTTTTTGGTTTTATTTGTAGTAAAACCTTGGTTCATTTTCAACCGGATTTAAACCGGAAGGCGATCTAAACCGAATGCAATTTCAACTGCAAGACCTAATGAAAATTATAAAAGCCTCACCTTTACTACCTTTTTGGGGCTTGAAGAGGTAGTTGCGTAGGCTCTCAGATTTCATTAAAAAGATCTTCATTTGTGTTCCAAAGGTGAACAAAGGTCTTACGGGTTTGGAACAACATGAGGGTGAGTAATTAATGACAGAATTTAAATTTTTGGATGAACTAACCCTTTAAGAAGAATGTGCTTTTTCTATGACTTTATTGTTTCATTTTCAAATGTATTAGCACTTCACAGAGAGGTTAGAGATTACTGTGTCTCATCTTGCCACCTCAGCGAGGGGACAAAGCCAGCTGCCTCTCAAGGTAATCTCCGCCTCTACAGAGGGAGACGCGCTGTCTGCGTTTGTTACCAAACGCACCCTGAGACTAAAGTACCCAGGCTCTGATATGTTTACCTTTACTCTTTTGCACACTGCATTTGAAGCTTTATCAGTGTATTGACACAGGGGGATTAGGTTAGTGTGAAACAAGGTTGCTTTATCAATCCAAGCTCTTCCACCCCTTATACGCTCCATAATCCCTACAAAGAGAACCAAGAGAGGGAGACGAACAGACATATTTGGTATCGTCTCATGTATTCACCATTTATCTCTCTGAAGTATTTGCATTTGACACTGCGGCTCGAAGGCTGTAAACAAACAAAATAGTCTGTGCGTGCAGTTGAAAAGTTTATTTTAAATTAACTAGCTACTTAAAAGTTTACTTTAGCCTCTTACCTATCATGTGATGGTTTCCATGGCAACACTGGGTATTTGTTTGACAAGCGGTGACGGGCTGCATCATCTCTTCAACACTCTCCATCTCTTGACTGGCTGTGTGAAAATTACGTTGATTTTATCCCAAATTAATTGCCACCATTTTGACACACCACCTCATTTGGGGATTTCATCAGCACACGCAGATGTCCTATGCAGGTAACTCTTAAAGGGATATTTCACCCAAAAAAAATTCTGTCTCTTACCCTCAAGTTGTTCCAAACCTGTGTGAATTTCTTTCTTCTGCTGAACACAAAAGATAGTTTAAATAATAAGGGTAACCAAATTGAGTAATACGGGTAACCAAACAACTAATGATGCACACAGATGAATAATTTATATTAAAAACTGCAATATTCCATTAAAGGATTGTCAATTTTGAACACAAACACACACACACACACACACACACACACACACACTTCACAGAGCAGGTTCTTTGTAATGACTTATTAACTAAAAAAAAAAAAGTCTGTCATCTCCACTCAAACAGTCAAAGGCATGCAGGGGAGTTGCAGATAGATCAATTTACCGTACTGCTCTCTTGCCTGTTTTTGTAATGGGCTTTGATGTTCACATTGAGCTACATCAGAAGGAGGTTCTCGGATACCCAGCTCTATGATTGTGCAGGAATGTCTCTTTAAAGTCTTAACCTTAAAAGTCGCTTCAACGTTTCAGCATTTACATACTGTAGATGCGGTCAATCGACATTTAGTGGGAAATCTGCGTGACCAACTTAAAGGAGCTATGTAAGAATTCTCATGTAGGCTAATCGCTTATTTATTGCCAATGTGTGAACAGCTTGTAACAGAACGAGACCTTACCCCACTTCCTAGGCACTCAACGCGCTTTTCATAGAAGGGGGGAATCTCCTCAACCACCACCAATGTGCAGCATCCACCTGGATGATGCGACGGCAGCCATTTTGCGCCAGAACGCCCACCACACTCTGGTTTATTGGTGGAGAGGAGACAGAGCGATGAAGGGGATGATTAGGAGGCCATGATGGACAGGGGCCAATGGGAAAATTTGGCCAGGATCCTGGGGTTACACCCCTACCCTTTATCGAAGGACATCCTGGGATTTTTAATGACCACAGAGAGTCAGGACCTCGTTTTAACGTCTCATCCGAAAGACGGTTTAACTGCTGTTACCGCTCTCATTTTTGTTGTGTGTTTTGTTATTGAGAGGAAAGCGTGCAGCACATATATTCATATAAATGTGGATAGTGTCGGGATGTTTGTTAAAAGTATAATCACTGCAAAGGTATTTCCAACTTTTTAGAAAACGAACTTCGCTATGAGCATATCAGGGCCTTGAATCATGTTCAGCACGAGTGTGTTCACGAGCAAGTTGCGGCCACTGGTGTCACCAATGGTATCTGAATTGTGAAATCTTTGAGAGGAAATAATTTGCCCTCACAGATCGCGTGAATTCTTATTTGCCAAATAATATTAAATGTGACCGCACCTGTCATGGTTGCCAAGTCTGCGGTTTTCCCATGGAGTTTGGGCTACTTTTACTGTTGCAGCGAGTTTTCCCTGTGGGTTAAAGGTTTTACATATTTCATAAATTATATTTGACTGAAATGCTTGTATTGAAATATATTACATTCTACCAATGATTTTTTTTCATTTTTTATTCTTATATAGCACAATTTAATACAACCCGAGGAGCCAAACTGCTTTACAATTACAAACAACATAAATACATCAATACAATGTACATAAAACCAAGATACAAAATGCACAAAACCACCTTCAAAAGAGATACAGTTGCAGTCAAAACCTCTACATAACTGTTCTTGCATAGCGTTTAACAGATGTGATTTTAACCTAAATTTGAAAGTATTTGGCTGATCTAATAGCGAGGGGGAGATCATTCCAAAGTTTTAGACCCATTTGGGAGAAAGCTCTGTCACCCTTATGTTTGTATTTTGTCCTACTAACACATATTAGATGGTAATTCTCTGATCTCAAGGATGGGGGGAGTAAATTGTCCTAGATGTTAAGTTTTGTGAAGGAGGGGCACTTTTAGGGAGCCTTTGAGCTGTGTTTATGATTACTACAATGTAGTAGTTTTCAATTTGCATAACAGTGACTGTAAAATACGTATTTTAGGTATGGGAGAGGCATATTTTGTTCAGCTCATCTGTCCACCAAGACTTGATTTGTGAATTTGCCATTAAGATTCTTGATAACATTAAGTTATTTCACACACAAATTTACATTTAACATTCTTTCATAATTTACTCATCCTTCCATACCTGTATGACTTACTTGCTTTTGCAGAATAGGCTAAAAAAGAAGATATTTTGAAGAATGTTTTGGGAAACACTTCACAATATGTCCATTTGTTAACATGAATTAACTGTTAAATATATTCTAAGGCATTTATTAATCTTAGCTCATGTTTTATTAAAACATTTTTTTTATCAAAAGTATATGTTAATACTATTGAATAAACCTAAACTAATATTTGTTTTCTTATTAACTAACATTAACAACGATTAATAAACACTGCAACAAATGTATTGCTCATTGGACCCCGTTGACTTCTATATGGGAACAAATACTATGGAAGTCAGTGGGGTCCATCAACTGTTTGGTTAACGTCATTCTTCCAAATATCGTCCTTTGTGTTCAGCAGAGGAAAGAAATTCATACATGTTTGTAATAACTTGAGGGTGAGTAAATGATGACAGAATTAAACAATTTGGGTGAATTATCCCTTCGGTGCATTAACTTACTGTCGTTAACAAGTGGGACCTTGATGTCAAGCGTTACCATGTTTTGTACAAAATAACATTAGACCCTACACTGACCTTCATTGACAGAAACGCACAAAAAAAACTTAAAACTACAGAAAAATATGCTAGATCAGTGATTGGAAAGGGGAAAAAAATATATCTTTACTTTTTCGAGGTAAGAAATGGAAGACGCTGATAGATGCTAATACAACAGGCAGGCTGGTGCCAATCATGTGATTGTATGACGCCATCTAGTGGATGTCTTTTTTATTTTTTATAAATAAATAGGTTTGATTTGAATGTTTTATTACTATTATTATTATTATTTATTTGCTGTTGCAATTTCCAATGACAAAAAAGCAATGACATTTCGATAAATAGTTTTAATATTACATTTATTGTATAATGCGTATTGTATAACACCTTAAGAGTTATACAACAAATCTCTCAAAAGAAAAATCACTGATACAAGCCCCTAGTTTACACCAGGGATTACAAATTATAAAATACTCTGGCAAAGGCTGCTTTAAATCCAAACACATCAATATATGACAATAAAATAATTAGTGACAAAAAAGAAAGAAAGAATACAGAAATACTACGCATCAGAGTCCACTTATCATTTAAAAACAAACAAGCAATCATTATTTGCCATTGACTGGAAAATATTTGCTTCTCAAGCAATTTCTTTACAAAAACAAAGGATATAATCTTGATTATTGAGTTTGGTTATATAGATTACTCCAATCAAAGACTTTCTTTATAGCTCTTCCTCCAACTGATTTGAGGGCGATATGAGCGACCTTCTCCTTGTTTTTGAGACTATTAGTGAAGAATAAAGTCACTCAACATGTGCACATGCACTATCCCAAAGCAACACCACAGATTCTGCCAATGTCACATACACTAATAAACAGAATGGTTAAAATTTGACATTGTCAGACTTGTTAGCACATGTTACTGAGACGTACAGAAGCAGCAACAGTTCTGAAAGCATTTGTAAGTTATTTTCAAGTCCTTAATCCTGAGGATGGAACATCAAGAGTGCATCTTAAACATGAAACACATCAGATGCAACAATCAGTAACGTTTCTATTACTTAAATTACTAAAGTAAATTAAAATAAAATCCTATTCTGATTTGAATCCCTTTCATAAATATGTCTCTCTGAATCACTGCGGTCTCATGAGAAACATAATTTAGGCCTCTTTCAATCTCCGCTTAAGAACCTTTTTGTACCTAATAAAAGAGCCCTAAAAATCTTTCCTCCAAAAGTTCCCAGATTTACATTTCTTCAAACAAGACACGGTTTTTCTTTCAGTACATCAGTACATCTTTAGGCATACTGCATTCAAAACAGGGTCGAAAGCAAATCACCCACCTGTTAGTAACTGGTTTTCAATATGGCAAATTGACAGTAATCTTCAGAGCAGTGCACAACAGATAAAATCTGAAAAATGTCAAATAAAATAAAAATTAACAGTGCGGGTGGGTGCATTTTAACCCTTGTTTGACTTCTTCCAGCTATTAGGAGCTAGAAAAATATAAGACAAAAACAATGGCACAATCACCAGAGTGTGTGTGTGGGGGGTGATATATTAAGCCCATTTAACTGTTACGTCACATTACAGTTTTAACATTCCTCGGAATGTGGCACTAAAACAGAAGGAAAAAAAATTAAGAAACATAAATCTCACAGTCCTCCTTAACCAAATATCTGAAACAGATTAAGGCCCAACACAAGGCACAAGCACACAGAAATAATCCATTATGATTGACACAAAGAGGTTTGGAGAGCTGTACTGATCAACCAGATGGCTAAAACCTTCACAACACCTCCCACAACGGCCCTGGTGCCCATGACAAGCCTGAAACTGCTGTTTGGTTGAGAATATTGTATGCCACCATTCAAAAGTTTAGGGCTGGTAAGATTTTTTATGTTTTTTTAATGTCTCACCAAGGCTGCATGTATTTGATTTAAAAATTAGTAAAACAGTAATATTGTGTTTTCCTATTGATTATATTTTCAAATGTATTTTATTCCTGTGATGGCAAAAGCTGAATTTTCAGCATCATTACTCCAGTCTTCAGTATCACATGATCCTTCAGAAATCATTCTAATATGCTGATCTGCTGCTCAAGAAATATTTATTCTTTTTCGTAATAATAATAAAAATATGTTGAAAACAGATGTCTGTTCAGTCTTTTTGTCTTGTGCGTTGTTAAGCATTCTTGCTAAATAAAACTATTTATTTATTTAAAAAACTGCTAGAATTCCTTTTTCTCAGAAACAAGATTTAATACTACAAATGAAACAAGCACAACTAGCAGGTCATGGGGAAAAAAAGAAATGTATTCTATGTCATTAGTATTGCAATATTAATGTAAACCCTCATCAGTTACTGAGAATAATATTATTTCTGATTCTACTAAAACGTATGGCCGGAATTGTGAGCTTTTGAGGCTGTAGTCATAAGCGTTTCATTCATGCATAATCAATGAGCTCCTATTCAGTCATCAGACACATGGGCCAACTGTTTCCCTCTCTTCCACAAATGTGAGCTGCACATTAAAAAATCCTGGCCGAGGCCCAGTACTACTGGAAACATCTCAAATGTATTTCAACAATACTAGCTGAAAGATTTGGCATCCACTCTGATGATGTTAAATAAGCGATCAGCGTGAACCAATAAACAGCTGTTCTGTGTAGAATGAGTCCTTAATTCTTTGGTGCTTGACTAAATAGGAATTAGTTCAACGACTAATTCAATAGTTGAACAGCCACCAGGACAAGTCATCGTATTTCTAACCAACCCATATCATAGCTGTCCGATGCATAATCCAAGCACAAGATCTTGCGTGTGGATTATGATCAGAAAAAAAGTTTACATTTTGGCCGAGAGCAAACAAATCTCTCTCAGATGAATCAAAGTATACAGTTTTTTTCCCTGTGGTGCATGCATGTGATGAGATCAGCGATATGGGCATATAATGCATCTCTGTCCTAGCTCTGAGAGAAGTATTCTAGTACAATGCGTAGGTGACCCAGTCTGTCCTTTAGGGAAGTCAAAGACAGAACGGTGGTCTGATAGGCTGGATCTAACTGCAGCACTGACAGCAGCCACCAGCACCAGGCCGGTCCATTGGCAGACGCCTAAAATGCACAAAAACACATTCTAGTCAGGAAGTTACTATTCAAATTCAAGATTGGTGGTTTTGCTAATAAACACAATATTCTGTGTGCTCTGACCTGAATTTCGTCCTCTTTCTCGGGCATGATGCCGTACTGCCGGCTGATCTGCTCCTGAATGCGGCTGTTCAGACGGTGGTACCACTCCCTCGCCTGCTGATACACGCTGTCATGGAGAAGCTGCAGTAATTCAAGCTCGCCGCCTTCCACCTAAACACAAACAAGCAGAAGTTTTAATGTCGTACTGATGATAACACAAATGCTTGTGAAATCATAATGTAGATGGGTTAGAAAAGACTTTGAATATGTTGACTAACAGGCAGTTAATCACATGCTCCTCTTCCTAATGTTTGCTGAATACACTTGCAATTAGCGCTAAATAACATAAGTATTTACTTGATAATAAATTTGCAGTGCTAACAAAAGGTTTCATATTTACTGACATTATAAGCAATCTATCAGACAAACAGGCTCAGGCTTGTGATAGTGGTAATAACCCTCCTCATGAATCTTTAATGCATGCTTTTCATTTAATGTTCATGACACCTTATTTAGGTGGTTGAGACTTGGGGTGCCGTGGGAATCACAGGGCACCTCACGATACGATACAATACATTGCTCACGAACGATACAGATGATATCACGATACAGAAATTCTGCGATAATTAATATATTGCTATACAATGTTCGTAGTATTACCCGTGTACTTTACTTTTACCAGGCAGTTCTTGCATATTGCGTACTCTTTGTCAATTTTGTTTGTCGCATTAATGGTATAAAAGCCGAAGTGGGTCCAGACGTGGACGTGGCTGGGCCATCTATTATTTTACTCACACTGCTGTCTACCATCCATTCTTGGGCTAGTTAACTTATGTTCATGCTTCCCTCATTGATGTGTTAAGCGTCACCTTGAGAAGCCATGAAGTAGCAATGCTGGGAGTAGGAAAATCTATTTTGAGTGCCTTATTTTATTCATTAAAATATTGATATTTGGCGGCAGCATATCGATTCTCGTATCGCACGGAGAAGGAAGTTAAGATTTGACTAAACTAACTGAAATCACAATAGTTACTAAATAGATTACATAGAATTTCTGATGTTTCAGTGATACGGACCCATGAGCGCAATTTCATCCGCATGATTGTTGTATTATCTGGTTAAAAGGTAAATGGGCCGTTTCCACGACAACGGAGTTTTGGGGGCCTGAAAATGCAAGCATTTGAAAACGGGTTTCAAAGTGCAAGGTTTCGGAAACGATACCTTTATCGTCTCCATGGAAACAACAAAAACGCAAATCTGTGAAAATGGTGACGTCATGCGCAAGCATGTTACGTGTTTACCCATGCGTATTACTTGTTCGCTGGGTGTTTTTTTGACAAAGCTTTAACTACTGGCCTGGCATGTATAATACAGCCTTTATAGTCATTTTCGCACAATTTGTGTAAATGGGGATCATTTTGACAATGTTGTCGTCTGTTTTTAGTACATCGTTGTCTTGTTAACATTCCCTTAATTTCTGAATATTTGCCATACAGTCTTTGGGCAAGATTTACTTACAGCTTGTATCAGCGCAAACCCTCCTTTGGCGTAAAAAAAAAAACTGTCAGGATTTACTAAAGACACGTAGTGAAAAATTAGCACAGGGAAAAGGCGTGGACAGGGTTATTTTAGTTGCTGAATGTATTGCATATGCATTTGTAGGAGTTTCCCTTTCAGATGCAAAATTTATGGGAGGAGAGTATTTAAATGAATCATGCAAGGTGTTTTAATAAGGTTTGCTAGTCAATTTACTGTTATTTGCACCATTATGTAACACCCAAAAAATACATGTCTTAGACCAGACGCTAGTTTGCACTGCTCTTGTTAGATTGCATTATGGAAATGATCCGGCTGCGTCTGTGTTCTTTTATTTGCACGTCGTCAGTAGATCACAAGAAGAACTTTCCACTCACATCTGCATTAAATCTAGCCCTTAATGTGCTTTAAAGGGGTTAGTTCACCCAACAATTTAAATTCTGTCATTAATTACTCACCCACATGTCATTTCAAACCCATAGGATTTCCATTCATCTTCGAAGCACAAATGAAGATCTTTTTGGCGAAAACGGAGAGCTTTCTGTCCCTCTGTTGACCGCTATGCAACTACCATTTTGAAGCTTCAAAAAGTTCATAAAGAGATCGTAAAACTAATCCATATGAATTAAGCAATTTAGTCCAAATTTTCATACGCGAGTCGATTACTTAATATGATGAACAGATTTAATTTAGGCTTTTATTCACACATAAACATTGACAAGCGAACATAAAATGAAGCTCAATCGAACCTGCTTGACGTGGGAGAACCAACTATTGGGAAGTTCAAACATACTGCTTAACTCACGAGAACAAGCCTCATTGGTTCTTGCGAAAGCTCAAATGTGCTGCGTAACTCAAGAGAATGAACCTCATTGGTTCTCGCATGTCAAGCGAACATGATTGAGTTTTTCCGTTTACCACAACTGATGTGTGATTTGATGAATGTTTGTATGTGAATAAAAGCCTAAATTCAATCTGTTCAACATATCAAGTGATCTTGTCTCTTCAGAAAATTTGGACTAAAACGCTCAATTCATTTGGATTAGTTTTACAATCTCTTTATGAACTTTTTGAAGCGTCAAAGTGTTAGTTGCTTAGCTGCCAATGGAGGGACAGAAAGCTCTCAGTTTTCAAGATCTTCATTTGTGTTCCCGAAAATGAGCAAAAGTCTCACGGGTTTAGAACAACAGTAATTAACAGTAATTAATAACAGAATTTTATTTTTTCATTTTCATTAAAGGCTTCTTCCAATGTGCCATTTTCTTGGACCTAGATCTGAAATTAGAGTTATGGCAATCTGTAACCACTGACCTTATGGTCCTCCAGGTACTCAATATCAGCAGTGTGGTAGCCATCTCTCTGTCCTCTCCTGAGCACTCGGAAACGACTTCCTCCCACTGTATCCACATAGGAGCGACCATCAGGAAGCAAATCCAGTTCCAAAATATCCAACATGCAGCCATAATCTGCAAAGCTGTGAAAGGGTATCAAAACAATTAAAACAAACAGACAGACAGAGTTGAGCTGCCTAATATTTTTGTGGAAACATTGTATTCATTATTCTTTGAAGAATAGAAAATTCAAGAGAGCAGCATTTATTTAAAATAGAACGTTTTTACTGTCACCTTTGATCAATTGAATGCATCAATGCTGAATAAAATAATGTATACAAATAAAAATCTCACTGACCCCAAACTTTTAAACGGTAGTGTGTTCAATGTATATGTATATAATTTGAGAATTAATAAGGCCTAAATTAAGTTTCTTAAACTCAGTAAGGGTGCAGAAGCTAGCATGACCTTAAATGACAGATGTTAGCTGCATAATGTTTTATTTGTATACCCTTTGCCATGCTCATAGCTGCACATGCCAAACTTTTTGGTGCCCGTCTCCATACATCTGCGCATCATCAGACGGTAGCGAGGCTCAAAGATGTGCAGCGGGCAAGGGATGCCAGGGTACGCCACCGTGCACACAAAGATCGGGATGTCCTTGGTCAAACTGGAGATCAAATATGGTCAATTAATAAATAATTCTGCTTTTGCATAACTTCACACAATATCAAACGCCTTCTGGACTGTTAAAGCCTCTCTGATAAAATGTTAAGACTTCTAGACACCATTTTATACATTTTACAGATACTGGAGCTCTTCCAGATCTCAGCAGCATGGGAAATTCCCTTAATAGAAACTCATTTGCACTATATAGGCGTTATCATTGAGAGGGGCACTCACTTTGAGAGCTCTGCCATCTCTGCCTCATGCACCTGTTTCCTCTCTGCCAACTGCTGGGGGAAGAGGCGGGACATAACCTCCTGCAGCAGCACTGTAGGGTTATACTTCCTGTTCTTAAAATACTGGGAATAGAAGTAATGCGGTGAGACTTGAACTGCTAAGTAATATGATTTGCTATGTTTCATTTGTTTATTTACTTTCTGAAAACGCAATGTGATTTACTTGAATTAGAAAAATCAGGCTACTAGGTCTGCTTTAATTCATGTTATTCTCTAGGTGAAAAGCTAAACATTTAACTGTAAAATAAAGTTACATAAACTAAAATAATACAATGCATTTTTTAGATATTATATAAAATTATATAAAATGATATGCTTCAAAATACATGTAATTATTGTAACAGTCTGTAGTACCTCCTGCAGTGGTTGTTTGCAGAGTGGACAGCGTAGATTGTGATCCAGACTTCTCTCAATGCAGTTCTTGCAGAAAGTGTGTCCACAGGGTGTTGTCACCGGCTCATAGAATAACCTTTAATCCATTGATCATGACAGTTGAGCACAGATAAGAGGTGGGAAGTTAACAAACACATCTATTTATGCACAACTTACAGGGAGTGCAGAATTATTAGGCACGTTGATTTTCTGATCATATTTTTTTTCCAGGCACATTTGACCAATTCCAAACCACAGTAATCCTAATACCTACTATTGATTTAGTATTTGATAATGTATAAGTGATATATAATTGTTCATGAAGGCTGGAAATGAAAATCACCTTATATTCAGGTGTGCAGAATTATTAGGCATGTTTTCTTTTACAGATAAATGAGCCAAAAAAGAGATTTAACTCAGACTGAAAAGTCAAAAAGTATTAAATGCCCATGAGAAGGATGCAATACTAATGCAATACTAGACATTGCAGTTAAGGCATGACCATTGGACAGTGAAATGCTCGGTGGGTCAGCAGGATCTGACAAAAACAGGTGGTGAAGAAAAGACACCTGTTAACTGCAAAAGAATTAAGAATTAAGGTGAAGAATTAAGGGTGAAACCTTTTTCACCATTTTCCAGAGCTGCAACCTACCTGGAGTCTCCAGAAGTGCAAGGTGTCAGGATCTCAGAGACTTCAGTTAGGTAAAGAATCCTAAAAAATGACCCCCACTAGATAAGAATCACAAGCTGAAGTGTTGTAAAATACATGAAGAAGGTTTTTTTATAGGCTTTATGGACAGATAGGTTGAGAATGACTCTTGAAGGACCAGTACCACATCCTCTAGTACCACTGTTTGAAGAATTCATCTTCCAGAATCTGGCAGTACGTTTTGGGAGTTCATTTTTAGTCCATCTCTGCAAAACGGACTTCAGGATGGACTAAAATGAACTCCCAAAACGTACTGCCAGATTCTGGAAGATGAATTCTTCAAACAGTGGTACTAGAGGATGTGGTGCTGGTCCTTCAAGAGTCACTCTCAACCTATAAAACCTATAAAGCCTATAAAAAAGCAGGCTTCATGTATTTTACAACACTTCAGCTTATGATTCTTATTTAGTGGGGGTCATTTTTTAGGATTCTTTACCTAACTGAAGTCTCTGAGATCCTGACACCTTGCACTTCTGGAGACTCCAGGTAGGTTGCAGCTTTGGAAAATGGTGGCGCTGGAGACTAAAGGGTTCCTGATGGTTTCACCCTTAATTCTTCACCTTAATTCTTAATTCTTTTGCGGTTAACAGGTGTCTTTTCTTCACCACCTGTTTTTGTCAGATCCTGCTGACCCAACGAGCATTTCACTGTCCAATGGTCACGCCTTAACTGCAATGTCTAGTATTGCATTAGTATTGCATCCTTCTCATGGGCATTTAATACTTTTTGACTTTTCAGTCTGAGTTAAATCTCTTTTTTGGCTCAATTTATCTGTAAAAGAAAACATGCCTAATAATTCTGCACACCTGAATATAAGGTGTTTTTCATTTCCAGCCTTCATGAACAATTATATATCACTTATACATTATTAAATACTAAATCAATAGCAGTTATTAGGATTACTGTGGTTTGGAATTGGTCAAATGTGCCTGGAAAAAAAATATGATCAGAAAATCAACGTGCCTAATAATTCTGCACTCTCTGTATAGTGACATAAGCTCTTCTGGTCTTCTGGAATACTAGATTGTTAAAATCCCTGTTAAGACATCTAGAAATTTGAACCATCTGGTTTTATCCCATTTCATTAAGAAGAGGATCACTTTGCAGTAATATATCAATTGATAATAATACCTTAGATAAGGAATAATTAACAGATAAGGCTGTTTAATTATTACAAATAATAATGCATTATTTCCTGCAGCCCAGAGTCAATTATTCCATGTACATTATGGCCACCATGTCTCAAAACATTATTCAATGTTTTATTTCAAGACATTTCTCAGATTTTTATCCTTTAAACAAACATTTCTTACGCATCTCTAATAGCGAAGATGTAAATTTAACCGCTTCAAGAACAGTGACATAACTGAGAAACATCATGTAGCTTTTCAGTTGCAAAACTATTTTACTGATAAAGATGCAGGGCAACGCTGACGTTGTGTGCGTGTGTGTGCGTGCAAGCGTGTTCATGTTTTTAAGTGCCTCCTGTAATCTAACATTTAAATACTATATCAAAGGAAGTGTCTGGTACAGGACATAAGGCCAGTGAAAAAGGACACACTATAAATCCCCACTGACCTGATGCAGAGAGGGCACTCAAAATCAGTCACTGTCAGAACGCTGAGGCAGGACTCTCTGTCCACACTGCAAACACCTAAAGAATCAAACAAACAAAGTTGTATATGATAATTGATATATGAATAATAATCATTTGAATAATAACATAAATGTATGAGCCATTATGTTTGCCTGTTACTAATGAACAAAGAACTTCCAAAACCAAAATTAATCTTGAATATCAAAATGAATATCATATGTTTAATATGACAATTAACTATTGATATTTTATTAAATTGTTGTACACTTATGCAATAAATCACTCAAGGATTATACTGTACTCGAGAAGTGTTATACTGTATATATAGCTTGGCTAATGTGCTATGTTACTTATGAATATAATTAAGTTTTTAAGTGTCAAACCAGTCTCACACAATTTGCGGAAAATAACACCTACATACATTATTATGTATTCTTTACTTAATGCATAAAAAGTGAAAAAGTGACAATAATTTAAATTGTATGAAGCAAAGCAGCTAAACATAATTTGTTCAGCATTTTGGACTGGAACCATTTAAAAAAACACACTTAAATTATTATTAAATTATCTTTAATACAAAAACAATGTTTTAATCATTTCTAGATGGTGCATATATACATGTGAATGCCTTTAAAAAAAAAAATCATGAGCAGTAAGATATCTTCACCTATGTTCTGTTTCTCCTCTCTCTTCATCATCAGTTCCTCATCATCCTCCGCAGTGGGGAGGAAGGACACGGCCTGACACAGGCTCAGGCAGCACTCGCCGCTGGTGCCAAGCTTCACTTTAGTTGCATTCTTGGACAGAACAGAAAAAGACCCTGAGAGTGAGCATATAGCTCACATCACATATAACTCACATTTATTTTTTTTGCCATATCAACATCAAAGTCTATTTTCATGAGAAAAAAAGATATATATTTAAGAAAACATTACAATAACAACTATATCAGATCTTTCAGTTTGATATTTGTTGCTCACATTAACAATGTTACACAACAGCATAAGAGCTGTGCGCACACCTCACCTGCCCAGCATCACTTTGACCTTCGGCATTGTTGAGCGTGTAGCGCTGACTATCTGTGCACGAGGGGCTTACAGAGCTGGTGATAGGACAGGGATCTTGCAAATACTCAGACACGACATGCAGGATCCGTGGAACTTCTTCCGGTACAGGCATGCCCTCTGCTTCCAAGATCTGCATCATATAAAACATTTATTCGTGTTTTTAAGCGAAACTTGCTTCATATATGGATGTTTTGGATCTCAATCGTTTGGTTCTGACTCTCTCCAGAAAAGTCAATTGTTCATCAATCTTTTAGGAAATTTCTGAAAGACCCACCTTCTTAATCTGGTTTTTCGCAGGGGCAAAGTCAGGCTGCTGCTTCAGGCAGCGGTAGAACTGGATGAGGGCTTCAGTCTGTCTGCCCATTTCAAAAAGAACATTCCCTTTACGAAAGAACCCCTAAAAACACAGAATTTAAACACAAATTTAGCACAAATAATCCTATTCAATTTATTAAATATAATTTAGCAAAAATCCTCAGGAATAAAATGTAAATCTCCCCCATTTTACATAATAAATATAATCAAAACATAGTTACATAACATGTACACTACATTTTAAAAATAAGTTTTTTTAATGTCTGAAGTCTCTTATGCTCACCAAGGCTGCATTTATTTGATCCAAGAATACAGTAAAAACTGTAATATTTTGAAATATTATTACAATTTAAAATAACCGTTTTTTTGGTAAAATAACCATTACCGTTGGAGTAATGAATTTTCAGCATCATTACTCCAGTCTTCAGTCACATGATCCTTCAGAAATAATTCTAATATGCCGATTTGCTGCTCAAGAAACATTTTCTTATTATTATCAATGCTGAAAACAGTTGTGCTGACAATTTTTAAGGATTCTTTGATTAATTTTAAAAAAAACAGTCTATTTGAAATATAATTATTTTGTAATGTTATAAATGTATTTACTGTCACTTTTGATCGATGTAATGCATTCTTGCTGAAGAAAAATAGTAATAAATCCATTTTAAAAAGTATTATCAAATATTAACTTAATTAGTAATATATTAAGTATTAGTTAAAATGTGCAGCAAGATAGTGGGGAACGACTAAGGACCATTACACAAATTTATGAACATAGGGTGACTAGGAAGATGTTACCCACCCATTGTTAACTGAATTTCAACTGCTTCCTTCAGGCCGGAGATTTAAACTCCCTTTGTGCAAATCAAATAAATATAATAATTCCTTTAAACCTGCTGCAATCAGGTTTTAAATGATTTATTATAAATGTGTGTTATTTGATGTGTGTTGTGTTGCTGTATGTGTATGTATACTGCTGTCTACACAAAGAATTGCCTTCAAGGACAATAATAAAGTTAAGTTAACTTTGAAAGGTACTAGTGTATGCCAGTATATTGCTGGGGGAATAATGCCAAATCCAACAATGTGCTCTGTCCATACCAACAGAGATGACATAACTATGAAATTGTGTCAGTCATTTCTGTAATACCACACCATGAGACTGCACATACATTTTAGAGATCTAGAGAGAGTATGCCGAATAATAAATATGTATAATAACTTGATACAGATTTTCAGAATGCAGAATTCAGATGTCAACACCATCCCTAAACAACACTAATCAAACAAAAGTCGTGTCCCTAGAAAATATATAATAATGAGTACAGTCAGCAAAGATGGTCCTCACCTCAGTCCAATTGGGTCGCACACAGCACAGGTCATCCAGGTCACGGAGGGCATCAGAAAAGCGACGGAGGCCCATGCAGGCCTCAGCCCGCCACACTTTCAGACTCACGTCATCAGGAGCTGTAGATGCATGAAAAGATAGTCAGTATGATCCTCAGTCTCATTTCAGACATAGATTTGAGGCTTTTAACAGTTTGGAGTGTTTTAAATGTTAATAACCTAAATGGACATCTTTAATTTCTGAACAGCAGTACTCTGCATAAACTTTTCTCCCACCTTCAGGGAACATTGTGTTTTAGTGCACATCTAACATCTGTACCACTTGAATGGCATGAGAACTATTAGCACAAGGCGAAAAAAGATGGAAATAAAAACTGTCTAATGCATAAATAATGGAGTTCACCTGCTACAAGATAAACGGCGTGATGACTCCGATCGTTTGAATATTCCTATTTAATAATTGTTTAATCGATGTCATCCTCAATAAACCCGTCTCCGGCCTGACGGCTCCGATCTTTCGAATATTGCAATTTAATAATTGTTTAATCAATACCGCATCCTCAATAAACCCGTCTCTGGCTTGTTGCCTCCGATCTTTTGAATATTCCGATCTAATATGACAGATGAATCTAATATTAATCGATCAATCGATCATCCGATCTATTATGATCCTGTAAAGTTGCCAGAATAATAATCATACACTGTTGTTAATTGGCCAGAGGAGAACTGGCACCCCGACTGAGCCTGGTTTCTCCCAAGGTTTATTTTTCTCCATTAGGCCACCTGATGGGGTTTTGGTTTCCTTGCCACTGTCGCCTTTGGCTTGGCTTGCTCAGTTGGGGACACTACATTTTTCAACTAAATATCCAAATAAAACAAATTAGTAAACTAAATTAACCATATAAACTTAATTACTGATCTAATTACTAATCTAATGACCACATTGTTACTGTATGATAATTAAAATGATCTAGATGACATAATTTTCACCGGAGCGGCTGTACGGACGAATAAAATTCTGTTGCATTTTTTTCCTGTTTAACACTGTGAAGCTGCTTTGAAACATTCTCCATTGTAAAAAGCGCTATATAAATAAAGTTGACTTGACAAGATAAACAAAGGAAGGGGTGTATACACATTAGAGATTAATCAAATTCAATTACAAAGAGATCTGACAGTGATCGGAAATCCATTGTATAAAGAGGGACAGAAATGCAAGTTGCTTAATTATATATGTGCACACAGACCGATGAAATAACCTGTTACGATACAACAAACCAGATTATGTCATAGGATCCCTGATTACACAAGAGGGAAAGTATATGTGGGGCAGAACGCTGAACGTACAGGAAACTGCCTCTAATTGGATTCAAAGAGTTGAAACGATCTAGCTTTTGCCTCAGAGGGTTTATGTTACTGACAGATAATTGCAGTCATTCAGTGGCCGTAAAAGAATATGTATAATTCACTAAAAGATACTGTTGCTGTTAATAGTAATGCTATATCTATAAGAGAAGAGCCTTACAATATTATCAAACTGCACTATAGCTCATTATGTCGGGATACATTAATCACACCGGCTTCTCCACAACTACAATCATGCATCTTACAATATGCTCTATAATGTCTCCTTTGTGTATTGTGTACCTAGGGGAACTTGTTATTTCACCAGTGTGTGCCCTAGAGATGCTTTTGTGGCCTTATTTACCCTTGTTAGTGACATCAGCCACTCACAACATGTTTCAACCCATTTTCACTGGTACTCATTAACCCTTTAGGAGACCTGAGCTTATGAAATCACTGTTGCTTGCAACAAGCATGGTTCTCCGCTCACAAGTGTGTGAGTAGGTGGATCACAAAGACAATATCTAACAGTCTTCAACTAGCCCACGCTGTGTTAAAATGCTGCAATCTAGGGCAAATATTTCTAGAAACAACAGATTTCAAACTCCTGCTGCATATGGCTTTCATTATCTCAGCCTACCTGTGTTTATAGGCTGATCTGATTCTAAACATGCATTTAGTACATTAATTGCATCATCTCTGTGATGCACTTTCCACAGTGATGACCAGAACTGTCATGATTCATATACCATTTCCAGTTGCTTGAACATTTATCCTCATTTAATTCGAATCGTCATATGTCTGGAGGTTTTTAATAGCATTGAATGAATTCCTTTTTCATTAGTGAATATGAGGTGCACAAACTCATTGGTCTAATTCAGCAGAATAAGGTGTGCTGCTGTCATTGCATAAATGTCCTATAAAAGGCAAGTGCCGGCAAGTATTATGAGTTACAAATATCCTGTACAGCAAGAAAAGCAAATGTCAATATTTGCTTTAATTTGTTGTATAAAATCTAGTGAGCTTCCCATCTAGACTGCACAACCTACATTCCATGTCACAGAGCACTTATTAGGCACAAACAAATTATGTTATGCACCAAAATTGCAGTTCTCGCAAAAAGTGGTTGAACTTTTTATGGGTGGTTTAAACGCAGTGAATTAATTCATCCTAACTATACATTCAACAAAAATATTAGAACAAATTACCTTTAATTAATTCTGTCATATGAACAACCACTCTGATAAAAGTATCGTGCAACAATAACAGTTTTGGTTTATTTTGAGCCACACATGACGTTAATAGGTAACTAGCGGTTGGGTAAGTGAATCAGATTATTTCAGTAACCTAACTCCCAAGTGTGTTGGTTTACTCAATTGAACCAGTTTCTGAAAAGAGTCGGCTCTTAAGAACGATTCGTTCGAATACACAGTCGCGCTGAACCCAAGCGCCGTAAAGCAACTAAACATCATAAAAATCATTAAGTTGCTGTGTTTATTCAAATATAACCAGTGTTTAATTTAAAAAAACGAACCGAGCATCTGCATGTTCAGTTGTCATAACCAAAACGGAACACGAAACATTCCCTGTTACACAATAAACATCATGTTGCATAAGGTAATTTGCCTCGTAAACAGGGTTTGCGTTCTTACCCATCTCGATCCCTTCGTCCGCGATACGCAGCGCTTCAGTAAACTCGCTCGTTTTCAGCTTCTCCTGAATGTGACACTTCATCTTCGTCTCTTCTGGGCAACATTTCTCAATGACGCTGAAGAGTAACACATTGTTTTTGATGTTTTTCGCATCTCTCTGTTTTAATCGTTCTTTGCACGTGGGGCATCGCGAGGGCAGGAAAGCGCCCATGCATCTCCTGCAGAACGAGTGACCGCAGCTCATGGTCACGGGCTCGCACATGAGGAACAGGCAGATCGGACACTCCAGCAGATCCATACTGGACTCTTTCATCCGTTGACAGCTTCCTCCTGAAAGTTGAACAGCTGACAAAAGTTACAGAGCTCGATTCGTGAGCATGAAATGTGGCATGATCAAAAGTTAAACGACACGGGTAGTGTAGCAGCTCGCCCTATCTCATTTCAAGACCACTGCTTTTATAAGCTTCCAAAGGCCGATGGCAGTTTCTGCGAAATTGAGCCAGGTGTGCCAAGAGCATGCTTTAGGATTCCCTCTCCAACTTACGTTTATATATGACAATAGATTTAATATGTATGATTATCCGTTGTCAATCATATCTGTCTTTGTTGTGAGAGTAACGTTTCCCTTGTTGTGAATGATGAATTGGTTCACTCCGCTTCAGACCGATCAGTGTGGCTTTGCTGACTCCTCCGAACTCCATCAACGCAGCCCAAGGACCAAATAAAAAGCAACCGATTGATCTCTATTGTCCAGTTTTTTTTTATTTCGCTAGACCAACATCTTTCTCTTGCGTCTAGCCCGCATTATACTGGGTTCTCTTCTGACACCATTACATAAATAAAAAACACGTGACGCGTGGCGGTGCTTCCCATTGGCTCCCCCGCTCCGCTTTCCACCCTGTTGTGAAACAGCGAACGCCGCGTTTCATAACAGGGAATCTCGCGCACTAATTCAATGACAAACGCCTATAAAGCAAATTGTGCCGCTATGGACATATTTGTGCTCAATAATTGCTTTTCCTTTGTGTATTTCAGCATTTGCCGCACGTAGGAAGAGGTTTTGCTTTAGATATTGAACTGCATGCAGTCGCTTACCGATATCTTGCATTCTAAGCCACTGAAAACATTACAAACCCCGAGGACTAACAGTGTTAATATTTCTTAAACATGTATCTCACAAACATTACCTTTGCAAACCCTGTCTTACTAAGTTACATACATCTTTGTATACTTGCTGTATTTGTGTATTTATGGACTGGTGAGTAAAAACCTGAATTTAATAGCCCAAAACATGGAAAGAGCATATTAGTATGACACTACAAATACAGAGGCATTGTAATTACCAACTAAAGATACAAATATCCATTTGGTTAAGATATGCATCACTCGTTAGACTAAAATGCACTTACGCAAGATTGCATAAGTGGTGAAGGTTGTATAAGTTTGCATTTCCTCCAACCAATCAGCATCATATAAAGGTGTGACACTGAGAATGGCTAAATCATATAACATCACATGACACAACATTGTCTGGCTGAAGAGCAGGTTATTACTCAGCAGTTTGACAAGCTTTTTTTTTCCTTTATCATTATCATTCCATAATATACATGTCAACGTCCAACAACAGTTTATGTAATCTGGCTTGAAATACTGTTTGTAGTCTGTTTTATTCATGTGAAAACAACACAAAAAGCAGTGAGCGATGTGAAAAAAAAAGACCAGTAGATGTTTATTATTTTGCACATACAGTTCTATTTCAGTGGCTGTGTTAAATACTAAAAATGTCTGTATGTGTTTGTGGTCTGCTGAGTTTTGTAACAAAGTTGAAGAACTGGCATTTCCTGAATAACAATAATAACACATTACATTCATTCGACAGCTCAAGTCATCTCATCAATAATACTGCACATTGCAGCATCATTGTCCCACACTTTGTCCTTCTTACAAGGCACGTTCTTGTCCGTTTGTGCAACCATGCAACTAACACCCGTCACATCTACATCCATAGGCTCGGTTTTCAGTCTCGGGGCTCCAGCTGACCCCACGCCACCAGCCTCTCCCGCGCTGGAACTGTTCGGTTGCAGCAAATCATCTGGAAGCGAAGCAAGACACCCCTGGATCATCTCCACCACCCGCTCCAGATGCTTCTGGAAACGCTCAGCTGTCTCCAGCCTCTGTCTCTTCTGAACCTCCATCATGACCCGAAGCGTCTCCCTGGCCTGGTGAGGACGGTACTCGTTGATGAGGTGATGCATGTGGACAAACAGGAGTTTCAAGTCCTCCATCTTCTCCTCTCGCTTAATGCTGCCAGGGCTTTTGATGAGGATGTCCAGAAGGTCCAGAAAGTTGACTAGGATGGACATATTTAGCTTCTTCAGCTCTCTCTTGTGGTCAAACTGCATAGGGTGGAGGCGCTCGATGCCCTGGCTCTCTAATGGTCGAATAATGATGTCATCACATTGAAAATGATTGCCAAACATCATGTAACTGTCTCGAATAGGAGGAGGGGGTTTGGGGGCCAGTCCCTTTCGCACGTTCTCATCCGTGTACTCCTTGATGTACTGCATTGGAGGCGGTGGAAGAGCACTGACCTGCTGTGGCTCCCCCATCTTGTAAAACTAGTCGGAAAAGGGATAAAACAATCACATTTATTTTTTAAATAGACTAGTAGCAATATTCATTTATTTGTATTATTATTTATTAACTCTCTGGCTCTCTCTGGGATGTAATCTACAAACAAAACAACATTATTATAAACAAAATTCTAGATATATTAGTATATTATATTATAGTCAAAAAACAACATATTGGAGGGCTTCGGAAATGCAGTAAAAAGAACCATACACATTTTATCGAACAATACTGGTTAAGAAACAGCTAATAGCTTACAAGCTAAATGCTACAGTTCACCGAATAAATTATATAGAGAATCGCAAAGCGGGACTCATTGCTGTAGTAATCAACAACAAAAATACATACCGAAACTCCTGGCTTTATTGAACAAAAACAGTCTCGCTAAGTAAACATAAGCAAAGCGATCAAGTCCTCTTGCATGTCTCGATTTTCGATTTCTTCATGTCTAAACATAAATGGATTGCATTGGTACACAGTCCTCTAGCAACGAGGTATTTCATTGGCCAAAAGCAGATTAGGGCGTGTCCAAAGTAGAGCGAATTTAGTGACATCGTAGCTCGAATCTTTAATATATGAGATATTTAGGCTTTAGGTTATATGAGAACTCGATACAATTAATTAACTAATAATGTTAATGTTCATAGTGACCCATGGCCATGACACATTTATTTTGTGAGGGTTTTTTTCTTCTTCTAATGAGCCGTTTGTGTGATACAACCATATTGACACCCCTGGCAAAACAAATGTGCCACAAACTGAGGACACTTTTGAAAATTCTCAACATTTATAAATATATTTAACCCTGAAAGATCGATATATAGGTGGGGGGAAAACAGTATACATGTTGTTGGAGGTCTCTAATGCAGAAATAAATGGTTTTTGACATTTTAGTACGTTTTTAGGGAAATATTAAAACGTTGGGCCTGTTGGGTAGCAGGATTTCAGTGGTTTTACTCACTGTCTGAACAAATGTAGAACATCTAAAGGTTTATTTGCAGGGTGTTGGCTACTGCTTATGTAGTCAGAGATGGACATAAATACATCAAAGTAGGCTATATTTAAAATAAAAGTAGGCTACTAAATACTGTGTAAATTTGATTTAAATACAGAATACTGTGTGGGAAAACATATTTTGTAGTATTTTGAAAATATAGAAAATACACATGAAATTGGCCATCCAATGAAGTAGACTAACACTATTAAGGCCTGTTCACACTAATTAGACTTAGGGTGTACTCACAGGAAGTGATCTGATCTGTGTTTTGATTGTCGTGATTGCCTCGGGGTGCACATACAGAAAGATGCCTAAGCGTGCAAGTAGGCCTAATGAATTTGAGTTCTATTTCACGGCATACTGCACTTTTATACTCTTTTTAATACCAAGCACATCTCGCTCTTTATCACTCATTTATCCATGTTTGTATTGCTCTAACATGTCAATAACTCCAGCCCACTAAAAGCTCCACAGATATATTTGCATACCACGATATACTGTTTATAAACTATACAGAAAAAGGTAAATAAAATTACACTTAATAAAACCTAACATAAAACCAAAATCTGATAATAATAAAAAAAAATTAAACACTATCAAGACTGACTGGCTTGCTCTAATATCCAGTGCTAGTGCTAATGGTTTGTTCCCCTTGCTAGTGCTCTTTTTTCCTTCATGTTAACTAATGGCAAATCTGAATCCATTTTAACCTTAATCTACAAGGAAAATCGACATTGAAATCACCTTGATGTCAAATTTATTGTAAATATGAGTTTCCTGAAATTAAACATAAATGTCTTTGTCATAATTACTTGAAACTCAGAGATTATTTTTATAGTTGGAGTTTCTCATTTGGGAGTGCCATAAACTAGAAAACAGTTGCTGCTGTGACAGGTATGTTTTGTTTAGTTTTTTTCCACCTAAGCAAGATCACCTTGTTTTAATGTTAAAGTAGTGCATATAGTAGTGCAATAACCATTTCAGGCATTTTGTATGTTTTATACACAGCAAAACAGCATGTTCTTTACTGAAATCATCAGAGTCCAGAATCATCAACAAGCTGACTATATAGATAGCTCTGTGAATGTTTATATGGTTTTCAACGAATGGGATACGACATTTTATTCCAAATAATTAGATACGATTTTGGCTTTAATAAGATTTTCCCAAGAAACCTGGCATCCTCCATGATTCATATTCTTTCCAACAGCAAAGTACTTGAATGCGATAAACTTGTAATCACGACTAATAATTGGAAGTAGGAAATGTCTGATAGCACATGAAGGCAGCTTTATTCCTTATTTCCTCGCAGGAATTCAGAAAATTATAAAATATAAAAAATATTCAGATTGTATTTATAAAACCTGATGAACTGAATGAACGATTTAGCTATGTTCATAGCCTTGTTCATAGCCATAACTTCAGTTATAGTCCCAAAGGCAGTTCTTGTCCTCTGAGAAACAGAGGCGGACTTTGCACTTGCTGCAAAGTGTGTTGGTGTAGCCTTTACCACAGTGTCTGCAGCATCCTATCTTCTGACACAAACTTTCAAAAATACTCCAGTGGTGTATAAAGGGAGACAGCATCATTATTGATATCCTGACCTGAAAAGTTAATGCTGGGACTGATAAAATCCTTTATCAGCCAGTGATACCTGTCATGGTTCTGTGCTCTTGAGTGACTTGCTTTTCTGATGTCCACATAATCATCAGATGGGTGGTCACTGGGTTGTTTATTTTACTTTTCCAGTTCACGGGCATCTCCACATTCATCTTCATCACTTGTATCAGAATCCATTTAAAAATCACTGTTCCTATTTTGGACGGCATCAATGACATCATACACTTTGTAGATAATACGGTCTTTCCTGGCTGGTGCATATTGAGAAGGGGGGAAAAAACTGGTTATGTTCCACATCCCAATGATACTTTTACATTTAAAGAATTCACACATTCCACAGAATTTACATAAATATTTTTTTTATGTGATTAGTAATATGTATATATCATGCAGATATTAAGGTACTGTTGAGTGCTTTAATCATTTTACATTTTGAGCTTGTAATGTTGTCATTTTACATTTTACTAAAGGGGTAGCAAAATTCGCCTGTGCATTTTGCACACTACATGGATGAATTTTACTTGTCACCTGTTTCATGTTTAAGAAATACTAATAGAAACATAACGTTTTTGATCATTCACAAGATTTAAATGTCTTCTTTGTTACAATTTTGAGTTTTAATAAAATTGTAATTATTATTGAATAAGTTAAAGTTGAATTAAGGAATAAATTATTTATTTGAGACTTTGAAAGCATTTGTGAAGCAATATTTGAAACTATCTGTATCTTATCATTTATAAAACATACATAACTTGTCCTGTTTTCTTTTCTGGGCTTTGCTTGGCCAAACATCTGCTTGCTGCATTAGGGACAGGTGATAATGTTTTGGAATGTGGGGGTATAAATGCTATTAAAATGATAAGTAGAGGGCACAATAAGCTAGCCAGACTTTATTTGGTCATTTTACTTACTTAAATGTTGATTTATCCAGTCCAGTAAAACACAATGACTTGTTTCAAGTCAATTTCGCAGGTTGTGTGAGTTTATGTGAACAGGCCTATTCACAAAATCTTCCATCCAATAGCATTGCAAGACTGAACAATTGAATCTATTAGTTGTGTGAATGTGGTCTTAGCGAGAAAAAAATATCTGCAGGTTTATTTTAGTAGAGTTAAAATTGATGTTACAACAGTGGGCCTTACAGGATAAACTGAAATTTATTGAAAAGTATTTATTAAAAATATAAAGACTAAATTAGGATATTTGTTTGTTTGTTTGATAGTGACATTTCCTATTAATCTCTTACAGTTTTTTTAATTACTTAAAGTGTTACTTGAGGCCCACTTATTGAACCATTCACTTATGTACCTAATCTTTTAGCCCAAGACTGGTTCTCTTTCGAGAGGTCTCTCGTATTGCGTATGGTAAAATTCCTTTTCTCGAGAATATGAAGCAAAAACTTTATTCTATAAAGTGTCTATGTAAAACTCAGTGCGGCTGCACAACAGATAGAACAGCACGAGCTGCGCGCTGATTGGCTGTGCTGCGGCAACTGCAGGAACCTATGGCGAGGCGGCTGAGAGGGCGAACCAATAGGGCTCGCTAGAAAATCCCGCCGAACAAGGTCGCTAGATTTAGCATATTGAGGCTATTAAAGACCGTGTTCAACCATAGGAATTCAGATTTAACCTGCTTCAGCGATACCTTCGTTGACCTTCGGAATTGAAGCCCCGCCGTCGAAAAGCACTCAGCGGAACTTCTCTGCAGCCCTGAGGACGTCCATGTGCCTTGCTCACGAAGGCCGTGGGAGACCTTGGGCTTGAGTGGTCCCACCCCCAGGAGACAACACGGAGTAGGCTGGACGAATGCAGAGCCGTCGCCTTTCCTCCCCTCAAAAGCCCACCCCCTTCTTCCCGGAGGTACATGACGAGCTGACGAAGGCTTGGAAAGCCCCTTACTCAACTCGTGCAAAATCCTAGTTTTCCCCAGCGCTCTCTTTTGTCGACG
Source organism: Gobio gobio (assembly GCF_949357685.1). Classification (NCBI taxonomy): domain Eukaryota; kingdom Metazoa; phylum Chordata; class Actinopteri; order Cypriniformes; family Gobionidae; genus Gobio; species Gobio gobio. The sequence goes on along the minus strand of NC_137109.1, from coordinate 31,213,864 downwards.
GCGCTAAGGAGAAAGGATATGAAGGTTTTCCTACCCTTGAAGAGGCCGTCGCTGCGCACCTCTGCCCGCCCTCCTCCAGAGGATGGCAGGCCAGGGCTCAACACCCCTCCACACCATGGCCGTCCTTCAAGTTTACCAGGCCAAACTCCTCCGTTCTCTGGACGAGTCTGTTCCTGACTCTGAGACTCTGAAGGACCTGCGCAGCGCCACTGATCTAGCCCTACGCGCTACCAAATCCAACGCGCAGGTTATCGGGAGGACTATGGCCAACCTGACCGTTCTGGAACGCCACTTATGGCTTAACCTCACGGAGATGAAGGATACAGACAAAGCCTCCTTCCTGGATGCTCCCATTTCCTCCTCTGGTTTGTTCGGTCCAGCGGTGGTTGGCTTCGCAGAGTGCTTTACGGAGGCTCAGAAATCGTCGCAAGCGATGAAACACTTTCGGCCGAAACGCTCCTCAACCCGCTAAGGCGATGCCGCCAACCTCACGGCCGCGCTCCACATCCAGGAATCGGCAATGCTCACGCTCAGCAAGCCGCAGCAGGCAGCCCGAGCTTCGGGAACCTCGAACCCAAAGCTGCGTTGATACCCGAGCCACCGAAGCCGTCCTAGCCGTAAGAGGGAAGAGAAGGTGGTCAGGTCCCGTCTCGGCCGGACCCCCACCACACACTCTCGGTCTCCCAGTTCCCTACAGTCAGGTGACTGGCGACTCAGTTTCTGCAGTCAACGAGCCCATTATCAAAAGCGTTCGCCTGCACACAAACGCCGTTTTCACGGCGACCCAAATAAATCTCAAAAAGAGCTTTTTCTCTGTAGACAATGTGCCCACTTCACAGGATGCACCCCTACACTCAAACACCACCCACACAGCTCACGCGCTGTCCTGTGCCACAAATGTAATGCGTGCGTCCAATACACAGTGCACGCCGCCAAGCATAAACACTATCCCCACAGTGTTACAAGCACAAAACAACCGGGTTACCGGGTCCCTATCATTAAGTGGTCCGACCCCGATTCTAATTCAACCCCTGGCTTCATGTGCCCAGGCCTGGCAGGCCATTCCCGGTATATCAAATTGGGTGTTGAACATAATAAAACGAGGTTGATCGCTACAGTTCGCTCGCAGACCCCCGCGCTTTCGCGCCGTGGTCAAAACCTCAGTGAAAAGCAGCGTGAGTCACGTGCTCCGGGCCGAGGTATTAGAAAAAAAATTAGAAAAGGGAGCGGTGGAAACCATGCACCTGACACAAAGCGAGTCAGGCTTTTACAGTCGCTACTTCCTCGTCCCGAAAAAGGATGGCGGCCTCAGGCCCATCCTAGATCTCAGACATCTGAACAAAGTGCTCATGACGCGCTCGTTCAAGATGCTGACAGTGAAACAAATCCTCGTGCACATTCGCCCGGGGGATTGGTTTTTCACAGTCGACCTAAGAGATGCCTACTTTCACATTCAGATAGCACCCCGTCACAGGGCATTCTTGAGATTCGCCTTCGAGGGTCAGGCTTATCAATACACAGTCCTGCCATTCGGGTTATCCCTGGTGCCTCGCATTTTTACGATGTGCATGGACGCAGCCATAGCCCCACTGAAACTGAAAGGCATGCGGATACTCAACTACCTCGACGATTGGCTTGTGTATTGTCAACTGTGCCTCTGATTGGGCTATGACAAGTCCTGGCTCCTCAACCATCTAGAATGTTTGGGTCTCAGGATCAATATCGCGAAGAGTTCAATGTCTCCCACCCAGAATATATCTTTTCTGGGTACAGTCACAGACTCAATACAGATGAGGGTGCGGCTTATGTCACAGCGCGCCCTCTCTATTCAGAGCATGGCGGCGTCATTCAAACCTGGCGCATACGTTCCTCTCAAACGTTTTCAGAGGATGCTAGGTCTTATGGCCTCGGCATCGACAATACACAAACTGGGTCTATTACACATGCGCTCCCTTTAACGCTGGCTGAATTCCCGCGTTCCGGCCCGCGCATGGCGATCAGGCCAGTTTCGCATCAAAGTGAACCACAGCTGCGTGAAAGCTCTGGCTCCTTGGAAAGCGACCACCAGGTATCAGACAGGTGTTATTATGGGTACAGTTACGAAACAGAAAGTGGTCTCGACAGACGCGTCCAAGCTAGGTTGGGGCGCCCTACACGAGGGCAAGCCAGTCTCTGGCCAATGGGCAAATTCAGAGAAAAGGCTTCACATAAACTGTCTAGAGATGAAAGCGGTCATCCTTATCGCTGAGAGCTTTTCTTCCTTACATAAAGGGTCACCACATCCTGGTTCGACCGGACAACATGTCAGTGGTATCCTATATAAATCGCCAGGGCGGTCTGAAATCAGGCTCTCTACATTCCATGGCGAAACACCTCCTTTTATGGGCAGAGCACTACCTGAGCTCCTTGAGAGCGGCTCACATGCCATGTATCCTGAATCAGGGTCCGGATATGTTATCCAGAGGCGGCATTCCCCCCGGGGAGTGGTCCCTTCACCCGCAGACAATTCAGTTGTTTTGGAGCACCTTCGGCAAAGCGAAAGTAGATCTTTTCACCTCAGAAGACAATGCTCACTGTCCAATATTTTTCTCCAAACGCAGGGATGCGCTGGCCCACGCCTGGCCCAGACTCCCTCTTTATGCTTTTCCTCCGATCGAGATGTTGCCACAGGCCATCAAAAAGATCAGGGAAACCGAATCCACAGTGCTTTTAATAGCCCCGTTGTGGAAAAACCAAATATGGGTCTCCGAACTGACTCTCATGTCAGACAAAGCCCCATGTCCGATTCCGCTGAGGAAAGACCTCCTCACGCAGGCGAGAGGGAAAATCTGGCATCCCCATCCCAAACTGTGGGCCCTCCATGTATGGCCCATCAACAGATACCCGCGAACCTCTCTGAAAGAGTTCTGAATACTATTTCTGAAGCTAGAGCCCCCGCAAACAGGCGGCTCTATGCACTGAAATGGTCGGTATTCTCTAACTGGTGTACAGCACGAAACCTTGACGCACACTCGTGCGAGGTGGCAGAAATGCTCGCCTTCCTTCAAGAGCTAATGGACACGGGTCGTTCCCCCTCCACGCTCAAAGTATACGTTGCCGCCATAGCAGCTTATCACGCTCAGGTCGTGGGACAATCACTGGGGAAAAGTGAGCTTATTGTACGCTTTCTTAAAGGGGCCAGGAGACTGAACCCACCTCATTCCCCTTCAATCCCTATATGGGACCTTGCCACAGTGTTATAAGCCATGAAGGGCTCAACCTTTGAACCGCTTCAGTCTGTGAGCATAAAGCACCTCTCACTCAAAACCGCTTTTCTGCTGGCACTGGCCTCAGTCAAGCGAGTGGGTGATTTACACGCACTCTCCGCGAGTGCTTCCAGTCTTGAGTTTGGGCCTAAAGACTCCAGGGTTGTCCTCAAGCCAAGACATGGTTATGTTCCTAAAGTGCTTTTCCACTCCCTTTAGGGCACAGGTAATTTCTCTTTTGGCCCCGCCCGTGTCTCAAGACGAAAAGGACGCAAATCTGCTCTGCCCAGTTAGAGCACTGAGACTGTATCTAGAGCGTTCCGCCCCTTTCAGACAGTCGGAACAGCTCTTCGTGTGCTTCAGTGGCCGCACTAAAGGTTATGCTGTCACGAAGCAGAGACTCTCACACTGGATAGTAGACACTATCTCACTGGCTTATAAGTCTAAAGATCTAATTTACCCTATAGGCATTAAAGCCCATTCTACCAGAGGCATGGCCTTGTCGTGGGCATGGTCATGTGGCATACCAATGGAAGATATATGTGCGGTGGCAGGCTGGGCCTCTCCGTCCACTTTTATCAGATTTTCTAAACTGGAAGTCCCCGCTCTACAAGCTGGTATTCTCTCCATTTAATAGGTATTGCCTGTCATTATTAACTAAGACCCGATTCTTCTGGTCTCACGTCGCACAGTTTCGACGCATGCGCAATGTATCCTCGTGCCCATATGTTACCTCAGACAGTGGGTGTCCTTTTCGCGTGAAATAAGAGGTGTGTGTGTGTGTGTGGGGGGGGGGGGGGCATACAGTAAAATAAAGTAAAAGTGGAGTGCTGCAGGTCACGTCACGTGAAGAAATGCAAGTGGGAGAGATAAGGACGGCTGCCCGGAGTTGGAGGATGCGCCAGCGACGTATAGCAGGCAGGGCAGATTAGGGTTGGGAACCGAGAACCGGTTCTTATGCAGAACCGAAACTGATTTTTGAAAAATACCAGAACCGCGCGAAATTCCTAAGTTTCGGTTCCGAAAACGGTTCTGGTGCAATGTGTGTGCGAAGCGCTGGAAGCGTATCCTTTCATAGCGAGTGACAGCCAGTGTTGCCAACTCCGTGATTTTCCCGCTTTCCCGTTTTCCACTGTTGCCGCGGGCTGTGTTTCATGTCCGCGGGTTGAAACGATTGTGCAATTGTGCGGGTTTTGTTGTGAAAACCTGGCAACCCTGGCTCACCTCATCATGAATATTAATTACGTTGCCTGCCGCTTCCAGGAGGGCAACGCAGTTCAGCACTGAAAGCCCTCGCGCTTCACATTTACGGTTTTGCGTCAGATATTTTCTCGTTGACCACCAGCATAGCGAAGAGAAAGTCACAAGTATGGATTCATTTCCAAAGAATGAATGATAATGAAGCAAAATGTAACACGTGAAAAGTTAATAACATGCAAAGGAGGCTGCACTAGCAATTTGACAAAACATTTGCTACAGCACAGAGTGCCACAGGGCTTATACCAGATTTATAGTGAAAGGCCTATATATATAGCCTATATATATATATATATATATATATATATATATATATATATATATATATATATATATATATATATATATATATATATATATATATATATTTGTCAACCGTTGAGTCACCATGGTTTAGGTAAGCGTTTAGGCACAATTAGGCTACCTTTGTAATGCTGAATTGCAATTTATTATTTACAAGTTCACTGAATAACTGAATTACTATTAAATTAATATATAACTAATTAATAAATATAACTAATAAATATAATTTATAACTTGGTTTTATTCAGAGACAGAGAGATAAAATGTAATAAGACAATTTCAGAGGTGTTCATTTGAAAAAAAATGTGTTGCAAGAATGGCTTAATTAATACTGTAATATATGTACAGTACAGGACTTTTTTGACATTGCCAACCTGTAAATAAATTTTAGAGCAAGTAATAAACACAAAATGGATTGTTTGAGTTGCGTATTGTGCCTTTTTCCTTTACCACTATTTGTTTAATAATTTTAATGGAACCGGAATCGGAACCGGAATCGTTAGGCGGAACCGGAACCGGAACCGGAACCGGAAAATTTCTCACGATTCCCAACCCTAGGGCAGATGCAGTGCGGAGAGCGGGAGCCGTGCGCGCCCGTTGTGCATTCACACACTGGCAGAGTTTGTCTCGCGCAGCTGAACCGCGGCTTGTGTATTGCAAATACAGACAAATATTGTCCATTCTGTCACATTTTCCGGTGTTCTCCTCCGACTCCTGTCTGTCTCATGCTTTGATTTATGATGGGCAGCATATATCTGCTGCAAATGCAACCGTGTTCCCCTCTGTCTCATACACACATGCATATAACATGTTGTATATAAGTAGTTCACATGATAAATGTAACATTTAAAAGTTAAGATATGCTTCTAGTTTTAATAATTTAAACATGCCTTTAAAGTTTGGGCAAAAACTTCTGGCAGTGTTGTGTTTTCGTGTATTTTTTTTTTTTCCTTTTCACAGCGCTGGATGTCAAATGGTGATTGTGAAACACACGGAACAATTCATGGTGAAATTTGTTAATCAGGTCAGCTGAATTAAAGCCACAGTGCATTGTTCTGATCAAAATTGACATGATTAAAATGAAAAATGTTACGCCAATGTGTCGGACTTGGTAGACAGCCAGTTAGGAAACTTCTACATGATATAAAAACATTTTAATACTGTATCCTAAATTGTGGATGATTAAGCTATATATCATATGCTGAAGTAAATTTCTGGAGTGTTAACGATTAAAAAACAACAACAACAAGAACCGTACAGAACCGAAAACCGTGACCCTATAAACCGTGATACGAACCGAACCATGGGTTTTGTGAACCGTGCCACCCCTAATATATATATATATATATATATATATATATATATATTGATACTTTATGCCTTTTTAGGAGGCCCACTCTGTTGGCCCTCCTGGGGCTCACTGTTACCCATCTTATGTGCCTCAGGTTCCCTCAGGCTACATTTTGGGTCGGTTAAGAAAGCACAGCGTTTTAAATTGGGTTCCCATACGCAATACGAGAGACCTCTCGAAAGGGAACGTACGTACTCGGTTACTCACATAACCTCGGTTCCCTGAGAGAGGTGTATTGCGTAACGCGTGCTTGTGCTTCTCAGGGTATCGCTTCAGTCGATTTTAAACCTGAATTCCTATGGCTGAACACGGTCTTTTATAGCCTCAATATGCTTATAGCGACCTTGTTTGCTGTAAAAGGTAAAATGTAAAATGTTATGGCACAATCATTTCCCAATTACCCACACCCAACGATCATGTGTGAAAACACTTATACATAAATTGATCACTTAGAAATAAAAACAAATTTTTTTGAAAAACAAATGTATTTTTCACCCTTGCATTTCTGTTTATTTTGTAAATATATGCTGAATATACATCTACCTGCACCTATAAGCACTACGTCACCTTTTAGTGCTTTATAATACAGATTGTTTCAAAGCAGCTTCACAATAGTAACAAATTCAAATTTTCCTGAAAAGCAGCTCTAAGCAAAACATGTCATTATTCTGCTTAAGTCACTTCAGTGTTGATTCAGTTCAGTTCAATAACTAAAATACATCAATTGTGCATACATACTGTATACAGTGTGTTTGTGCTGTGCATATACATGTTTGACAAACTCTACACTCCACTCTGTACACTCCACTACACTGAGCAAGCAAAAAACAAACGATAAGTAGGGTTTTCAGTTTTTCACATTCCTGTGTAGTTTGGTGTGTATGTGTCTAATCATTTGATGTTTGTGTGGAGAGTTGCTATGCAAAAACACTATTTTTGGAAGAATTAAAACCGTTTTGAATGAAGTGTTTGATTTGGCAAGAGATATGTGACGTTTTGCGTGTAGCCAGTTTCAGAAGTTGTGTGAGCAATTAAAAAAAATACTGTAATGAGTTTTATCAAGCATTACCTTATAATCTCGGCTACTAAAAAAAAACACACACAACCTTTAATTAGTTTTTGTGTCACAATTGATACCGACTCTTGTTGACTATACTGGAGGTGTCACAAAATACAATTTTCAGTTACACATGCCACAATCCGCTGGCACATGACACAAGTTTTAGTGGCATGAACTGGCGTATTGTATGACATTTGAAAATCAGATGCGCCACTAAACATAGTGACATGTGCCAATGGCTTTGATGTTACTGTAATACCACTTAAAACCGGTCAAAGCTCTGAAAAGAAGGTGTTAAAAGTGATATTTGTAAATTATCTTATTTTGTATTTCTTTTATTTTCTGTTCATTCTTCATTATCTCCTTTATTGTTTATTTTCTTGTTTATAATTATTGTGTTGTATAAAAGGTTTAATAACTGAATAAAAATAAATACATCAAATGGTATACACTCAAATGTTTGGGGATTTTCTATTACAAGGATAGAAGATTTAATTAAATAATAATAATAATTGACATATATGATGACGTATAACAACTTCAATGTTTTGAGAAAAAGTTATATTGATAAAAAATAAATAGCCAGACTTGCATCTTTTCCAGGAAATCAAAGAATTAAGCAAATCTTTTCAAAACAGCATCAGGTAGAAAAAAATAATAATCTATGATTTGTCAATGAAAAAGGAAAACAATATCAAAGACTTAAAAAAGAAGAAAGAAAGCTGCTACCAGTAAATATGTTAGAATTTTTATATTTTCTTCACATATTTTCATAACTGTTTTAACCCACACACGAAAAAAAACTAAAAACAAATAGTCGCATTTCATTTTGTACTTTGTTTTAGTCAGCTGTAGATGCATACAGTAATTAAGTTATTTTTATATGACTGTTATTTTCACACTGATGCAATTTCCTGATTAATGTTTGTGGTTAGAAAATGTTCAACTGCTGCTATACCTGTAATGTCAAGTTTCAAGTTTAAATGTCTTTTATGTCTGTTCTCTAAATTATTAACACTCATTTTGAACATTTTAAGGTTTCTTATCTTTCCACTGTGTTCAGGTGAATCCCTCCATTTCATGCCCAGGCTTTGTTTGATGTTCCCTCAAAGAAATTTTAAATCACCTACATTGTATTACTGTATTACAAGGAAAATAGCTTAATAAACATTCTAAATAATGTCTTGAAGGGGAAAAAAAATAGGGGTACAATTAGGTGTAGGCTACGTCAGTGGATAAAAAAATATTAAAATAATACTATAAAAACAACAGAAGTCAATGCAATGTCCCCTATAATGTGTCTGTGAAAGAGTGATAACTCTCTCTCTGTGTGTGCGTGTGTGCGTGTGTGCGTGTGTGTGTGTGTGTGTGTGTGTGTGTGTGTGTGTGTGTGTGTGCATGCATGTGATTGCTTGAGCAGTCTACCTCAGGAAGTGGTTTACCTAAGTATCGACTCCGGAAACCTACGCTTTATACATCAGTATGAGCTCGACAAGTATATAACTAGTGATTGGCACACATCATTCTCCATGAGTCAACCTTCCATGTGGTAGTTAAATATCAAATTCCACCATGTACCCGAGGGTCATCTTAAAGGAAACACTGTACAAGAAATCACAACAAAAGAGAAGAACTTCACCGTGCAATTACAAAGAGAGGGTTTTTGTGCTAAACACAGAGGATCTGACATACTTTGAACATCGTTCTGGGGTATGTATTCACACCTTCTGAAGACGTTATTTTAACTGTCAATATTTGCACAAAATTAAAAAAAAAAAAAAAATCTTTTTTAATTTTGTTTTATAGTAAATTAAGAAAATGTCTGTGATGAACTGACTACAGAGTAACATATCATCATTTTATATATCGCCTTAGAAAAAGCCAACTCAAAAAGGCTGCATTGAACTGTCTCATATCAAGTGTGTGGAGATTGTACGCAGTGATGTTCCCATTCCCTGTGATTACAAGTACCCTTTCCAGGTGAGAATCAAGTGGATTTTTACTGATAAAGTCTTTGTCGGAGACAGTGCCTGTAAATATTGTCAATATTATGCCTAGTCTTTCTATAAGTGTCCTTCATAGAAGTCTAAAATGAATTTTTTGCTTTGATGTTTGTTTACAATGCTTAAACGCTTTGTTATTTGTTTTTTGACAGATCGCCCATGACAGCTACTATCTGTATGTGTTTGCTCCAGACAACGACTGCAGGTTAAAATGGGTCAAAGCTCTGAAAGAAGGTGAGCAGCTGTTACAGAGAGTGATTGACAAAAAAGAGTTTTCAATGTAGAGCGAACTATTGTTGTTTAAATGACACGTGTCAATGTACTTTATCTTTTGTATTTTATATTATTTCTTCAACTTATGAAGCGACGCAAAATAACAACTTGTTTCTGAAGTACCATCCTGACTTCTGGGTAGAAGGGAAATGGAGATGTTGTCATCAGACAGATAAGCTGGCGACGGGATGCAGTGAATACTATCCCAATGGAGGTGCAAGCTCATTTACATTTGAAGTATATAAAATAGCTGCTCATTTTAAATCAAATCACTTTATTGTCACTTCACCATATACGAATGTAGTAATTATAATGCGGAATATGGTGAATCTGAGTCCTTTTTCATTGTGTTCATAGTTGTTTCATTTCATCCCACAGCCAAACCACTTCCCCCAACTCCAGATCCAACGGTTTGTCATTCAATCTCTGTTCACTGTTTCTGACTTTCATGCGTATGTAGGCCTATGGCATATTTTAGACTTAATTGCCTGGTTTCATAGACAAGGCTTAAACCCAGACTGAAATGCATATTTGAGCTGTTTTAAAGGGATAGTTCACCCAAAAATGAAAATTTGACATTTATCTGCTTACCCCCAGGCCATCCAAGGTGTAGGTGTCTTTGTTTCTTCAGTAGAACACAAATGGAGATTTTTAACTTCAACTGTTGCTGTGTGTCACTCATATAATGCTTGTCAATGGTGATTAAATCTATTAGGGTAAAAAAAAACATGCACAGACTTCAAATGAATCCATGCGGCTCGTGACGACACAATGTCTTAAGACACGAAACGATCGGTTTGTGCGATAAATCTGTCAGTGCCATTGTTTTCTCTCAAGATGCAACTTTTTTTAAGGCATGTTTAAGTAGAGCTATTAGTATTAGTATTAGTCAAAAAAAATAAGAAAGTATACTTTCAGTTGACTTTGTATGTACTTCTCAGAAATAGGCTATAGCCTACTTGATGTACTTCTCAGAAATATAGACTAAAATTGCACTTAAGTAGGCCTATACTTGACTTATATGGTCAGAAAGGTATATAGAAAGGTATCAAGTATATTTAGCCTATACTTAGTCTATAGTTTTACTTATAAGTAGGCCTATCCATATTTTCATTGTTATACGGTAGGGGGCGTTATGACACATCTTCTCGTACAGAATCTCCAGATCAAAGCACAGGTGAAGAAGCAACAGAAACAAATGATAGAAGATTGCGTACGCAGATGTAAAATAACGTGATCATAAAATATTAAACATTATATAAACTAGGGGTGCACCGATCCGATATTAGGATCGGATATCGGCCGCGATACTGACAAAATAGCTGGATCGGGGATCGGAAAAATTAACAGATCCACAAGCCGATCCAGGTGTTTTTTTCCATCGCACCAGAACCTACGTCATTCGTCAGCTTCACGTGTGTCGCATGCTAGAAGGGAGCGAGCCAGAGAGTCGGCTGTGTGGAGGAGATATTTCACGCTTGCCACGCCAACTAGTTCGTCGCTGTTTCGAGGGTATTACTGCAAAGTCAGGGTCTTTCCTGCATTGACATTTTTTTGACGGCCAAAGCCTAATTTGATGAGTTATTGTGATTTACGAGTGATGTAGAACAGATGCTGCGCTTGTGACTGAGTGACAGAGAGACCGATCTGAGAGCTCCTCCCCCGCGCGCGCTCTCTGGGTCTTCAAAATAATCAGTGTTCGCTCTCATATTTCACATATTAATCCAAATCAAAAGCTCGGAAGACCGAAACCATGTTGCACGTGACACATTCGGACAATTTTGTCCGTGAATTATCACTGGGTGTGAATTGCGCTCTAAAACATTGACTCTTCTCTGACCAGCTGACATAAAGCATACTTTCAATAAACGGGAGACAAATTATATCCAGTTATGAAGTGTTTTCTGTGTGTTGACATCTTTCGCGATGTTCTAACAGACGGGATTCGCACACAACGCGTCTGCTAATGTCCGATTCGTGACCTAATGACTCCTTTGAACCGAATCATTTTAACGACTGGCCAGAACAACTGATCTGTCCAACACTGAACTCATGAACTCAGTTTATTAATTTACTCAGAACGCATCTGAAATGAGAACACAAGTGTGCTTACCCATTTTAGCAAGAGTGGGTAGTAAGAATTATTTTTAATTATCAACAGTATTTCATCTTATTTCTGTTGACAATGTGTAGTAAAATAAATAGGCCTAGCCTACAATCATTTAATCTGGAGTGAGGTGAAACCAGAACAAAGTTGTTATTAGCTAGCTGAAAATTTTTATTAAATTGCATATGGTAGAAAATTAGACTATTTGTTAATTTGTAATGCTACTTTTTAATATTGATATGATTATATACCAAAACAATTATCTGTAGTGTAAAAAATGTTTGGTAACTGTCAGATTACTATTGTATGTTTGACCAATACACTGTTTTTTGTTTCCACTGCTACATTTTATTTATTTAAAGAAGTTAGATTACATTCTATTTTAGATTTGAATGCACAATTGTTTTTTAAATAAATAAGAATTCAACACCTTACATACATCTGTTATTTTGTCTTAGTTATGTTTAGTTAGTAAAGTCTGGTGCCTTTAGTCTCTTCAAGGAAGGTATAAGGTGGAAGATATACAGTTTATTATTAATTCAACAATATATCGGATCGGTATCGGGTATCGACAGATACACAAAGCCCAGGCATCGGTATCGGTATCGGGACTGAAAAAGTCGGATCGGTGCACCCCTAATATAAACTGCCTAACCTTACGACCCAGGAAGGGTTAATGACTGTAAAGCTTTGGGGGAGTTGATGGACTCGATCTACTCCATCTATGATTTGATCATCGTTCTGAATCCCATCCGGATGTAGTCTTTAATGTAGTCTTAAAATGTAGCTCTTTTTTTTATGAAACGTAATTAACTGCTGATGAAAAAGGATGAAGCTAGAATAAAATGTTTTTAAAATGGAAAGAGTAGGTACAGATATATTTCAAGTATAAAAAAATGAAGACCTAAATAGGAACATAGTAGTATACTTAAAGTGCCAAAATAATATCTAAATAACTAATTATGATGTTATGTTCACTTAAATAAAACTTACAAGTATACTAGTATCAAAAGTATACTTCAAGTATACTTTTTTTATACTTGAAGTATAAAGCTAACAAACTAGTAGTTTGAACTTGTAGTTTGAAAAATATTTTGGTAGTAAACTATCCGTATACATATAAGTTAACTTGTAGTATAGTTGCAGTACAACTTAGTTGTAAACTAGTTGTGTACTCAAAGTGTACTACTGATACACTTAAAGTATACTTTTATACACTTAAAAAGTGGGGTAATTTTGTCCCAAGTAGTAACGAAACAATGTATTTACTAGTATAGTACTACTGCATTGATATTAGTATACTTACTACATAAAGTATACTTGAAATTTACTAAAGTATACTAAATAAAATGAAGTGAACTTGAAGTGTACTTATTTTTCGTAAGGATACTCCTGGCTTAATCTAAGCCCTGTCTGTGAAACCAGGCCAATATGTTTTATTTATCTTTAGGTAAAACATTTTCAATTAGCTTTAAAAATTGTGATTATTAAAATTGTTCTGTTATGTTTGCTTTTGAAATGCTTAGTATCATCAGGACAGTGTTTGGAAGAGATAAATTGAGCTGTCTGTATTGATCCTCTAGCGACGATCTTCAGATCCACAGGACAGGATCGTTGTGGCTTTGAGGAATTTCAGCCCTGTAGAAGACACAGACCTGCCTCTACATAAAGATGAAGAGTATTTTATCGTAGACTGTTCTGAACCAAACTGGTGGACTGTGAGGGACAAAGATGGGTAAATATCTAAAACAATTTTTTGCAGCCTTGTGTTAGAATAAGCACACAACTCCAATGTGAATTCAGACGTTTGACACATTACATAAACATGTACACGTATACATGAATAATTGTTTTACATTTGCCAAATGAGATTATTAAACAAAATGTCACGCCCTTTACACTCGCCGTCATGAATATCAGGCACAAAAACCATGAGATCGATAGATAGGATTAACTTCCTTGATATTTAGCATGAAATAATGGCATAAGTCCTTGCAGGAGAATTCTGAGTAATTCGTTTTTTATAGTAATACCTTATGATAATACTAACAAAAACTGTAAATGCCATCACCTATTAAAATAAATCTGTATGGTGATTAATATTCAGTCAAAGCCAAGGTTATGTTTATTAACTAAAACATACTTTTAGCATGTTACATATAAGTATAAATTGCAAAAAATGACAACAAGTCATTTATAGACCGCCTTTTATATAAAGGTTATAATTTAATAATAAAGCCCAAAATCCAGTCAACAAGAACAGAATTGTGAGGGGAAAAAACTGTTTTTAATGTAACAGGCTTTTAAATCTTTTACAAGTGAAGAATTTTGTGCTCTTTCCTCTCCTTTTACAGAAATGTTGGCTCTGTGCCGTGCATATATATTGCAGAAAAAATGTCAAACAACATTGAGAGATTTGAGTAAGTTCTGTATGTCACAGAATACAACTTTTTATGTAAAAAATGTTGATAAAAGGTCTTAAGTTAATAATTAAAGATCAAGCACACAGTAATGCTTTGTGGTTTTATAGGTGGTACAATAAGGATGTAACTCGGACAGAGGCGGAGGAGTTACTCATGAGAGAGGTAAGGCAGCCAACAACACTCAAATTATGTTTATAATATCAGTTCATTGTTTCCATAAAGTCATATAACAGCAAACTTTAACTGTGTTAAACACTTAGTCAAAATCTGTGCATCACTTCAGTACATTTTCACAGTTTTTGGGCATTGCAGAAAGTTGGGGTTCTTTGCAAACCTGCAAGAGCAACATCTGCAGACGGTGCAGGCAAAAGTGTGCAGAGTTCAAACAGAAATCTACAGACCGTAAACCAGAATGTGGCTGTGCCATGTTTCCTGTCATGACAGTCTTATGTGTTATGTTTTAAATATGAGAGAAGATTCAGACATACATGTGAAGGTTGAAACAGTTCATGTATGTCTTAATCATTATCAGTAACTCTGCCACAGAGCATTAGTACAACATGGACACATTTATCTATACCAGTTTGACCAAAAAATAATATGTCTGTGTATGCTTTCTTTTTGGCATTCATAGTATTTACATGAATATGAATTTATGGTTAACATTATACGTTTCATTTACAGAACAAGGACGGGGGTTTCATGGTTCGTGACTCTAAACATGCAGGTGTACACACCGTGTCAATATTTTCCAGAGTTTCAGGGTAAACACTTACTTTGCAATTAAATCAGTGTTACCCACAATCACTTACAAAGAGATATCTTACCTTTTTGTACAAATCTTAAATTGGTGTTCTAATGTTTTTGATGAATGTCGCTCATCTGCAGGTCTAATGGAGAGAAGTATCCCCTAGTCAAGCACTACCAGATCAAAGTACAGAGAGAAGGTGAAAAGGTCATGTATTTCTTAGCTGAGAAATACCTGTTCTCAAGCATCCCGGAGCTCATCCGCTATCACCAACACAATCCAGCAGGTAAGTTAAGAAAAAACTTCAGTTGCTCTTATATTAAAAGCCATTCTGTTGACTAATGTTCACTACATGATAGGCTTTTAGCTGCCTCTTGTCTTTTCAAATCTGAAAGTTGCACCATGATGATTTGATAAAGCTTTAGATCTTGATGTGAATGTTAAAGGGTTAGTTCACCTAAAAATGAAAGTTCTGTCATCATTTACTCACGCTCTAGTTGCTCCAAACCTGTTTGAATTACTTTCTTCTGCCGAACACAAAAGAAGATATTTTGAAGAATGTTTGCTAACCAAACAGTTGATGGGTTGATAGTATTTTTTCCCCATACTATGGAAGTCAATGGGTGTTTGGTTCCCAATGTTTTTCAAAATATCTTCTTTTGTGTTCAGCAGAAGAAAAAAAAACGTATGCATGTTTGGAACAACTTGAGAGTGAGTAAATTATGACAGAATTTTCATTTTTCTGTGAACTATCCCTTTAATTCAGCTGTGGGGAACTGCATACAACCCTTTTCATTATCCTTGTTTTTGTGACAGGTTTAATAACCAGATTGAGGCATTGTGTGTCTAGAAGTGTTCCAAATTCTTCAAATATGAAGGAGTTGTCTTCAGGTAAAATTCCAGCAGTAAAGTAAAATGTTATTTGTCTTTCATCAGTAAAGTTTCATAATATTAATACAGTGTACAGCAAATATCACTAAGATTTTTTAAAGAAATGTATCATTTTTAAAGAACACATTCAATTGATCAAAATGACAGCAAAAACATTTATAATATTTTTATTTATGTAAAACCTTTCTTTTACAGATAAGTGGGTGATCCACCCTGATGAACTGATATTAAGTGAGGAACTGGGCAGTGGGCAGTTTGGTTTGGTCTGGAAGGGAAGCTGGCTTGACCGGCAGGTGGCAGTTAAAACTGTCCGTGAGGGTTTCATGTCAGAGGAAGAATTTAAAGAGGAAGCACAAGTTATGATGTGAGCAACTCATACTGTGTATATTTCATGACTATGTATCCGAAGTACCATGAGAAAATGTCATGAATTTATTGCTCCCTCGTTGTCTGCCTCCACAGGAAACTGTCCCATGATAAGTTGGTCCAGTTGTATGGTGTGGTCACTGAGCGCTCACCCATCTATCTGGTATTTGAATTCATGGAGAATGGCTGCCTAACAGAGTTCTTACGTGCCAAAAAAGGCAGTCTTTCCCAGGAGGTCCTGTTGGAGATGTGTTTGGATGTAAGTGAGGGGATGGCCTACCTGGAGAGCTCCAACTTCATCCACAGAGACTTGGTAGGTGTAAACAGGGTCTTTAATGAGTCAATTTCTTACTTTATTGAGACAAACTTTTGTGCAGCTGTTCCAAAATCATGCTTTTTTTTTTAACAGGCTGCAAGAAACTGTTTGGTGTCCGAAAATAATGTGGTGAAGATAGCAGATTTTGGAATGACAAGGTGAGTAGCACTGCCTCATTATTTCAGAGACCCATGGCACTACTCAGTGTAATGGAACATTCCCATCTGTTTTGGCAGGTTTGTCCTAGATGACCAATACACCAGCTCTTATGGGTCCAAATTTCCAGTCAGGTGGTCCTCTCCAGAGGTGATCAAATTCGGGAAGTACAGCAGCAAATCAGATGTGTGGTCGTTTGGTGAGTCACTAGACAATGTTAAAAAATCAGCTGATTTTAAATGAATCACTCAGCTTTATCCATATATTTAGTTTATCTAAATATGCATTTGCCTATCCCTTTGCAGGTGTGCTCATGTGGGAGGTGTACAGTGAGGGACGTGTGCCCTATGATAACCGTAGTAATGCAGAGGTAGTGGAGGCCCTAAATGCAAGACAACGGCTCCTGAGACCCCGCCTCTGTCCACAGAGTGTGTACGAGTTAATGCAGTGGAGCTGGAAAGAGGTGAGTCCACCACAAGCAGCATCAGAAGCTTTCCAGTATAGCAAATGATCTCAACAAACTATCCTTGAACTATTTCTATATTAAAGGTCCCGTTTTTCGTGTTTTTTTGAAGCTTTGATTGTGTTTACAGTGTGCAATATAACATGTGTTCATGTTTCGCGTGTAAAAAAACACAGTATTTTTCACACAATTTACTTATCTGTATACCGCTGTTTTCACTGTCCTCAAAACGGCTTGAAAGATTTCCCTGTTCTATGAAGTCCCTCCTTCAGAAACACGTAACGAGTTCTGATTGGGCCAGCGGTTCCCGTGTTGTGATTCGACAGCAGCTTAGCGCACGCAGAGCGCACGTTACCGGAAAGGTCACGCCTCTTACCATTACGGAGATGCATGCGCTCAATGATCTCTAAGTACAGCGTCCCTGGTAAAGCCAAAAAAAGGTGACTTGACTCCGGGATGAAAATAACAGCGTCTCGACGACATGGCAACAAACAAACTATACAAACGCAACACTTCCTATTCTCCACGCGGGAGCAACAAGACCACGCCCCCTTTTTCAGCGTTCTTGTGGGCGGAGGTTAGTCGACATACTGCTCTACTGACGTAATTAAAGCAGGAAGTACCAGGATGTAGTCCTAACCAGCCGTTCGCTGTAGGCTTTGAAAGGGAACTTCTGTTAAATAAAATATCTCACTTGGCATTGAACTTTGAGCTTCATAATTTTACAGGTATTATAAATGCTCTAACAGCAACATTACACACTAACTAAAGTTTGAAAAATGGGATCACGAAGAACAGGACCTTTAATACAATATAACGTCATGCCCCATAAAGGTTGTTTTACTGAGAAATCCTGTTCTCGTGAATAGGGCCCTCTGAGGAAGTTAGTCATGTTCCCATTTTGCTTATCATTTTGTTTCTTTCAGAGTTTTAAATACACCCAATTAATGTAAACCTTCTTATTGTGTTTCTTTTGTTGCTCGTGTAATTGCAGCAGGTGCAATTTCTGTGGTCTGATCTGTTTATTCAGTTATTTGCCTACAAGTCTCGTTACTGTCGTTATTGTCACGGCAACATAAACACAACAATGTTTGTTTAACAGAAACCTGAGGATCGACCCTCGTTTGCTCTGCTCCTGCATGGACTGGCCTGCCTTGATCAAGAACCTTGATCCTGATCGCACCTTTGCCTTTGAATTAAAGTGACAGTTCATTCAAATATGAACATTTTTGTGATTTTAATCACCCTTGTATCATTTCAAACCTGTAGCCTATACAGTTTATTTTAGATATAAAAAAGGTTCATTTTGAAGATTCTTTGGTCAATCATATTGACCAGATAAGAAAAAAAAAGCACTATAAAAGGACCATAGACACTTGTGAGCTATATTTTGGGAGTCCTGAAGCAAAATGATATCTTTGTGTGAGGAAAAGACCAAAATTTGAACTGTTTGAACTGTTTTATGAACAGTTGTTATATGGAAACAAGCGCTTCAAATTTTCGTCTTTAGTTTTCAGCAGGTTTGGAATGGCACGAGGGTGAGTAAATAATGACACTTTACTTTTTTGGGGGTGAATTATCCCTGTAAATGAAAATACTGTATATTGTACAAATCAAATATTGTATTTATTTGTATATTTTATTTATTTGTTTTTATTTTCATCATTTATTTCACATTATGTCACTGAAGAGTTTATACTGTATAAACGTTACATGCATGATTTCTGCAAACACAATTCTGTCCCTTAGGAGGCACACATGAGCCATGTTTTTTTCATCCACCAGTAAAGACTGTATGTTGCTTATTAGTTTATGGCTGTTGCATATTCAACAAAACGTCAAATTTACATCTTCGTACTGATTCTGTCAGTGGTGCTTTCTTTATAGTTTGCATAAGGTTTTGTGCATAATAAACTCACAATTTCCTAAATTAAGTAAAAATTTGTAATACTCTAATTGAGCTGAATTGTTAATGAAATTTGATTATATTAAAACTACTTTAATATTCAAGTCTACAGACTGTTTATTATAACTGGCATACATATATGAGCACATGATGCAGACCTGCTGTTCCTGCTGATTGGTCCATAGTGTCACAAATGCCTTCACTGGTTACTGTGACAACGGCACTGAATAGAAACACTCCAGCATGCCAATGTTCACTGTGTATGCAGCCTGGGGGCCATAGGCATCAAATAAATGCATATTTATTTAATGTGCTTCTAGAGTGAAACTCTTTTTCCCCCAATGAAACAGAAATGCAATCATAAAGGGTTGTCTCTAAAATTCACAAGGCCTGGGCTTGGGACTCACTCTTCCCTGGCTCCAGTGAGTAGACTTTACATAGAGCAATTGGGTTTTCAATATTTTAGGTGCCACAGACCCCAAATTATCATCTTTGTGCGGGGAACACTTATCCTTAAATTTGAAAAGCATCTAGTTTCTTATATAAAGACCCAATTTATTCAGTGAAAAATTAATATTATAAATATGTCTTAAATATTATTTGGAAAATATTAATAATATTTAATATTATTAAACAGTTTTTCCTACTCATATACTATACTGTTAAATGTATGATTTATTTACTATTTATTTTAATCTAATTTATTTACTTCATTTATTTACTTTTTCATTTTAATCTTTATGATCATTATTTATTTTTATTATTTTTACACTGGGGTTCTCATCATTTTGACTCGTATAGGCTCCCTGTTGTCCATATTCAAAGGCCCCCCTCCATATTCACAAAGATATTTCTTAGGGTCAAGGTATACGTTTATTTATATAGCAGCTTTAAACAACACGAATGTTGACCAAAGTGCTTCACAAGCAGAGCAAATTACACACATAGTAAAACAGAACATGACAAATAAATAATAATCATAAAATAATAATACAAAAATAATAATAATCATAACCTTTAAGCATAAAACTGCAGTCCCTGGCATTTAAGAGATGCTTACAAAAGTAAAACCAAGTTACGAGAACGCCTGAGACAAAAAGGTAGGTTTTAGTTGATGCTTTAAAGACACTTTTCCTTTTGTTCTGAAGCGAGAATGTCTTGTACTTCTGCTGTGATTATGACAAAACTGCTTGTTTTCAAAATGTTTTATTGATATATTGAATTAATAGGTTTTCTGTTGATTTAACATATAAAATTAATTAACCATAGTTTATTTTGTTATTTGCTGAGGCCCCCTAGTGTGCCCCAGACCACATTTCCAAGGACCCCTAGCACTCTCCCGCGGGCCCCTGGGTCCATGGACCCCATTTTGAAAACCCCTGCTATAAAAACTTTACTGGGACCCCCTCATCACAGATCCTGCGACGAGTTCCCAGTTAAAATTATTTAAAAATCTATTTAGCTACTTCTGCATTTGATGTTGATTTGATATTATAATTACAGTGCTTTCGAAAATATGCCCTCATAAATGTAAAAGATCAATTCCAGAATGCATATATTGCCCATTATTTAAAAAAAAATTAAAGTGGTATGTTTCTATATTATTTGGCTCTTTATAATCCTATAAACTTAACATCATTGTTCATGACATAATATAAATCGACCACAGTGACAGAGTGCTAAGTGGGTCAGAAGTAGCAGTCAATACAAATTTAAGACCATGCTCATAGAAAATGATCTAGAATTTGCTTACTAGTCTTACCAACTTTGTTCATGATCATACTAAAATGAATAGGCCTACATAAATCGAAGAATTCTAAAAATCGAGTATGTAAACTGATGACTCACACAGTAGAGATGCTGTTTTAAATGGGTGCCTGTCTCTTTAAGAGCATGCACTTGCAGCCATTTTCTGCTCTTTGTGTGGGGTGGATTAGCGGATAGAGACCGAGCCCAGAGCATCAATTCTACTACACCGAGCAAACGCTATTTCACACTGTTTCTCCCCGCTTTGCACTGACCGCCCGTTAGTTTGGGAGCGGACATGCAATTAGCAGGTAGGTACATGTTATTATTTTAACGAATTACAGAGATGAGAGCGTTCACTCGACGGAGCGCGAGAGATGATGACACCAACCTGCGCGTGTAACGTTATTCCCCGAGCATGATGCTCAGTCATATTTTCATAGCGGTATGTTTTTTTTTTCAAGACAGCACATATTATGTGCTCGTTTGGGGGCGTTTTACACTAATTTGGTGAAGGTTTATTATGATGGAGGTGCAGATAGCATCTCTCCGCTATATGGGTGGGGTGAGGGGGGTGCGCGCACGTATCTCACACATCTCATATGTGATCTAACGCGCTCTATCTTTAGTTGTTTACATTAGTGCATAATTAGATGACTTAACTGGAAGTGGAGTTTCCTTCCATCATAGGCACATTTTAGGGTGTTTTTATCCATTCCTTCCGCGAGCTGTCGAGCGTGCTGCTGGTGTCCGGTGACTGGGGGCTGTTGCTAGGATATAGCCAACCGAACCGTTATTTTGACGCCTTTGATGATTAAGAATGGCTATGTGTGACATATTAAATGACTGATTCTTGTCTTTTCCTTTAAATGCGTGGATGGAATTTGTTCATGTTATGATTAAGGCCACATATTTTGAGTTTTTATGCTGTAAAATGGGCTTTAGTGATTTAGTAATTTATAAGGGATCATTACAGCCTCCCGGGCAAAATAAGCTATATTGTGTGGTTATGACCAGCATATTGTAGATTATCCTGCGTACTACACTGCTACTTATGAATAATAATAAAAAACACGCATGGGCATGAAATACTGATATGATTTGAAAACATTGTTAGTTTCACCCTTCCGCTAAGAAAAATAGTCCAAAATACAACGTAGACTATTTGGTCAAGCAAAAAGACGAACACTGCAGCAGTTTTATAATATTACTTTATATATTAATCAGCTATCCAAGTACATTTTTCCATGTAGGCTAGGCTACATATGCAGCTACAAAGATCACTTTCTCTCTCATTCTGTTGTTTGTCTTTTACCGGTTCGTTGTTTTTCCGAGTGATGGTTTAATTGGCTGCCTTTAAAGATATTAGAGCTTCTATTCATCTATCAAAGTTTTATTACAATAAAATTAAAACTTAAGGCCATTTTTCTACAGTCTGACTTGGTAATAACCATCCTGAGTCGCAAGAGGGCGCTGCGCTAGACCGCGGCGCGGAGTGATATGAGAGATATGAATGTAGCAAGCAACATCAGTATATTGCCATGGTCAGCATTGTTTCATAAATATATTTGATCACTAATCCAGTATTCCAGAGAGAGCTGTGTAAAATCAGAAATTAAGTTTTGTCCAAATCTTAAAGTCGTGATGAAATGGAAATGGCAACAAAAAAAAAAAAATTCTGCTTCTATATTTGCGAAAATTAGAAAATTGTAGGATCTATAAATTGGTTGTTGATTGGATGGAGGCTTATCTGAATACGAGCTTGCAGTTAATGGTTAGAAAGAGTAGTATACAAAAAAAGTAGACAAAAAAATTGGAGAAGTATGGCATGTCACCAGAGCAAAGTCTGTCGTTTCAGTGCAAGGTGGAGTAATGCTATTTTGATTAAAATTACAAGCTAAAGAAAAAAGAAACATGCACTGATAATTCATTCACAATAAGATCAATAACATGCATTTAGAAAGTAGATAGAGTGAATTGTCATGTCAACGTTAAAGGTGTAACATTCTGCAACATCCTGTGTTGTGCATAAAGACATGTTGAACCACCAACACACTGTATATTATGCATGTGTGCCTTTTGAAGGGAACAAGGAACCACTAGTTTCCTGAATACTAACGAAAAAACCATTTGAATGGTTTTTGCTTGCAAATATATTGTGTTAAAATACATGGTGTACAGCACTCATCATAATGCGTCACTTCACCTGCTGACAGAAATGATGCATGCCTACATCATCAACCACATTGGCCTAATTTATTTTCATCTCAGGAAATTACGACTGAATGATGCAATCATGACCAGTCCAGGCAGAATATGCAGAGGGGTTGTCTCAGTGTGTCCCGTCTGTACATAAGGGAGATTTTTTCAGTCAGCCATTTACATGTCCCGCCTGCCTGTCTAGTAATTGTAGCTTAAGGCTTGCAGAAAGGGCGGGAGTATAATGTCCCACCGAGTGGTGTGACCCAAATGTGACACTCTTTCAGTGGTGGAAGCTCTTATGTGAACTATGTAATATTTAGTCCTTATTTTTTGTGGCTTGACCAGTGGATCTCAACTCAGGGGGCCCACTAGGGCAGTGGTTTTCGAACCTGTCCTGGAGGCACCCCAGCCCTTCACATTTTGTATAGGTGAGTTTAATTCGACCGTAAGTGGACTGCGAAGTGGTCACAGGGTATTTCGCCATCTTTAGTGAGATTTCAATCCAAAGGGAGCGAACATGTTCAGTTCGAAGGGTACTGTGACTGGCGTAGGGAAGAAGGGAGCATCGATACATCACTTCACAGGAAAATCACCCAACTGTCATTGCACGTCGCATCACCTGTCTGAACTAACGATGGAGCAGAGCCGTTGGAAGAGTTTTTAAACAGCTCTGCGATGGAAGAGCGTACACATTTGAATATTCATAGTTATACATACTAGAGTTTTTATGAATGGTTATAGCAATAACTGTTACATTCACATATTATATTTTATGAATATGTAAACAAATTAAGTGTTGAGAAGCAGCTGAGGGCTGTCATTGTTTTATGTTTTATGCGTGAGAAAGAAACCGCACGAGATGAGAGCGCTACAAAGACCATTGATTAAAGGAACACTCATTTTACAAGTCCCCTAGAGTTAAATAGTTGAGTTTTACTGTTTTTGAATCCATTCAGCCGATCTTTGTATCTGGCGGTAGCACTTTTAGCATAGCTTACCATACATCATTGATTCTAATCATTCCATTAGCATCTCATAAAAAAAATGACCAAAGACACTTTCAATATTTTTCCTATTTAAAACTTGACTCTTGACCAACTGAAAATGAAAAGTTGCGATTTTCTACACCTATATGGCTCGGAACTACTTTCTCATTCCTGCGTAATAGTCGCCGGATCTTCGCGGCAGTACCATGGCTGCAGCAGCGCAATGATGGAACGCAGCGCCTGAAAGTAGCCCCCAGCTAGGTAACTTTCAATGTGACTGGCACTAAGTTCGTGTAGTTGCAGAGAAAGTTTCAGGCTTGCAGCCGACAAATTGTGTTGTGGATTTACCTGTGTGATTAGCCATGGTTCTGTGTGTTGTAAAGGGCTGTGATAGTAAGTCGAAGGTGTATACTACCACCATGTTTCACAGAATACCAACGAATCATTGCGCCGCTGCAGCCATGGTACGGCCGCGAAGATCCGCAACTATTACGCTGGAATGAGAAAGTAGTTCCTAGCCATATAGGTTTAGAAAATCGCAACTTTTCATTTTCAGTTGGTATTAGCACACAAATTAACTGTAGAAGAGTCAAGTTTTAAATAGGAAAAATATTGAAAGTGTCTTTGGTCATTTTTTTAATGAGATGCTAATGGACTGATTAGAATCAATGATGTATGCTAAGCTATGCTAAAAGTGCTACCGCCAGATACAAAGATCGGCTGAATGGATTCAAAAACGGTAAAACTCATCTATATAACTCTAGGGGACTTGTAAAATGAGCCTATTTTCAAAAAAAGTGGACTGTTTCTTTAAGAATACATTTATACATAGTAAACCAAATCAAAATGTATTTTCATATGGAATGACAGGTGCAGCTTCAAATGTGTTCATAGTCAATTAAATAGTCAGGTATATGTAAACAAATAAAACTAGAATAATGTTTTGATTTTATGTTTTAGATGTTTTTGTAAATGTATATGGTTTTAAATTTGAAAGTAAATTACAATATTCATTTGTTATATCATAATCTTTAGTACCCCCTCATTGCCTTTTCTTTGATGACGTTGCAGGGTGTTCCAAATGAGCGAATATTTTCAGCGAAGTCCACTTCAAAAGATATACCGTGCTCAGAGAGTAGGGAGCAGTGAACACTGCGTAGGGACCCTGTCGAATGGAACACACCTTATGTCTCCCTTATCAGACACACCCAATTTAGTTCTTGCAGTCTCTACTAATGAGCCGATGAGTTGAATCAGGTGTGATAAATGAGGGAGACGCACAAAATGCGTCTTTTTATTTTTTATTTATTTATTTGAAGAATTATAAAGGTTGGATTTTCAGACCTGGAGAAGTCATTTGAATTAATAAAATCTAATATCTCCATAAGTATTATGAGTATACATTTTCTAGATTTGCCAAGCTGTAAAATATATTTTATCAGGGAAATATTTTTAAAAATGCTTATCCTTCGTCTTTGTACATTTAAATCATGAATAACTGGAAACGTCATGGGGTCTTTGGATGTTGTTGTGGACAATGTGGGGCCTTGGAGTCAAAAGACCCACTGGGCTAGATGATGTAAATAGTATGGATTTCAATCCCATTCTTATATAGTGATACACTATAGGACTAAATGTATCATTTTCTTTTTTGGACTGGACCAAAAGAACCAAGAGTATCGAACTTCAAGTGTGAACACCCTCAGTGAAAAAGGCATGTGGCCCATGAATCTGTCAGTGATGGTCTAGTTTTGTCATGCTCGCATAACGTATAGGAATGTAGAGCGTTCATCCCACCGTACAAAAGGAATCAGCCATTGTGGGAAAGTTTATTCTG
Source organism: Gobio gobio (assembly GCF_949357685.1). NCBI lineage: Eukaryota > Metazoa > Chordata > Actinopteri > Cypriniformes > Gobionidae > Gobio > Gobio gobio. The sequence continues at coordinate 31,188,225 of NC_137109.1, read as the reverse complement.
GTATCTCAGCATCCATTCCCACAGGCACAGTGTCTACCTCTCTCTCTCTCTCTCTCTCTCTCTCCCACTTTTCACACCCTTCCTGTCAGATCACTTCTTCCGTGGTGGTGTCATGGATGTTTTTTCCAAGAGTCCCTTTTTGAATGACAATGATTCAGCTCTGAGGTTGTTATCAGTCTGAACATGTCTCACGCCACCTCACGTGATCCTTTTCAACAGATTAATATGTGCAGAAACCCCCAGGGCTCAAAGTACAGACGTGTTTTTTTTATTTTTGTTCTGATGCAGACCATATCTGTGTGTTGAATATGACACAATTGGTGAGGCGAGTCTCTCAAGCAGAGTATTTATGTGGCGCTGTATATGTAGAGCGTTCCAAATGAGTCCCTTATGAGGTTCCATGATGACTAGTATGCTGCCTATGTAGACAGCAAGACTATCGAAATCAGGTCTCTTCGACTTATAGTTATACTAAGTAGGCTATACACCAACAACATTAGTGTGTGAAATATGTATAAATTGCTTACTACTGTATCTGCTATTTCTTTCACTTGATACATTGTAAATAAATAATAATAAAATTGATAAACAATTGAACATCATTACATGTTTTTAATATAATAATTGGACATTTTATGTATTGCATTTAAAGATCGCTGCGAATACATGTCGGTAAAGGCAAATGCGTATAAGCTAAGCAGGCTAATCTGTATGCTGCTAGTACTTAAGCTAACTAAAAGAGACATTAATGGTCATTATAATGTAGTTCAAATGGCATATATCATAAGAAATCAGTTTTTTTTTTTTGTAGGAATTATCAGGCACTAAAGGATGTACCCATTACAAGTTTTTTTTTTTTTAGATAATGGGATCGCTTGGGGTCCTAATGAAGACCATATTTAGTGGATTTCTCATGACAACAGCTCACTAGGTTTTGGAGCTGAGCTTAATTTTTCTTTCAGGGCAGAACTTGAACAAGCTTTGCGGAATTAGTTAAGCACAATAGCAGCTTTATACTTGTGTAAGATTTGCTTTGGTTGTCTAAATGGAAAATCTTCTTGTACATAGTTGCATGACATTGTGAGATGCATAAATGCTGAAAGGAAACCCCACCCTTTTACAGAAGCAATGGATGAATCAGTATTGTTAAAGTGCTGTAGTGCATATCAGCATGCATTTGTTAGTGATGTGTACTCCAACAAGAAAAATGGCAAGTGACGTATTAACCATGGGCTTTTTATTGGAAGATGTTCCTTGTAGCTTGCACCACATACTGACTCGGTAACATGACTTTTATTGATTTGACTTGCCATTCATCTCTGGACTAGATTGTGCTTGTTAAGACCAGGGGACAGTTGCATAAACTTAGCCTCTATGTTAAGATTGTGTCTTAAAGGGATAGTTCACTCAAAAATGAAAATTCTGTCATTTACTCACCCTCAAGTTGTTCCAAACCTGTATGAGTCTCTTTGTTCTGCTGAACACAACACCATAGTATGTTTTCCCTACTATGGTAGTCAATGGTTGCTCTATCTGCTTTGTTACAAACATTCTTCAAAATATCATATTTTGTGTTCAGCAGAAAACAAAAAAGAAACTCATACAGGTTTGGAACAACTTGAGGGTGAGTAAATGATGACAGAATTTAAATTTTTGGGTGAACTAGCCCTTTAAGAACTTGTTTGATCAGCTACCTTTTTATGTAACTGACTTTGAAAAGTTAAGTTCTTAATAAAAAAAATACTAACTTTTTAAGACTAGTTTAAGCTGTTTGAGAAACCGGCCACCGATGTTGCCTCTTCTGTGGTCTTCAGCATTGTGCCCAAGTGTGATTTCCACACTGAGCTACTCTGAAAGATCTGAGACAGTTATTCCATCATATGATTTCTGCTGTGACCTCCAACCATCTGACACCAACTTGGTCCAGACCTGTTGAGAATGTAGTTTAAAGCTGACGTGTGTAATTTTTTATTTTTAAATACTTTTGTACCAGCTGTGGAGAAACAACTATTAGTAAGCCATTTGTAGGTTGATTTCCCCAAAATCTGTTGGAAAAGGTTTTTCCTTTTTTCAATTTCATTTATTGTCGCTTTTAAGTCTGCAGACATTACACTTATTTTTTGGTAATTTTGCTTAAATGTTCATTTTGTGTGTTGTTGCTATGAAGTGTCATCATTTATCTTGTTGTTCACAAACTTGATAAGTTCCATACTTTGTTCCTGTTTGTTTCTGTTAATCATAAATTAACCCTTGTACTGTTCGATATAGGCTCCATATTTAATACTACAGTGATCACAGACGATCTCTCGCTTCCTGCATGTGCTATGTTTAATGGTCAAGCTAACATCATATTTCCCGCTGCTTTGTCACGCTTTGATAAAGGTAAAGATCAAAAATCAGCCTCCTTGGACAGATGGCTGATAGGTGCCTGTAGAGACTAGTTTCACTTATCAACTGTTCTGGACAGATTAATCTGGGTTTACAATCTAAATGTGGTTTACTGGTTTCGTATTGCATAAACATTTGCAGGTCTGTTTTAAAATGATTTTCAAGAGGAAAGAAATATATTGGAGCTGTGGCATAGCAAAAATTTAGTTTTCCCAAACCCATTCTTCCTCTGTCTCCCATCATTTAATAATAATAATAAAATTAAAATTAAATTATCGAACAGTTTTGCCCAGGATTACATACATAAATAATATTCTGCAATAAGAGATTTTTCTACAATTGGAGCAATTAACGTACCATTTAAATGCAAATAATTAGTGATGCACCGATCACGATTGTTCATGGCAATAATTATTTTTTATTTGTTTAAGCAAAATGTATTCGTTGTTTATTTGCTCTATAACAGGCAAACTGGCCTTAAACAAAAATATAACCATTTGAAATTAGAGGCAACCACTGCATTTTAATCACATATCAAACAAAGGTGCTACTCCCATGTAGCATGAGCAGTTGTTTTGATTTGAATTTGATTGTATCGTTTCAAGATTTAAAGCAAAAACTAAATTGTCTGACTTTAGATTTGTTAAATTATGCTACATAAGTCTAGCCTGGTCTTACCCAAGCGGCAACCTCCTTCAGTTTATCTTGAAGCCAATACGGAAGTGACTTAAACTGCAATTCATCGTCAGGCTCCAGAAGGGAGCAGAATCTCACTGAGCCCCATGTTAAAATGCCCAACTTTATAGCAGGAAAAAAACATGTTTACAGCCTGGTACAAATTGTGGTTTTGGTCTATACGGCTAATTTTGCCCTTCATGACAACTGTGAGGGGGGTGACATTTTTTATAACTCATTCGTTTACATTATATAAAGCCTTAAACTTCCTCATAATTAAGGGCGTGGTGACTTTGAGTGACCTTGGTGTTTGTCAAAAGCAGTAGGTAATTCGGCCGGGGATTTTTACACGGGTGGTGGGAGACGGACGGCAATAAAATCACCACTGTAAATGATGACAAGGTCTTCCGACCCCACGAGAAACAATTGCCGGGGCTTCAGCAACTCCTTCACCACTAACGGAGCAGAAAATAGCTGGAAAATCTAACTTTTCCCGGGCCACAACATCATGGCCACCACCAACAAAACTCAGCAAAGATTGTTCTTGCTCCGGCTTTAACTTCTGGATATATTCGGCAGCGGTGCCACAATGGAATTAATGGCTGCGCTCGCATCTTTCTCCGCCGCCATTACTGAACTACAACTCAAACTAGCGCACGATATCAACGTCAGCCACTCCCTCTGTTTGCTGATTGGACCGGTAAAAATTTGTTCGGAGAAAACCTAAGAATATACCGCAGTCCCAGACGGAGTACTGAAGGAAAATGAAAATTGAGCCGAAGTACTAGGAGGGCGGAGTCACGTAAGTCACCTGCATAAAACAAAAACAGTAGATGGACTGAATGAAAATGCTAATTCACTCTCTGACAGTAGGGGGCGCTTATGTAACAGCAGCGGTTTCTTTGGGTACCGCTGAACACAAAGCAGCGCTGCGCTTAAAAACACTACTTTATATGGAGGTAGAGGAAAAGAAAATGCCATCAAAACTTTTCTAAAGACAGTCAGTTCCCTTCATAGATACATTTATATAATCCCACCCCACCCCCAATTCTATATTTGTATTTGCTCTGATGACATGTCAGTGTTCTCTTCTTTGCATCCGTCTTCAGCGTGTCTCGTCTCTGGCCTGTGTTAGCGTCCTGTTTACAGACTTCGTAATATTCCCTCACAAATGTATTAGTGGGAAATTATTGCTGTCCAGTTCGTGTGCAAGTCCAGAATAGAGAGAGGCCAAAATAAAACCATAACAGTTTATGGCTGGTCGACTGGTGCATATCTACAAACCATTATTTTTGCAGATCACAGTCAAGCAGACCTGGGTCTAATACAGACCATACCAAACCACACTTCCTGAAAGTGCAGAGATGCATTTCTTATATTAATATAGATAACTATTTTTATCTTGACACTGCATTTGAGAGATGCAACATTTTACAACTCTTCTATACAATACAATATTTGAATGTCTTGACTCTTGAGTTACCTTCATATGTGGGCTTATTATATTATATTAGGGGTAGGCAATATACCAGTAGACATGTAAAGCGGTAGAGGTTTTGGATTATATCCTCTGTTGTTGTTACACTCAGATAGGTGACATTGCAGTGTTGCGCCATCACAAAAGTTGATAATTTGCATGCCTGTTTAAGCCTTGCCAATTTAAATGATGAGGCAATTTTAAACTGTTCAAGCGCAATAAGCAGTGCAATAATGACTGTCTTGGATTACTCCTGTAAACACAGTAGGTTAAGTCAACATAAAGACTAGGGCTGGGTATCGATTCAGATGTTCCAATTCGATTCGATTTCAATTCGCAAGCTCTCAAATCGATCCGATTCTCGATTCAACTCAATGAGTATAGATTTAATACAAATACTATATTTATAAAAAAAGAACAGTGAACAAGTTTACAAGTGGGTAATTAAAAAGAAATTAAGAGCCACAAAATTGTATATTAAACTCTCTTTATTTTAGATACACTTGGGTACATTAAAACAGAACCCATCTCTAAATTTCAAATGCATACAATTATGTTAAATACAATACAATTTTGATGCAACTTTATTAAAAAAAAATATCTGAAAAGCATTTTATACAATTTTGTTTTTATGGATATTTTGATATATTTCTTCTAAAACATAAAAAGGATATTGGATGATTTTCAGCAATTTTCAGTTAAGGACAAGCTTTTCTTTCGATTTTGCAGACCGTCATTCAGACTCTGTCTGTTTTTCTGGAGGCTTTTTCCTCCAGGGGTGTCTGAGCTTTTCGATTTGTGGCCTTTGAGAATTGATTTTGAATCGACCACATTTTTAAAAACGATTAATCGGAAAATAGATTTTTTTTTGCCCAGCCCTAATAAAGACAGGGCTCGACAGTGCGAGCATTTGCGACCTAAAAATAGATGTGTGAGAACTGTACAATGTATTTTTGAGCACGTGGGTGAATAATAAAAAAAATCCCTGCGGGTCATGTTTCCTTAAATGTAAGTTCATAAGTCTTCAATACCTTAAATGGTATAACAAACGTCTTAATGATCATTTAAAGGGGCTATATGCGTTTTTCTGAAATTTAAACTCGCGACTGACACCTGTGGCCAAAAAATAGAACTGCTCTTATTTTCTGCTCGCTCTCGCAGCGGTGGTGACGTCACATCCGCAGACAGCGCGGGAAAAACCTACCCGCCAGAAAATAGGAAAAATAGGATACAGGCTTATGGGTGCACCCACTGTGAGCGGACAAGGTGTCAGTATGCTCATCAGGAGATGTTTGAGTCATAAATGGTAAAATAAAAAGGCTATTGTTACGTTTATTTTGGGGAAAAAGTTGCATATAGCCCCTTTAAGGCATCTTATATTTTAGGGATGGAATAACATAAATTGCAATACTGCCTAATATGATAATTAAACTTCAAAAGGAACTTCATGAAATAAATGTGAGCAAAGCCTGAATGGGGTGCTGTTGTGCGATCGACAGGCTCGCAATTTGCGCAATTCGCCATTTATGCCAAGCGATTGGTTATGAACTATGTTTACCCTATGGTGTTTATATTGTAATATGTTGTATATGGTTGTAAGAATGCATATTTTATCCCCCTCATCTGAATTTGAATGAGCATCCTGCAATAATAAAGCATAGACATTTCATAATAAGAGTCCCGGTGTATTTCGTTTATTAAATAAGTCACACAGTGTCTCCAATTTCCACCCCGGTTATTATTTGGTTACACAAACTATTACATTTAATTTCCATTTAATTGAAAGTATACTATTGTAGCTTCTGTCTGGGATGAAATAGCTTATTGTTATCGTGAAATAAAATTACTCATTGTGAATAAGATTTGGGTCATATCGCCTACCTCTATATTATATATTAGTTTAACTAATTGACAAAAGCTGTAGCAGCCCTAATTAATTAATGATATCTTTTGGAATTTGCTGGCAGCCAAAGCTGCACTTGTGTTTTGAGATTAATTGAATTCCACCAGTGAAACCGAGTGAAAGACTTTAACGAATTAGAGAGATTTCTTTAAAGTCATGACATTTTTCCTTTTTGTTTTATAGACTGCGTTTCACTTAAACAGAGTTGAAGTACTTAGTGCAGCATCCATGTCTGATGATGTTGAAGCTCATGGTCTATTTTTGTTTCAGATTGGGCTGTTTTGTGAGTGAACCTGTGTCGCCATGACAACCCACGTGACCCTGGAGGATGCGCTGTCCAATGTGGACCTGCTGGAGGAGCTTCCCCTCCCAGACCAGCAGCCATGCATCGAACCCCCGCCATCCTCCATCATGTACCAGGTACCAGGCCCTTATGCATTAACGCAAATGCATTTCAATATTTGTAGTAGGATATAGAGTTCACACTTCACTGTAAAATTTTGCTGGCCTTCTTTCTCTTACTAGGCAAACTTTGACACCAACTTTGAGGACAGAAATGCGTTTGTCACTGGTATTGCCCGCTACATTGAACAGGCCACTGTTCACTCCAGCATGGTAAGTAGAAGGACACTTTGTGAAACAGCACATTAGGATGGCTGGTCATGTGACCAGGGCAGCTATAACAAAAGGATGTTGCATTATAACAAAGCTGCTCTTTATGGTTCTTGCTGAAATCTTTTTCAGAAGAGCACTGAGAAGCAGAAACAGTCATTCAGTTTATCTAATGTAGGCTTTTCTTTGCCACAGCGATATTTAAATAAGCCCTGAGCAGTGCAGTTCTTGTCCCAAAGCTTCATTTACAAAAGAAAATCACCAGACATTAACATATTTTTATGTTACTGTAAAACAAAATTTATATACATTACAGTAGTGATACTTCCAATTCATATACATCAACCTTAAAATATTACTTTTAAATTGTGAATCAGCGTTTGTGTTGGCCAATAATAAAGTTTTGTTATGCTGTATATTAAAATACACAAAACAAAAAGTTTGTGGATTGTAAGATGATTTAAAAGATTTTATTCAGCAAGGGTGGGTTAAATTAAACATTTATAATGTTACAAAATATTTCTGTCCCAAATAAGTCCTTTTGAATTCATCAGACAATCCAAAGAAAAAAAGTATCACAGTTAACAGTACAATGGTTTTCAGCATTTTTTGTGCTATATCAAAACCCAATCAGTTTCAATTCTGTTTTAGCAGAGGCGGAGAGCTCAGGACAAACACCTTTTCACAAAGCCACCCTTGTCTTGTTTATGCTTGCTGTTTTGTACTGTTTTGTGTCTGTTGGGGTTTGGGGTTTGTGCTGGAGAGAATTGAGATTGAAGCATCTACTCCACCTCTTCCTCACACAGCTCAGTGGCTCGTGGATGTGCTTGGACTGTCAAACAGTAGCACATGTTAGTCAGAGAAATAGAGAGGTCCTCAAGGACTGGAGGTCCTGTTTGCTTCAGCGGCCTTCTGTTAAAGCTCTAATGAGCACATAGTTGTAGGTCTGGATGAATGATCTGGCATCTCTAAACTTTTATTAGGAGTATATGGTGTTTTTAAGGTGAACAATGCAGGCCTATTGAAATCATACCCTCATACTTACTATATAACTTGCTCAATGTGCAGACTCCATTGACGTCTCATAGATGATTTTTTAGTAAGGTTGACTGGTTGAGATTAATCACAACGCAAAGGGAAGACTTGATTGTTATTACACCGTTCGTTGTCGTGTAAACTTACCCTTAGATGACTTGACTAGTCAGTTTTGCACATGCTTAGTTTCGCAAGGCCTAATTGTAATACTTGCTGAATTGTGATTGGCAGAAATCCAGGTTACATGATTTATTAATGGAAAGTGGAGCATAATTAGGGACTCGGTCTACACTGAATGCACATTGCCACTCTAATCAACAAAACGGTCTAGACTACAAGTGCTCTGATGATTATAATAGAGCAATCTAGTTTTGCGTTGTTGGTTTTTCTCCTTCTCCCTATGTCTATAATTGGGTTTACAACTGTTCACACCGTCATTGTTGCCTTGTAAGCGCTGGGAATTATTTCAGGAAATGTAGATCTAGTTATACTACATAGAAGTAATGGTGAATACCAACAGGTTATAACATGTATTAACCACACATTTACACAGAATTCGCAGGAGTTTATATTTGTGGTTCCTATAGCTGTTGTTCTTTTTCCTCTTTTTCAAACTGTGTTTTTTCTCTCAGAATGAAATGCTGGAGGAGGGGCATGAGTATGCCGTCATGCTGTACACCTGGAGGAGCTGCTCCAGAGCCATTCCTCAGGTACACACACACACACACACACACACACAACATCTGATGCAGTTAGCGGTGGTCCAATGAGAGCGTATTCTTAGTATTGTAGTAAAATTCATGCAGTTTGGCCTACAAGCCCATATACAGTTTTACTATCTGGTGTATCGTAGTGCGGAAAAGAAACTCAGTGAGAACATGCTAGAGTGTAAAAATGTACATATTTATAGATTTATTGAAGTTTATTTCTGCCAAGTGCTAGCATTCAAAAGATTGTGTGTTAAGTCTTGTCTTACATGAAATTCTCTCCACCTTTTTCTGAGTCTGAACCCCTTTTCATTTATCTAAAAGATATAATTGATGTAATGACCAAGTTCAATAATATGACTGCCCTGCACTAACTGTAGGAAAAGGCTCATTATTTATAATCTCCGTTCTGAATCCAGCCATTTTAATGTCGCCCTCTTGTGCCTCTCAGGTGAAGTGCAATGAGCAGCCAAATCGGGTGGAGATCTATGAGAAGACTGTGGAGGTGCTGGAACCTGAGGTCACCAAACTCATGAAGTTCATGTACTTCCAGGTGAGGGAGGAATACAAATATTTGAACTCCATTCATTATTTATTCATTCTTTAATATCTTGTTCATCAAACAACAATACTTTTTTATGTTAAATTTATTAAGAAATACTTGGAAGTTTTCTTTTCAAATAAAGGAGTGTGATAAATAGCATATTAGTTTTTGCAGTGCTTTCAAACTTGGTATTGAGAGTCATGACATTTCACTGGTACACTGCGTTCAAATTGATATCCCTCCCTCTAGCGCAAGGCCATTGAACGTTTTTGCAGCGAGGTAAAGCGACTGTGTCACGCTGAACGCAGGAAGGACTTCGTATCCGAGGCCTACCTGCTCACTTTAGGAAAATTCATCAACATGTTTGCCGTGCTGGACGAACTGAAGAATATGAAGTGCAGTGTGAAAAATGACCACTCTGCTTACAAAAGGTATTACAGGGTCATGCTTGCATTAAAGGAAAAGTGATTTTTCATAAAACACACATTTGATGACACTATTTCTTCCTTTCAGAGCGGCTCAGTTCCTGAGAAAGATGGCTGACCCACAGTCCATCCAGGAGTCCCAAAACCTCTCTATGTTTTTAGCCAATCACAACCGAATTACACAGGTACATTTAACTTCAAATATGGTCATATTTACATTAAAGGAATAATTCACCCAAAATGTACATTGGCTTTTTTATTCTATATTAACTTTATTTTTTTTATATTTCTCATGCCATTCCCAATTTGTAAGCTGTACATTTTACATTTTTCAAGTAGTTGTTCAACTCTTGCAATTCAATTACTTAATTCTGACTGAGGCTTTTAAACTCCAATAAAGGCTAAAAACACAGTTTCTGAAGCTATACTTGGGTGTGGAACAGCCTGAAATGAACATTTTGGGGTTTTCTTGCGGACAACTTTGCCTTCCCCCAAAGCTTCTCTGTTCACCTCTCGTTTGCACATTGACATGCAGAGTTTTGTTTTGTGTGATGTTTGTCCAGTGTCTGCACCAGCAGCTGGAGGTGATCCCAGGTTATGAGGAGCTGCTGGCTGATATTGTCAACATCTGTGTGGATTACTATGAGAACAAGATGTACTTAACCCCCAGTGAGAAACACATGCTGCTAAAGGTGAGTACATCCATTCCTGCCGAAGCCTTTAAGACTCAGCTGAAAGAGAACTTCACAAATGACAAATGGCTCTGTTCTATGTTTCAGGTCATGGGTTTTGGCCTGTATTTGATGGACGGTAATGTCAGCAACATCTATAAGCTGGATGCAAAGAAAAGGATAAACCTCAGCAAAATCGACAAGTTCTTTAAGGTGATGAAAAAATGTCTGGTTCTCATGAAAACTTACTTTTCTTTTTTTTTTTGGTTGTTGTTGTCTTAATCCTCTGATTGTAATGTCGGTGCTTGACAGCTGCAGGTTGTGCCCCTGTTTGGAGACATGCAAATTGAGCTGTCACGGTACATAGAAACAAGTGCCCACTATGAAGAGAACAAATCCAAGTGAGTCTACTAAGAAAGATGTCCTGCATGCATTAAAAGTATTAGGGTTGCTTTCTGTGCAATACTATTTCTCTTTTCAGCATTACTTGACTGTTATGAAAAGTAATCAGTTATTTTTGAGCTTGCATAATTAGCATAAGCTTTGGGGTCAGTAAGTTTTTTTTTTTTTTTTTTTTGTTTTTTTTTTGTTTTTTTTTAAGAAATTAATACTTTTACTCCACAAGCACACATTTGATCAAAATTGATAATGAAAGATTATCATAACACTTATTTTAAGGTAACGTAGTTACACGGTACTGCATGTACTTACTATAGTAATAACAGTAAATTATGCATAATTACAAGTAACTAAACCAAAACCTAACCCTTACCACAACTCTATATTAAGTACACATAGTTAATTAATATTACTCAGTTCTTATTTGAGTAAGTACAATGTGACTGTCACCAAAGTATAAATAAGTATAATCAAGATTCAGTTTCAAACAAATGTTCTTTTGAATTTTGTTCATCAAAGAATACTGAAAAAAATGGTTTCCACAAAAAAATGATCATCAATCAGCATTGATGATAATAAGACCTATTTCTTGAGCAAGAAATCAGCATATCAGAATGATTTCTGAAGGATCATGTGACACTGAAGACTGGAGTAATAATGCTGAAAATTCAGCTTTGCCATCTTTGCAAAAAATTTATTAAAATATTATTTTAAATTGTAATAATATTTCACAACATTACTGTTTTTACTGATCAGATCAAATAAATGTAGCCTTGGTGAGCATAAGAGCTTCTTTCCAAAAATAATCTTACAGACCACAAGTATTTGAATGGTATTGTCTCTCTCTCTCTCTCTCTCTCAGGTGGACCTGCACTCAGAGCAGCATCAGTCCGCAGTATAACCTGTGTGAGCAGATGGTGCAGATCAGAGAAGACCACATCCGCTTCATCTCTGAGCTAGCGCGCTACAGTAACAGTGAGGTGGTGACCGGCTCTGGACTGGACAGTCAGAAGTCTGATGAGGAATACAGGGAGCTCTTTGACTTGGCGCTCAGAGGACTGCAGCTTCTTTCCAAATGGAGCACTCATGTCATGGAAGTGGTACGCCTGAGATCGTGCAAACAGTTTTCAGCATTTCACTTCTCGATTTGTCATGCATTTCAACCATCTTCTCTTCCTCTAGTACTCTTGGAAACTGGTCCACCCAACCGATAAATTCTGTAATAAGGACTGTCCGGGCACAGCTGAGGAGTATGAACGTGCTACTCGCTACAACTACACCAGTGAGGAGAAGTTTGCCTTGGTGGAGGTCATTGCCATGATCAAGGGTCTTCAGGTTCTGATGGGCCGGATGGAGAGCGTGTTCAACCAGGCCATCAGGCACACCATCTACTCTGCCCTCCAGGACTTTGCACAGGTGACCCTGAGAGAGCCACTAAGACAGGCGGTGCGCAAGAAGAAGAACGTCCTCATTAGGTAAGAAGTTCACCACGTAAAACATTCTATACTTTTTTTTGCGGCATTACTTATCATCTTGCTTCCCTGTAGTGTTCTTCAGGCTATTCGTAAAACCATCTGTGATTGGGAAGGGGCAAGAGAACCTCCTAATGACCCGTGTCTGAGGGGAGAGAAGGACCCCAAAGGGGGCTTTGATATCAAAGTTCCTCGTCGAGCTGTTGGCCCCTCGAGCACACAGGTCAGTCAAATAATTTTTGCAACATAAATGATATTTAATGATATTTGTAGTGTTGTATTGTCTATAAAGCAAAGTTTGTTTCTGAGTAAGTGATCCTTCCTGTCTTGCAGCTCTATATGGTGCGCACCATGCTGGAGTCTCTCATCGCTGATAAAAGTGGCTCTAAGAAGACTCTCCGCAGCAGTCTGGATGGCCCCATTGTTCAGGCCATCGAGGACTTCCACAAGCAGTCCTTCTTCTTCACCCACCTTCTGAACTTTAGTGGTGAGACAGCAGTAACATTTTTCTATTTTACATGTCTATCATCTTTATATATTCATGATTTTCATGGCATAAGAGAATAGACTGAGAGAAATGTTGTATTCCTTTCATGACGTTCTCGTTCTCGTTCTCGTTCTCTCCTAATTGGCTGTCAGAAGCCCTTCAGCAGTGCTGTGATCTTTCCCAACTCTGGTTCCGAGAGTTCTTCCTGGAGCTCACCATGGGCCGTCGCATCCAGTTCCCCATCGAGATGTCCATGCCGTGGATCCTCACCGATCACATTCTGGAGACCAAAGAGCCCTCCATGATGGAGTATGTGCCATATGCATAGTTCATACTGGTTATTAAGTTATACTTCCATTCAAAAGTTTGGGGGCAGTCAGATTTTAAATTTTTTGGGGGGACAGAAATTTGTATATATACATTTAGCAAGGATGCAGTTAACATTTAAAGTAACATTTATAATGTTACAAATAAATGCTGTTCTTTTGCAATTTCTATTTCAATTTCTATTCCAAGAATCCTGAAAAAATATACATCACAGTTTCCACCAAAAAATATTAAACAGCACAACTTTTTTTTAACATTGATAATAAGAAATGTGTCTTGAGCAACACACTAGCATATTAGAATGATTTCTGAAGGATCATGTGACGCTGAAGACTGGAGTAATGATGCTGAGAATTCAGCTTTGCCATCAAAGGAATGAATTACATTTAAAAATATATTCAAATAGAAAATTGTTCTTGTTTTTTGTTTTGTTTTGTTTTTTGTATTACGCACTGTTTGAAATGCTTGATTCTGATTGGTCAGCGCAATATTCCAAGAGCAATTATTCCCAGATAATGGCTTTCGCAATGCTGCATAATAATGACCCTGGTGCGGTCTATTTTGCACAACTGCTGGATGTACATTATTATCCTTTACATAATTTCACAATATTACTGTTTTTACTGCATTGTTGGTCAACTAAATAAAGCCTAGGTGAGCATAAGAGACTCATATTTTTTAAAAACATTAAAAAATTCTTACCAACCCCACACTTTTAAACAGTAGAGTATATGAACATTGACCAATTGTGTCTGTCTGAATGTATCATTTTTGACACACAAATCCTTTTTTTTCCTCTCTCCTCTCAGATATGTGTTGTATCCGTTGGACCTTTATAATGACAGTGGTTATTATGCCCTCACTAAATTTAAGAAGCAGTTCCTCTATGATGAGATAGAGGCCGAGGTAGAGTGTCACAGATTTATCTACACATATATTAATATGTCTTCCATTCAGAAATATCTCTTTTAAAGTAAATACTAAAGCAATCTCTTTTTCTTTTAAGGTCAACCTGTGTTTTGATCAGTTTGTATACAAGTTAGCTGACCAGATATTTGCCTACTACAAAGCAATGGCTGGAAGGTAACAATATTCCTTTATTTTAAATGTTAGTATGTTTTTCATGCTAGTTAAGGTTAAAGTGAGGACATTAGTCTGCTAGATGGTTTTTCAATCTTTGAATGGATTGTATGGTTCTTTCTCTTCCTCACAGTGTCCTCCTAGACAAACGCTTCCGTGCGGAGTGTAAGAACTATGGTGTGATCATTCCATACCCGCCCTCAAACCGCTACGAGACACTGCTCAAACAGAGACATGTGCAGGTGTCACACAATTCTACCATTTGAATGGGCAACTCAAAATTGCTTTTCTATTTAGTGAATAAATAATTGGTAATAAATGCATTTCAATCTCTGTTGTTGTGATCTTCAAGTATGTGTGTTGCAGTTTTAATGAATAACACATTTACTTTACTCTGGATCCTTTGTAAAGATGAATTTACATAACATATTTGTGTTTGTGCTTTTTTTATAGCTGCTGGGTCGCTCCATTGACCTGAACAGGTTGATAACCCAGAGGATCTCAGCAGCCATGTACAAATCTCTGGATCAGGCCATCAGCCGCTTTGAGAGCGAGGACCTCACCTCCATAGTGGTGAGAAACTGATGGTGTTTATCACCATAATCTCTGTTTATTCAGAGTGACAAACTTGCAGACAATTTTCTTACCCATTTGGACACCTTAAAGGGATAGTTCACCCAAAAATGAAAATTCTGTCATTTATCCACCCTCAAGTTGTTCCAAACCGGTATGAATTTCTTCTGCTGAACACAAAAGATATTTTGAAGAATGTCAGTAACGGGCCCTATTTACTTCCATAGTATTTTTTTCCCATACTATGGAAGTCAATGGGGCCCATCTGTTTGGTTACCCATATTCTTTTGTGCAAAAATATCTTCTTTTGTGTTCAGCAGAAGAAAGAAATTGACAGAATTGAACTATCCGTTTAACCCTGTAAAGCCTGACATGATTTGGTGCAGTTGCTGATATTTATATGACCAAAAAGAGGAAATTCTGATGTAAATCAATCTCAAATAAGATCTTTATAACGGTATAGCAGACTACTCACATAA
The DNA here is from genome assembly GCF_949357685.1 of Gobio gobio. NCBI lineage: Eukaryota > Metazoa > Chordata > Actinopteri > Cypriniformes > Gobionidae > Gobio > Gobio gobio. The sequence continues at coordinate 31,172,971 of NC_137109.1, read as the reverse complement.
CATGCATATAAATTAGGGATGCACTGATATGACATTTTTAGCCGATAACCAATAATTCTTTATATTTGAAAGCCAATAACCGATATATGGGCCGATAAACACAACATTCCTTTACAATCGTCTTCTCATTATAATTTTATGTAGCCTATAATACAGATTTGTGGTGCACTTAACTGTTTTTTCCTTTTTAAAGTGATTCCAGTCATATTTCAAGCAATTCAAAACCATCATGGCAGACAGCACGCATCTGAAGTGTCTCAGCTGAAGGAAAATATAGGCTATCTATCGGCTTGAATATATCAGCAACATTTTCTTATTGGATTGATAACGATAACATTAAAAATGAGCATTTGTCGGCCGATAACGATATGTTGTCGATATATTGTGCATCCCTATTATAAATATCAATTGTCTCTCTATATCTCCCAATAATGTTTTAGTAAGATGAAATTTAAATGCCTAGTTTTAGGATCGAAGCTCTGTAGTTTTTTTTGGGGGGGGGGCAAAACTTATATAAATCAATGCAATGGTGATTGAGAGATATACAAATAAACACGCTCAACCTCAAAAGCCTGATGTATCATGTTTGATACTCACATTTTAACATTTTTTTTTTAAGAAATGCTTGAATTTGCTTAATTCCAGTAAGTATTCATCTTGAAATATTACTTAACAATATAAAAGCTATTCTTACATTTTTTTTCCCAAAAAATCAGTAAAGATTTTTCAGCAAAATGACATGAACCACAACCTTAAGAGGGGTGTTTTTAGAATTGTACTTAAAGGCATTTTACATATAAAAAAACGTATAACAGTCAGACAAGAAAAGGCAAAGTTTTGATCATGTTGACAATTTAGAGGCCTTAGAAATTTGCTTATCAAATATGATACAGTAGGCTTTATAGGGTTAAAATTAGAATGACAAAGTGTTATGATTTAAGAAATTTAAAGACTTCAAAATCTAAGGACTTATGAAATTATGTTTTGGTCATGTGTGTTTCAGGAGCTTGAATGGCTGATGGAAATCAACCGGTTGACTCATCGTCTGCTCTCGAAGCATATGACCCTGGACAGTTTTGATGCCATGTTCCGTGAGGCCAACCACAACGTGTCTGCTCCGTACGGGCGCATTACGCTGCACGTCTTCTGGGAACTCAACTTTGACTTCTTACCAAACTACTGTTACAATGGCTCCACCAACAGGTCAGTGAACAGAAGTTGTAGATGCATATCCCTACTAATGTGGTTCATTATAGATGATAGTGTTGAAAAATGTGTTGAATCTCATGGAACAGGTTTGTGCGGACAGCCATTCCATTCACCCAGGAGCCTCAGAGGGACAAGCCTGCCAATGTCCAGCCTTACTACTTGTATGGCTCCAAGGTCTGTAAGCAACATGATTAGTTCATGTGAGCCTGAACCAAAGACTTGAATGCGTTTCATACAGTGTATTAGAGAACACTAATGTCTATTTATAAACATCTCGCTTTGTTTTTCAGCCTCTGAACATTGCTTACTCCCACATCTACAGTTCCTACAGGAACTTTGTGGGTCCTCCACACTTCAAAACAATCTGCCGTCTTCTTGGTTACCAGGGCATCGCCGTGGTGATGGAGGAGCTGCTCAAGATAGTCAAGAGCTTGGTATTTTGTCTCGCTGCTTGGTGTACATGTATTTTCTCTTTCTCTTAGCCATTCCATTCCCATAAAATCAGATTTTTGGGGGGGGGACTAAATATTTGCCACAATTTAGAGAATTTTTTTTTCATTTGTCCTGTCCATCTATCTTCCAGTTGCAAGGCACCATTCTGCAGTATGTGAAGACACTCATAGAGGTGATGCCCAAAATCTGCCGTCTACCTCGCCATGAGTACGGCTCACCAGGTGAGATCAGCACTAGTCCGGTATGACTAGTAACACTCCATTTATGCTTTCTAAAGGCTGATTTATACTTCTGCATGCAATTACACATGCTGAGGGAGCTTGATAACCCCTGAGAGAAGGGTTCTGGCAGACCAATGGCGCATTGTTACATTTTTGGAGAGGTGCACGTCAGGCTATGCTAAACGCAGAAGTATAAACTGGGCTTTAGTCAATCTGACTGTAAATCAGTCTGATTCAGCTTTCCCCTATATTATGTATAATAATAACTCATTGTTATTTTATTATATTATATTAAAAACAAATAGAATGGTAAAAAATATTTACTAATAATAATAATAATAATAAATAAATAAAACGTGTATGTTCTATAAGCCACTTTGTATAAGGCTGCGTTCATACTGCAGGCTGAAACGACCCAATTCCGATTTTTTTTGCCCTTATGCGACCTGTATCTGATCTTTTCATGACAGTCTGAACGACACAGATCCGATCTTTTCAAATGCGACCCAGGCCACTTGGGTATGTGGTCCATATCCGATACATATCCGATCTTTTGAAATGCGTCTTCAGTCTGAACTGCCAGGTCACATGTATCCGACCCGCACGTCGTTGATACGCGACAAACGTCATCATTGTAACTCCCGTTCCTTACTCCAGTCCAGTGGTGGCGGTAATGCACAAGAAATAGTTGCTAACCGCCAATAAAAGAAGAAGTACGCACCTGTTGCTAGCCAATACACTCCAACTCCAACGCGTTTCTGCACTGTTATGGGCCGCCGCAAAGTTAGTTGAAGGCGCTCTCAAACATAATTGAAGGTGGATCTGGTCATTCTGAAGTTACTGACGAATTCGGTATCAGTAAAGCCACTCACATCAGTATCTCACCACTCCTGGCTGCGACTCCGCACACACACGTTTCTCTGTACCGACGTTGCTACCACTGCTCCACAAAACGCCATGGCCAAAAACCTTGCTCTCCTCCTCTTTTTTAATTTTCTTCTTAACATGAGAAGGTTGTAATGGTGCTGGCTCCGTTGCGAAAATAACTTTAATAAAGCTAAACGAACTCCAATGCTGACACCCATATTTGGCTACTTCCGTAAACAACAAGTGACGTCGTTGACCGTTGAGTACTCTTCTGCGCATGCAGGTCACTTCTGGGTCATTTCACGTTCACACAGGAGATCACAAAAGGTCGCATTTAATTGGAAATGTGAACGGCCTTGCAAAAAAATCGCATTTTTTCAAAAAATCGGAATTGAGCATTAAGCCCTGCAGTGTGAACACAGCCTAATTTCAAATGCATAATTGTAATTTATATTAAGCCTGTCAATTTAATGTGTTCATTTAATACAATTAATTAATGAAAACCTTTTGTAAAACACTTTGTAAAGCATATTGTGTAGCTTTAGATTGAAAGGCTGTAAATTAAGCATATGAATCTAGCCAGTAGCCACTGATCTATATACATGACTGGTTTGCTCATGACATCATAAAAAGTGAAGCCACCATGCCGCCATATTGGTATTACCTCACATTCTATTGTATTAATAGGAAATCATCTGATTTTATTGAGAAAACAACATTACCTAACGAGTGCGCATTTTTACATCTGAAGTCTTCCTGTACATTTTTAAAATGCAAACATCCTAAACATTTAGATGGTTATTCTAAATTAATTTCCCCTGCTTATTAAAAGTTACGTTAATCTTCATTACAGTAGCGAATATCCGATCAGACACATTTCACAATATTTATTTTGAAATCTGAATACAGATTTAACTAAACTAAACATTAACTAAACATGAAATTAAATGAATAAATAATTAGCTAAATAAGTAATTAGCTCAACAATATATACAAATAATACACTGTGAAAAAAATTCAGGTCTCCAATTGAAAATTTTCTAGTGACGATCACATCTAAATTTTTCAGTTGGCCAAATTGAATTTCTGTGAATTGATGCAATTTAATTAACAGAAATTAAATTTGGCCAACTAAAAAATTCAGATGTGATCAGTCACTAGAAAATGTTCAATTGGAGACCTGTTTCTTTTTTTACAGCGTAATTAATTCATATGTAACCTGTCATGCTAGTAAAAAGCCATAGAATTTGAGGAGACCTGTGATTTTTATTTATATTTTTTACGGTTTCCAAGATTTCTGAAGTGGATGTTGGTCAACAAAGACATCAGGAAATAATATACAGGCTTCACAACGTATTCTTATAAACTATGCTGACTGCATATGGATTTAAAGACATGGAGCTTTATTTCCAAGCAAGATGATGCATGGCTAACCATTTTAAAATTAATATAGTTCAATTTAGTAATGGGTGATTGTATGTATTGTACTATTTAATGTTCGAAGTATCAACTAATGTACGTACATATATCTGAAAAACAATTCATGTGCAACTGATACGATACAAATCGAGTGATTCTTAGGTCAATGTTATGGCTGTAAGTCAATGATGCCCACCGTCAGTAGGGAATCGTAAGATGGCCACTCAAACTCTTTCGGTGGCTTCACCGCCTCCTGGCAGTTTAGAACGCAATGAGCAATCTGGTCATTAATATAGATCAGTGGATCTAGCCTGGATTGTTTTTGATGTTATGTAATATGGAACATTTGTCAGGCATCCTGGAATTCTTCCACCATCAGCTGAAGGACATCATTGAATACGCTGAGCTCAAGACAGATGTGTTTCAGAGTCTGAGGGAGGTGGGCAATGCCATCCTCTTCTGTCTTCTCATCGAGCAAGCTCTGGTGAGACCCCCTCTGAGTTCCTCTTCCTCGTTGCATGACATAGTGTATTTGCTGAGTTTATCTTTAATCACTTACTCCTAATCAATTGATCTAAATTCTCATCATCTCAAGCTGATTTCTAATTTAGCATTAGCCATTCAGACCTGCCAACCTATGTATTTTGAGTATCAGGTACGCATTTTGACTTAAAGTACCCAGGTACGATTTATGACTGCAAAAAGCCAGTGACACCTTGTGTTCAATTGTGCACATGCAGTACTTGAGTCCAGCAAGAGGCAGCAGCATATAGCCTGCCAAAAAAACTAAAGGAGAGTTTGAACGATCATAGGTCTGGGTTCATTTTCCCAAATATCAAGCATGGAAATAAATATTAGTATTGTAATTTTACTGTTGTTCTGTAAAAATATTATTATATTGCTTACAGTAATATTGTTTAATTTTTAGAATTTAATACAAATAGTGTTATTGTTGTTATTATTATTATTATTATTATTATTATTATTGTGTAGTCATATGGAATGGATCTCAAAAACCAACAGTGTGCATGTTGCTAACATTTACTGGAAATCCACAATTTAAAGCTTATATATATAAAAAAAAAAAAAAATTGGCACGGGCAACCCTGGCTCAACAATATACAATTCTATTGTTGTTGTATTTACATAGGCAATGTATGTGTTGAATAATGCCGTTGAGTGGGGGATGTATGACTGTGTGCAAAGCAAAGTGTTGCGAAGGCGAGTATTACACTATTGTGGTACTCAAAATACTTTGCCACGGTTGGCAGGTGTGGTCTTTCATAAAATGCTTTATTTTCTTATGAATTCTTATGATATTCTTTAAGGAAATACTTTATAATGTTTATCATGAAAGGGTCCTATCAAGGCACAATCCTTGACTTGACTCAGCCTGGCTTTGCTAATCAGCTGCATAAAGAGGCAGATTTGAATTTGGAGTGTTTGTGTGTGTTTGTGTTTGTGTTTGTGTTTGTGTTTGTTTGTGTGTGTGTGTGTGTGTGTGTGTGTGTGTGTGTGTGTGTGTGTGTGTGTGTGTGTGTGTGTGTGTGTGTGTGTGTGTGTGTGTGTGTGTGTGTGTGTGTGTGTGTGTGTGTGTGTGTGTGTGTGTGTGTGTGTGTGTGTGTGTGTGTGTGTGTGTGTGTGTGTGTGTGTGTGTTTTTGGATGTGAATAATTAATGAATTACTGTGTGCATGTTAACGAGTGTGTGGGTGGATGACACTGCTGCCATCTGCCCCTAAAAAGCAACTTTATTTCTCATTACACGCTGGCAACAACTACAGGTGGTAAGGAATTAGGCCTCATTCATGTAACCAAATCACAAACTGACTGAAAGCACACTCTTCCTGGTTTCTATACTTTTTCTTTAGTCACTTTTGTGCCGTGTTCTGCCATGGATTCAAGGATGTTAGTGTCACAGAGACGAGAGAATAAAACTCGAAATGTAATACGGAGCTGCGAATGTCTGGCCCTGTTGTGATATTTGGACTACCCGTGCCCACTGGGTTAATATTAAGAGGCTTCTTTAGGATAATTTCCTCCAAAGGAAGTCTTCCTTGCTTTCATGGCAGTCACGACTCCTCTCTGGCTGCCTGTGACGTCACGTGCTGGTGCACATCTGCTTCCATACACTTCTCTTCTCTTCACTTCTTCTGATGCCTGTTTCTCTTGTGTTTCTGTTTGGGTCTCTCTCTGAAGCATAGTGAATGTGTCGGATGATCAATGCACGCTGATCTCTCATTAACATCGTTTCTGTCAGGGTGCTCTTCTGGTCTTCTCTCTCTCTTCTTGTTTGGGTGTTGTTTGGTGCTTGTTTTATTATTGTGAATGAAGTGATTTTTGCTCAAATTTGTGTACCTCTCAAACTAGTCATTGCCATAACACCTTTAATTTAGGGTTTCCACCAACTGCCACAGTAATATTTCATATAATATCTCATAGCAAATATAAAATCTCCATATTTTTTATGTTTCTGGTATGGAAGCTTGTCTCCACCATGGAATAAAAAAAGGTAGTTGCGACTTTTTATCTAAAAATTATGTTTCTTGCTTTTACAGCTTTTTTTCAATTTGCTATTGTGAGTTTAAAAGAACTACGAGATATTAAATTGTGAAATATAAACTCACAGTTGCGACTTGTGAACTCCAAATTGCGAGATAAAAAGGTTTTTTTTTTTTGTTCCGTTGCAGAAACAAGCTTCCATATTCTGGGCCCAATTATTTATTTTAATGAATGTTTTGGTAACACTACCTTTATAATAAGATTTCATTTATCATTGTAACTACATTAGTTAACATGAAATAACAATGAACAATACTTCTATAGCATTTATTAATTTTAGCTAATGTTAATCTCAACATTTCCTAATACATTCTTAAGATCAAAATTTGTATCTGTTAACATGAATTAATGCACTGTTAACTAACATGAATATGAGCATTTTTGTTAACTAACATTAACAACATTTAATAAATGCTTTAAGAAGGTATAGCTCATTGTTAGTTCATGTATGTTAATGCATTAACTACTGTTAACAAATCTTATTGACCTTATTGTAAAGTGTTACCAATCTTTTTGATGTGGAGGTATAATGAAACTAATGAAATGCACAATACATATTAATAGTTAGGGATGTGCACAATACATATTAATAGTTAGGGATGTGCAAAACTATGTTTTTTAATCTGTATGTTGGTGGATTCACATTCACATGACCCATTGTGTTAAAAAACAGCTAGATCAGGGATCGACAACTTAAGGCACGCATGCCAACATTGGCACATGGAGGAATAATCACTGGCACTTGACAACAGCTAAAGTGGTGTATGTACTTAATTTAAGTCGCTCGAACTTGCATACAGACATACATTTTGAGTTAATCATTCTGCATAGTCACACAGCCTGTTTTATTAAGTTGGGTACTATAAATGCTATTAAAGTCTGGGATTTTAACCCACGCTAGCGCACCGATCCGACAATCCATTCACACGACCTGAGGTACGCGCTTCTGTGATTATCCCCCTGTGTGCCATAAGGTTGCCGACCGCTGAGCTAGATGGAGAACAACAGACTGCAATGTAGAACACACTAGTCTCGAGACACCTTTTTTTTTAAGAATAATGCCTTAAATTGTGTCACTTAAAGGGATCGTTCACCCAAAAATGAAAATTATCCCATGATTTACTCACCCTCAAGCCATCCTAGGTGTAAATTACTGTTTTCTTTCAGACTTTCAGAGTTATATTAAAAATATCATTGCTCTTTCAAGCTTTATAATGGTAGTGAATGGCAGACCTGATTTTGAAGTCCAGAAAAAAGGCATCCATCATAAAAGTAAACCATAAGGCTACAGGCGATTAATAAAGGCATTCTGAAGCGAAGCAATGGGTGTTTGTAAGAAAAAATATCCATATTCAAAACTTTATACACTGAAATAACTTTCTTGCAGCAGACGGCCCACGATTTACATCAATTTATGCCAAAAGACTAACTTCTGACGCAATGTATGACGTCGGATATAGGAGTAGCGTAAGCTTTGATGCCCTTCACTGTTCAAACAGGGCTGGGCAACAAACTCAAGCTCCTCTGACATTTCTCTTTAAAAATTTTCCTTTTAAACTTATTCGTGACCAGTGTTTTATTTTGCTTTATCCTCTGCACTTCCACGTTCATCAATACATCATGCGTCAGGTCATGGGTTACTCTTTCATCATAACTCAATGCGTACGGCCGTCTGTCAAAAGCTAGTTATTTTAGTTTATACAGTTTTAATTATGGATATTTTTCTTACTTAAATGCATCACTTTGCTTCAGAAGGCCTTTATTAACCTTTATTAAGTAATGGATTACTTTTATGATGGATGGATGGATGTGTTTTTTTTGGACTTCAAAATCAGTTCTGCTATTCACTACTATTATAAATCTTGGAAGAGCCAGGATATTTTTTTAATGTAACTCTGACTGTGTTCGTCTGAAAGAAGAATGTCAAATACACCTAGGATGGCTTGAGGGTGAGTAAATCGTGGGGTAATTTTCATTTTTGGGTGAACTAACCCTTTAAGGCACAAAATGTTGTTGGAAAAAGTCAGCCATGTTGCAATGACCAAGGGCAAAATAATGTTAAATGCAAGAACATGCCACCCTTTAATAGGGTGACCAGCAGATATTCCACAAATGTATAACCTCCAGTGCACAAAATGATCATAGTCCTCTCAAAAATATGGAGGCTATGCATAATAATGGGAACACTGCTCAATGTTTTCAAATTGTTAAAAATAAAGTGAATTTATTATACAAGCAGTATTTTGATGGCTGTAGTGGTGATACTTTGAAGGGAATGAATTTAGACATGTAATCCTGTATGAGAATTTGTCTCTTAATTCATGCACATTAAAGCACTGCGCTAAAACAATTAAAGCTTGAACAAATATGTATTAAAAAATAGATTAACTAGATCATCCTGACAATATCCATAATGTTTTTTTATATAATTAATAATTGCTTTTCCTGTATATTTTTATACAAATTATTCTACAAATAATTAAGCCCAAAGTATACTTCAGCTGTCCGCTCCACTATGGTCCACACACTATCCGTGTGACGTAATTTTCAGGGTCCATGTGCAGCCCAATTTTGTGTCTGCTTGGATGGTGCGCATACAACAGCGCATACTTCCATACAGAAGGGTCCACTAGGTGGCAATATGCAGTTGTGGAAGAAGTGTACGGAAAGAACGCTACAAAACAACATACTGTTCCAAGAACAGCAGAGTGATTCTATAATTGGAGATTTTGCATTTCAAAAAGATAAGGAAAAAACTGTTCTTTAACAGAAATTCTGTCCAGTATTCTTATTGAAATAATTTTAAAATTGAGTGATTCAGTGCTAGGCAAACACAAGTTACTCCCTTTTTTTGCTTTATAGTAGTGTTTGTCAACTCTGTTACAGACAAATTAGGCAATGTGTAAAAATAACATTGGTAACAGAGTTTGACGATAACAGGATTGATAATTTTAAACTCTTTAGCCGAAAACTTTTTAAACAACCCACTGTGTGATCAGTGATGCATTCTGTTTTCCTTTTGATATTGTGGTAACATTTTTTATGTTTTACAAAATAACTCTTGGCGTAAGAACTTTTTAGATTAGAATATTTTCTTAGGGAAAGCACACATACCTTTTAGTGACTTGGATTTGACATCATCTCCTGTATCTTACATGGTTGTGGGAGATAATTCCACCACTTTAAAGGCGAAGTATGGTATGGTAAAATAATTGACGCAAGATGTATGGACACATTTTTATAAGATTAAAGTTACTTTTTATATTTTTAAACAATTTAATGTAGTAGAATTAGGAAAATTACTATTTAGGGCTTTTATAAATTAAATATACAAAAAAATACACTAATTTGGACAACAAGAAATCTTGATTTTCAGCTATACAAAACACTTTTTACAGGAAATATTATTGTTATGGCCTGTAACATCTTGTGATCCATGACAATGAGTAACAAAATATTAACATAATTAAAAATATAACCATTTGAAAAAAGCTGAAAAAATAATGACTTTGGACACCATATGTACCTGCAATTATAGAATCATTCTTAATTTATTTTATTTTATGGTTCTTGGTGTAAACTTTGCATGCAATGGCGGATCTGCTACTTTTCTTCTTCTATCCTTCCGAGCGAATTTCCTGTAAATGACGCCCTCTGATATCTTGTAGAGTATAGAAAAGCAGTTGCACTGCGCATGTTAAACCCGTCCATCCGTGCTGATCCGTGGTTAAGTATACTTTGAAAGCTGTGCGGACACAACTGTGTGAGACCGAGCGGAAAGCAGAAAATGAAGTATAGCTAGCTGGGCCTTTTGGTGGGATCCTTTATTAATACTATATTTGGTATAATCATATCATTCAGACTGAGCTTTTCATTCAACATAGATGCTACATATATATCATATTTAGGGTCAAAATGTTACATTTTCATACATATTATGACTAACCCATTTTCACACTGAATTGTGTGTGATGTTTGTGTTATGTAAAGCTTGATTTCATTTAACAGTGTGAATCATTTCTCATTTGTTCCTCATGTTTCTGTGCTGTTTGTTTGTCACTCAGTCACAGGAAGAAGTTTGTGACTTACTTCATGCTGCACCATTCCAGAACATCCTCCCAAGGGTCTACATCAAAGGTGAGAAATGATATTCAATAGCCCCAAGATCACTTTATATATATTAGGGATGGAACGATTACCGGTTAAAAGTTTGCAGCAAGGCTTTGAGCCAAAGACAAACGAAAAAGTTCAGACAAGACTAGGGTGACATTTAAGGGACAATAATGTATATTCATTGTACATTTATTACACAGATTTTCTTTACCACAAATAATTACGGGGACGTATTGATTTGAGATTAATGTTTAAATCTTACCTGTTTATAAATCCATTTTGTACTGTGTAAGTACAAAAAGTCAATCTGTTGTGATACGTGAATGTGTTATAATGCGTTGCGACAGCCATTATAAGGAAGGGAATTCCACAGAATAGAATCCTGCTTAAAAAAGTGCATGGATCTGTTCTTTTTGAACACTTTCATCTCACTTGAACAAAACTGTGATAATATTGATAATCGTGATAATTTGGGTCACTATAATCGTGATATGAAATGTTCATACCGTTCCATCCATAATATATATAATCTATATATCTGCTGAAATCTTGCTTTAATGTTGAACTCTACAGAGGGAGAGCGACTGGAGGTGAGGATGAAGAGGCTGGAGGCAAAGTATGCCCCTCTTCACCTGGTGCCCCTCATTGAGAGACTTGGGACCCCACAGGTGAGGCACTCAGTTCAGAGCCATATTATCACTAGTATTATTTATGCCAGGTGTTCCCAAACTGTGATGCGCACAGTATCTCTAAGTGGGAAATCCACATGAATGTAAAATAGTAAAATAGTAAAAAAAAATATATATATAATATAATATAATATAATATAATATAATATAATATAATATAATATAATATAGTATAATATAGTATAATATAATATAATTTTTCTTTTTTTTCATGTTTTATTTCTAATTTCTGATCTGATTTCTTTCTTTTACTATTTTTCTTTTTTTAATAAATATGACTCTTTAAAATTTTGGGGTCAATAATTTTTTTTAATGTTTTTGAAAGCAGTCTCTTATGCTCACCAAGGCTGATCATACATACAGTAACTCAGTAGTATAGGGAAATATTATTATAATTTAAAATGCATTTTCTAATATACATGTAATTTGTTCCTGTGATGTAAAAGCTGTATTTTCAGCATATTCCAGTCTTCAGTGTCACATGATCCTTCAGAATTCATTCATAAAATGAATTTTGAAAGAAATCGGAACTTTTCTTTTGAATGTTAGTGTAGGTTTGTGCATCTGTTTATTGGATTGTGTATGGCATTGTATGTAAATTTGGTTTCCATTTAAACATTTTGTTTTAATAACTTTTTTCAGCAAATTGCAATCGCGCGGGAAGGAGACCTGCTGACGAAGGAGCGTCTGTGCTGTGGGCTGTCCATGTTTGAAGTCATCCTGACACGCATTCGCAGCTTCCTGCAGGACAGCGTGTGGCGAGGCCCTCCCCCCACCAACGGCGTCATGCATGTGGACGAGTGCATGGAGTTCCACCGCCTCTGGAGTGCCATGCAGTTTGTGTACTGCATCCCTGTGGGCACACATGAGTTCACTGCAGAGTATGGCAACATCATACAAAAAAAATGTAGCAAGCATTTGATTTAGGTTTACATCATAAAACTGAAATGTTTGGGGTATTTTTGTCTTTAGGCAGTGTTTCGGTGATGGTCTGAACTGGGCTGGCTGCGCCATCATTGTGCTATTAGGACAGCAGCGTCGCTTTGACCTCTTTGATTTCTGCTACCATTTGCTGAAGGTCCAGAGGCAGGACGGCAAAGATGAGATCATTAAGAACGTGGTGGGTGTCTGATGTCATAGACATGAACTATTAAAATTACATAACTCATTTCAGGAAACTGTTAGCACAGCCAAAGATGCTATATATATACACTACCATTTATATGTTTGGGGTTTAAAAAAAAGTTTTAAAGATGTATAAAAAAAAAGAATACTGTCATTTTTTTTATCAATTTAATGCATTCTTACTGAATAAAAGTAAAGACATTTATGATGTTACTAAAGATTTTTGTAACACTTTATAATAAGTATCATTTGCAAACTATTAGTTTTGTAGTTAATCATTTTTAAACTGTAGTTAATACATTAATAGACTATATACAAATAGTGAGTTCTTCATTGTCACTGCAATTAACAAAGTGTTATTGTTTAATTAGCTAGTTAGATAATGCTTTAACTACTTATTAAGCGTAAATAGTTCTCACTGAAGATAAGGCCTAGCCTAGGTAATGGAAAATTGGAAAATGTCATCACCCCCCCCCCCCCCCCCCTCTTCGGAACACAAATTGAGATGTTTTAGATTAAATCCGAGAGCTACGCTGTTCACGTTGTAAACACAGTGCAGCTCTTCCGGGTTATACGTCAGAATGCCGGCTCTGTATTTGGGCAACACTGTTCACGTGAGCACCACGTTCTGACGTACATCCAGGAAGCACTGCAATGTGTTTACAACGTGAACAGCGTAGGAGACTGACACAGAAGAGAAGAAATTGTTGAATAAAGTTATTATTTTTGTTTTATTGCGCACAAAAAGTATTCTTGTTGCTTCGTAACATTAAAGCTGAACCACTGTATTCGCATGGACTATTTTAATGGTGTCTTTACTATGTGGGGTCAGAAAGCTCTAGGATTTCCTCAAAAATATCATAATTTGTGTTGATGAACAAAGGTCTTACAGGTCTGGAACAACATGAGGGTGAGTAATTAATGACAATTTCATTTTTGGGTGAACTAACCCTTTAAGTGCTTTAACCCAGCCTTTATTGGACATTAATCACATTAGTATTAAGTAACTTTTAAGTTCCTTAAAATCTTTACAAATACGTTAAGCACACACACGTTGGGTTTTCATGTTTTATGAGGACTTCCCATATAAATAATGATCATTTTAACCTAACTGGATCGATTGACAGAAATGCAATATATTCTACATAACTGTTATCAGTGGAGTATAAAGACCTTACATATTGTACTGTTATGTATTTATTACCTTAGAATGAGCCAATTCTATTTCCATACACCGCGGGTCCCCTTACAGTGAAATTGCCATTTTGCGGCGTCATGTTTCTACAGTAGCCTAAACGGATAAGCTACTCTACAGAGCGCTAGTCACTCTCTGCTCTCTCCGACAATGACATTTTTGTCCTGTGTCTCCGACGACAACATTTTTGTCCTGTGTCAGCCCCAATAGCTTCTCTGTGCTCCGAAAGGGAGGGGTGAGCGGTGGGTGATTGCAATTCACAACCTCACCACTAGATGTTGCTAAAATTCACACACTGCAAAAGTCCCCGTGAACTTGAAGTTGCAAGCGACTTCAGTGTTGTGCATCGTGACGATCTCCATGTGATTCCGATTCCATGTGCATTCCTCGCTCATAGCAGACTGACGGTTGAATATTCAACCCAAGCTGTCAAACTGACGTCATCAGAGGAGGAACACCATTCCATAGCGGAAGCAAATTTTCAGATTTTGATTAAAGATTACCAGGCCCGGTTCTACGGGGGTGCTAGAGGGTGCTAAGCACCCTCAGTTGATATTGGCAAAACAGATTTGGCAGATTTGCAAATTTGTGTCCGAGCTCTGAAGAGCATCACGTGCATCTATTTACAGCGTGTTTTTGCAGCGGTGAGTAATGTAGCAATCACAGATAGTTTTTGCCCGCTCAAAACGCCAGTTTCTGCGAAACTTCTCATTAACAAAGTCAAGACACGATGTAAGTAAGAGATTTATTGTTGACAACTTCATTTTTATAACGAAACTTTGTGAGATCGCGATGAACTGACAAAGCAACAGCATTTTAGTGTATCGATACAGTCTATAATATTCATTGAATAAAACGTTTGTTGCTAAGAGGACTGACGGCCAATTGCATGCAGCAAAATTTTGGAAGTGACATCTAAATATAAATGCCACTCTGCACGAGACAGAAATATACTCCTGAGACCAAGAATAGAGGTTTTGCCTGTAATGGACATTATATTTTAGCGAATTTCTCTGACAACATACAGTTTTAAGTCTGGATATTCTTATGAAATATTAGACATTCTTATGAAAATATTACTACCCATTAATAAAGTATTATTACCCCAAAATCCCATTGTTTGTCTATTCATGTCTTTTAATTATCTCAATAAATGGGTTCTGGTGTCCTCTACAGAGCAGAGGATATAGCATATAACATAGGAATTTTTAAAAAATCTAAATTTGTTTTTTATGCTCCAAACAATGCAATGACGAGGGAAAAAAAAATTCTAAATCCATAAAACCTTTTTTTCTGGTTCTCAGGAAGATGACATGTTAAAATACCAGTAACGCTTTAAAGCAATGTAAAGGCAGACTAATAGATTAATAGACAATTTGTAGCAAAATATTTTTGAAATTTCAATTATTGGTAAAAGTGATGACTTGGTGATGAAATAAATAATCATACATTTCTCACTTTACACTGCTATGGTGGAGCCGTTGCTTAGCCTATCTGCACTTTACTAGAGCACCCTCAGTAATTTCAGAAGCACCCTCAGTGATATGATTTCTTGAACCGGGCCTGAAGATTACCATGACAAACACTTTTTTTCTGTGTATTAACTTGCGCAGATTGTTTAACACAAAACTAGTAATGTGCGCTAACAAACTAAATGCATAAATATGCAGCTATAATGCACGTAGGCAACAATTGATATTTCATGTCAATATACAACTGCACACTTAAAACTGATCGTAGTGTTTAAATATTTGTAAGATTGGTGAATCTATAGAACAATGCAAGGAAAACTAACTTTACCGCACTCCGAGAGTCCCCTAGTGGTCGGGAGCATTTTCGTTGTGTTGAGGATTTTTCGTTGTGTTGTGGCTTGATTTCGTTGTGTTGTGGCTTTATTTCATTGTGTTGTGGCTTCATTCCGTTGTGTTGTGGATTTATTTGTTGTGTTGTGAACTTATGTATGCTTTTTAAATTTCGTTGTGTTGTGCACTACTGGGCCACCGTAGTTTTCAACATTAATAAGAAGATATGTTTCTTGAGCACCAAATCGTATTCGAATGATTTCTGAAGGATCATGTGACACTGAAGACTGTAGTAATGATGCTGAAAAATCATCTTTGCCTTCACAGAAATAAGTTGTTTTAAATTGTAATAATATTGCACAATATTACTGTTTCACTCTGTTTTTGGTTAAATCAATGAAGCCTTAGTGAGCATAAGAGACTTTTTTCCAAAAATCATAAAGGCCCCAAACATTTGAATGGTAGTGTAAATGTGTCAACTTCTGTATTTAATGTTATTTGTCGTGTAACTTTCAGCCACTGAAGAAGATGGCAGACCGCATCAGAAAGTATCAGATTCTCAACAACGAGATATTTGCCATCCTCAACAAGTACATGAAGGCTGTGGAGACAGACAGTTCTACTGTGGAGCATGTTCGCTGTTTCCAGCCTCCTATACATCAGTCTCTGGCCACCACATGTTAAACAAACTTTGACTTCCAGCTGTCCTATTCTTCCTCTGGTGTGACATTGCTCTCAAACGTAGTGTACAGGGCCTTTGAGCTTTCAAGATTGCCTCAGTTTTATTTAAATAAGAGACAAACCTCCAGTCTCGCCACATGGTTAAAAGAAAAAAAAAACACAGTAGATTTCTGTCCCAGATGTTATCTAACCCTTATAAATATCAACACTCCGCATCCATTTTACATTTAAAGGAGATGTGAAGTAACTGGAGATATAGGACTGCTGAAAATGTTTTCAGGTCACCAGAGGACATTTTAACAAAAGTTCTAGTAAAAAAGAAAAGAAAAGTAAATCTAAATGACTTTTGATTTATAAATAACTATTAAGAGAAAACATAATTGATGTCAGTTTAGTTTTTCTTTCTTTTTTAATTCATGCCCATACAGATATCATTTCATTATAATAGTATTTGCATGTACCTCACAAATCCCATATATCCTAGCATTGTTTGGACTGTAATGTACAGACCGAAAAGCAAGAGTACATTGACTACGGACACGAATGTCCAATAATTTCTCCCCTTCAGATATTTTTATGCCCAGAATTGTTTACAGAATTCTGTTATCTTTATTGTATTACAGCACTGGTTTACAGATCTTTGCAACATCCGTCATTGTAAATGCTGTCGAAATTTGCTTGTAGTACTTGTTCGAATTTTATTGGTACTTCACTGGTATCAGTATTTGCCTCAACTATTGAAAAGTAACCTCGATTATCTTTTCTGTCAGTTTAATCGCAGTCTTCGGACTGTTCATTTGGGCTATTTTATACACGATATGTGTAAACTAGTGAAGCAGTTCGCCGTTCTAAAGTGCTAATAACTGGATTTGTGCTGTGATGACATCTCTTTAACCACCCTATAGTTGTTACAGACTGCAGTAGTATTACTGCATTACCTTGACCAATAACGGACAAAAAGGGAAAATGTTGGACATCCATCGTTTCAATATCATGGTTACTAAAACTTCCAGAAATATTTCAGTATTAACCTTCACAGGCCCTTTGCTTCAGCAGTGTTAGACAGATTGGCAAGCGTTTTGTTCAATTTTGTAATTTATGTGGCTATTGTAAATGTAACCTCATGAATGCTCATCATATTCAGTTTTTTTTGTTTTCCAAGAGTTTTCAGATTGATTTTAATCTGTTTTTAAATAACTGTTGAATTAAATGGGTATTTTCCAGTAATCTATTTATGCATAAAATTTGTCTTGCTCTTGGAAGGGTTAGTATGTGAATGATGATGGAAAAATGTTTTGGCATTTAATTAAGGAAGTGCTGTTTTAAAAACTCAAAGCATGACCGGTGTAATTTATTGTCATCATGGATCTATTTGTGACATGAGATTTTTGTTCATATTGTTGTACAAGTGATCATGTTTTGAAATACAAAAAAGGAGAAAATAATACAATGTACAACAAATGGTTCTGAACAGGAATTATAATAATGTTGTATTTCCATGAAATAAAAAAGATCTAACTGAAACCGGCTGATTTATTTCAATTTGATTTATTGAATGGCAGCATCTTTAGTTTACCACAATCCAGCATCTTCCAGATTATTAGGTGTCTTTGCGACTCTTGTAGATGTTTTCTGAGGTGGAATCATAGCCCTTTGATATTTTTGGTACCAATATGCAAAAGTCAAGAACTTAATTTAATAAAGTTAGGAAAGCTCCTTATTTAAGAACGAGTCTTCATATATTACCGTGTTAATGCCCAATTGGTGATTTAATCAGTAAGTTCCTGTGTTTTTTTTCACACCTTGGGTAGGTCTGAATAGGATGTAATTAATTGCCTTGTTTTTAAGAACATTTCATCTAAAGCAGGAGGCACTTAGCACTAGATAAACATTTCCTCCACATGGGGATGATGATGGCACAGCTGGAAATGTGAGGAATCCACATGGTTTTTTATCCCTTTCAAAACTGACTCTCCATTTGTGGAAGTTTCGAGGATGTTATGAATATTTTGGTCACTTTTCTTTGGAAAATATGAATACACAACTCTTAAAGTCTGTTTTGTAAGAGCAGGAGTGTTTCTTGAGGCCTCTGATTGGCTGAGCTGAACGGGCAGGCGGAGGAGGGTGGTGCTTTTAAATGGCACACAGAGTAAATGTTTGCTTTCCATCAATAAAAATGACACCCAACACCCCCAATCCGCCAAACAGCTGTCTCTCACAATGGAGAGGACGGAGATGTATAGGGAGAGAAAGGGAGAGGGGCGAGCTGTGACCACTGAATGAGACACAATGCCAACTTTACAGACTGAAAAAAAAGATGGATATTATATATATGCCTATATATAATTTCAGGAAGAGTTTTCACCTTTTGAGGGCCAATTCTTTTCTAACCATCATCATTTATTTTCGCATTACATCAATAGATTTGAGAATTTATTACCCATTAACCATAAATAACTAGGCCTAGAATAGAATAATAAGATTAATAGTATAATATTATGAAATTAGTAGTATAATATTTGTAGGCCTATCTATCCCAAACCAAAATAAATTTACATTTTAGTGTTATTTTTGCCCCCATGAAGCTCTTTTAATTTCTGACTATTCTGCTTTCACATAATTCCACAATTATAGTCTTTATCTAGCTAATGGTGGAACAGCAAACTCATAAGTTAAACTAAATGAGAAGGAAAGAAATGTCAAGCCCATTGAACAATGTAATTTTACATTATCATTAGATAATCTGACCATTGTTGTGTTATCTTGAACGTTTACTTAAGTCGTATGAACAAAATGTTTTGGGCTATAGGCCTAAAACTGTCAGGCCATTTTGTGACATTAAAATTTCAGATGATCTATTTATTGAAGGCGTAGGCCTACGTTTGCTGAATACAATAAAGTCAGTAGGCTAAAGCAGTGTGTAAGTGTGTGTGTGGACGTTGCAGAGGTGGGCAGGACGCTGGTCAGAGGGCGGGAGATCGGCACTCATATATGTGACTCAGTCGGTTTGTGAGGAGCAGCACACTACCAAACTTTCCTGACTGGACTCCTACAGAAGTTTACACACATGGTGTGGGATTTCCAAATGCGCCGTGGTCCAAATTGACATTTAAATATCATTTTGACTCTGAAAATTCACTCTGGAATTTTTGCATTATTTTGCAATTAAATCATTATTTAGTTGAATAACAGAAGACATGATTGACGAAGTAAAACGTGAGAGAGGCGATCAATGGATGTCATATTACTCGACCGAGGTAGGCTATGTTCTCCCCATGGGAGAAAACATTCATTCAATTTACCTGTAATTTCTCGTTTATTCCGTATTATTGTTAACTTCAGTTGTTTTGGGAGGAAATATCTAAATTATTTATGTATAGCCATCCCCTAAACAAATCTACTTATATTTATTTTTTTATTTTATAAGTTGCTAACTTTTATTTATTTATTGATGTATGTATCTTCGAATTAATGACGTGTTAATAGGCCTGTGTAATAGCCTAACTGACGCATAAAATAGGCCTTTAAAAGTCAAAAATCTTAAATTCATCAATCCTATATTTAGCCTATATTATTTATTTATTTTTAGAACTGGTCTAATTCATTCAAACATATTATATAGTCTAGAACAGGTGAATTAAACCAGTTTTTAAGCTTTTTATCTGTATGACGCAGTCACGTTAACGTTCCTATGGTTATATTAGCCTACGTGTGTTTTCATCTTGTGTGTGTGTGTGTGTGTGTGTGTGTGTGTGTGTGTGTGTGTGTGTGTGTGTGTGTGTGTGTGTGTGTGTGTGTGTGTGTGTGTGTGTGTGTGGTCTTGCAGTAGTTAATTGATTGACTCTGTGATTGTGTTGAATGTCTCGCGCTTTGACACTCGTGTATGACTTACAATCGGCCCAGCACGGGCTCATAACCAGAGGGGCGTTTCGGAATCCGAAACACGAAAGCGGGGTTCCGACATGAAAGGGCCGAATTATTTCGAACGGTGTCCATTTGGGGGGGAAAAGAACAACTGAGAACAGCAGTCGCGCCCCCAAATACCCCTCTGTCATGAGAGAAAAAAGGCGAACGGTGAGTGACTTAAAAAGAGACAAAACAAGGGCGAGAAGAAAAGCCGGACTAGCTGGATAATGGGGTTATCGGCTGGGTGGGTGGTCAGAATACATTTACATCGCGTTACCCAAGGCGCCGAGGTTATGAAATAAAGGTTAGGCGAGGATCTATGATGGATCTATTAGGAAATTATGCACACTCGAATATTAATGAGTTTTAATATTAATATTTGTGTCCTAAATAATGCATTATCAAACTGATCAAAGAGCAAGCAAATTTGTAGCCTATGATAAACATACACTCAGTCCTGTATGGCAGAACATTAAACCCCATTTATGTAAAACCCATCTGTTTAGCCAATTGTCAACAATTATAACAATTGTCTTTTATATATATATATATATATATATATATATATATATATATATATATATATATATATATATATATATATATATATATATATATATATATATATTGTCTTTGAAAGTGTTCTTTTCAATTATAATGATCATTTCTCATCTTTGCAGGTGTATTATGGAGCAGACAGCCTGCAGTTGGGCCCCAGAGGATATTCCACCCCAGTGCATCACTACCAGAGTTACGGCCCATCGTGTGATTCAGCGGCTGCAGGAAACACCGGGAGGCTTGAAAACCCAGTGGCAATACTGCCTCAACCAAACCCCAAAGGATACGCTGAAAGCAACCCCAATGAACCCGAGTTTCCGGCACTGAAATCAGTTTACAGACGGACCTTAAGCCATGCCAAACCACCGTATTCCTACATTTCTCTCATCTGCATGGCAATCCAGCAGTCGCCAACCAAGAGACTGACTCTGAACGAGATCTACGACTGGATCCGCCAACTCTTCCCGTATTACAGACAGAATCAGCAGCGATGGCAAAACTCCATCCGCCATTCCCTGTCGTTCAACGACTGTTTTGTGCGCGTACCGAGATCTCCAGACTCACCAGGGAAAGGCTCGTACTGGGCCCTGCACCCAGACTCTGGGAACATGTTCGAAAACGGCTGCTACATGCGTCGCCAGAAGCGCTTCAAGTGCCACAAGGCGACGTCGCCATCAGCAACGAAAAATTTGGATGGGGAAGCTGTGAAAGTTGAAGGGAAGAAAAAAAAGGTGGAGGTCAAGACAGTCACCTCTTCTTGCAAATCACCTGTACCTCCTTCGAGCGACGCCACGACACAGCATTCAACCATTTTACCAGTGTCCTATCCAACCACCAAAGCACCTTCTCCTTCCCATCTTCCTCAGCATCTTACTCACTCACACACTTTGTTTCCCACCCAGCCTCCAGAGATCTCAACACACTTGCCCTCCCTGAGCGTGCCATTCCCAACAATGCCCAGCCCCAACCTGCAGGCTGTCCCGTCAGCCTCTATGGAAACCAGCTTGCACTGTGAACCAACATCCCAACACCCTATTTCAGTCCTGCGACTTATGGACTTCCAGTACTGCGAGACCCCTGTGAGCTACCCGGTTTACTGCCAGTCTAATTCCCATCCCAACTTCACCTCGTATGCTGGAGACTCGGTTTACTATCCTGGATTTAGCATGTGTTCTGCTCCTCTTTTGAGTTCCTCCTGATCTTCTGTAGCGTATTAAGGGCTATTAAAAATGAACCCGTTTCTGTTTAGATACTTATAATTGCTGTACATATTAGTTAACGGACGCCCCATAGCTGGAGAAGTATCTGTTATCTGATGCTAAAGGATTTCTGTGTGAATGTTTTGGATAAATTCAATTGAATTGAAGGTGTTTGAAGATACATATCAACATGAATCCCATGCTGTAAATCTCAAGTAAAATTTGAAACATTCAAAAAGGTGTTCATTCTATTATTTGCGTGTCTGGTGTAAGGTGCAAGATTATAATCACACTTTCACATTATTTTACTGCAGCATTTTTAAAATTCCTCAAGAGAGTGTTTGGGGAAGAATCAACTCAACGGGGACATTGTCCTGCTCTCATTGTAAAAAATAAACATCATTTCCTGCCCTAACATTCCTTGCACTAACCAAGACAGCCACACTGAAAACTAGTAGCCACCTTTAGAAACCAATAAAAATGAATAAAATCGACAAGACACAAACAAACAGCAGACTCTGAAATAAATATAGGATATTTATAAATATAGGAATATTATGCATATTAATTTACTATTAAATGAGTTTGAAATAAAAGTATAATTATGGCGCTAACCATGGTTAGAAGAAAACATAAATTATAATTAAAACAATGATATATGATAAAAATAATGAGATAATAAATGCATATTAATGAGCACTTAACCTCCATAAAAACAATCTATGTTTTCACTTTCCTTTTTCTTGCTTATGCTACTCTAAGCAATGTCTGAAACGTTGTCTTTTGAGCACTTTTTGTGTTTATTTGCCTCTTCACAATGAATTGCTTGATGTATTCCTCATTTGTAAGTCGCTTTCGATAAAAGCATCTGCAAAATGAATAAATGTAAATGCAAGTGAATACGTTTAAAATAAAAATGCATATTTATGCCACTACCAGGCAGAAAAATGCACGAAGCAATCAAAATACTGATTTACGGACGATATGGGATAGGGTAATGGGTAGTGTCCAGACATGGCTTGTGATTTTGACTGTCTGATGGGCTGAATGCTAGCAGTAGAAAGGTTGCGACCCCCTCCATCCCCTCCTAGCCTAACCTTTGATTCCTTGGTAAGCAGGATTGTGTTTGAGTGTATGAGAACAAAAGGAAGACACTGGTCTTAATGGTGGACCTCCCCAAAGCAGTGTCTTCTCAACAATAGGACACAGGGACACCCACAGCGATCTGAGCAGAAGCCACAGACCCCTCAGTGTGTGTCCGAGATTCAGAGAGAGGGCGAGACGTGGGGAGTTCATGAGATTTCAGGGCTGTGATCTGTTCCTGAGATGGTAATTGTCTTCTTTATAGAAGTCGGCACGTCTTCAGATTCTGCTGCATGCTCATATGATGGATGACTGTGCTGTTGCTTTCTAAATATCTGACGAGTCTGGATATGTGTGTATTCAGTTCTAAGCAATACAAGGGTGTGAACTGTGATTTCTAGAGTGTGAAGATGCTGTCTGCAGGTCATCAGTAGGCCAGCTGTGGATACAGACTGTCAGTGGGGTGGGACGGGAGGAAGGGTCTGCTGCCAGGTGACTGTTTGTCAAACTTGCTTCAGCTCATCGGTTTTATCTTAAATTAGCTTAAACGTATAAAGTTGAATTTATGGTATCGAAAACATGATCTTCATCTCCTTTGGATTATAGCATCTGCCAAATTCAATGTCATTTTATTGAAATTATATGAATGTAAACTTTGTTTTGAAAGAAATGTATACTTTTATTCAGCAAGTATGCATTAAATTGACCAAAAGAGACAGTATAAAGACATTTATAATGTTACAAAATATATATAGATATTTTTCTGTTCTTTTGAACTTTATATTCATCAAAGAGCCCTGAAAAAATGTATCACAGTTTCCACACAAAAAATATTAAGCATATTTTCAACAATGATAATAATAAGAAATGTTACTTGAGCAGCAAATCTGCATATTGGAATGATTTTTGAAGGATGAAGACTGGAGTAATTATGATGAAAATTCAGCTTTGCCATCACAGGAATAAATGACAGTAAACAGTTTTTTAAAATTGTAATATTTCACAATATTACTGTTTTACTGAATTTTTGGTTACATAAATGCCTTTAAAAAACCTATAAAAAGAAATCGTACATCCCCCAAACTTTGAACGGAAGCTACTGTATAAGAAAAGAACAATTAATCAAACACATCTTAAAATAATAATTTAATTCAATAAATTATAAATTCAAAAGTGTATAAAACTTTACACCATTCATAATGTTGTAAATGGTCCTGTGTTGTGACAGTTTTAAAGTACAAAATATTGTAATAGGTCATAAAAAAAGCTGCATGCACAACAACTATAAAAGAATTACAAAAGCATGTCACACCGCAGGACATGTCACTTCCAAATAAATGAAGATAATATTTTATTTTATTAACATTTCGTCAATGGCTGCTTAAAACATCTGATGGGGGTTTTGTTCCACTTGTCAAAAAGCTGGCATGTGATTGGCTGGAGAGTGGAAGCTACCCTGTTGGCATGGCAGCGGCCGAACAGACTAGGCCATGTTGTTTACACAGTGGCCAGCTTTTTATTGCCTGTCTGTGCCTGCGCGTCTCCGTTAGTGTCCCTCCGTCTCCTTTCACAAGGGCTCGGGTAAATATGCCTGTTCAAATAGCCATCACTCAGAGGCAGTGACAGGCCTGTACTCCTTCCCTTAGCACCCCCTCTTCGTCCGAACCCCCACTCATCCCCCTCGCTTCAGGCCACGCTCCCTATCTGAATGAGAAAGCGTTCAAACTCTGGCTACATTTAAATGAATGCTGAAGAATTCAGGGTAAACACTTTGATTCCCAATAGGACATAAATAAAACAGATTAAAGAAGCACTTTTCTGTTTTATGCAAGTGACACCATTTCAGCTAAACGCTAGAATAAAATCTATAACTTGGCTTATTTCACTTAACGTCATCCACTATTCATCTCCTCTATTATTCTCTCTTCATCTCGGGATCCACCTGTGTTTGCAGAGTGACAGTGGTGTGGTGCTTTCAGGACAGTCAGATAAGCTACCAGCAAATAACAAAAAAAAAGATGAGGGACACCCAGCATCTATTTATCCTTTTCTTCCTCTTTCATCCCTTTGTAATCTGACTCCTCTATTCATTGCTCGGCCTTGTGGCTCTCTGGCTGGTCTGAGACTGCTCTTTAGGGTGTGCACCTTGCTCATTTTCTGAAAGCATCGAGTTATTGCAGCTTCTGTCCAATGTATTCATCCATTGTTGTTTTCCTCTTTCCATTATTTCCCACCTTTATGTTCTAGTTTCTGGTTTAATCATAGAAGTGGTCAAACTCATCATCAGACTCCACTGACTCATTTATAGCAGCAGGACGGTTCTCCTGTGGTAGATTTTCCTCCTCTGAACCAGAGTGTTGATCTGAATAAAAACAGATATGATTAAATGCAAATAACAACATTTTCCTCGTCAAATTTCAGTCGTGTGAAAAAGAAAGTACACCCTTTTGTACAAGTACAAGATTTTATCATTTTACATATCAGGACATAATAATAAAAAAATAATCTGGTCTTTAGAAGGTCTTAAAATGGGGTAAATACAACATCTTATAAAAAACATGCCATTCTTGTCTCGTCTTTTTTCTAACTGAGGCTGGTAGAGTCTGAGATGTAGCCCTTGGGTTTTTTGCAATTTCTCAGAGTGCACGGTCTACCTCGAGGTGAATTTGCTGGGACGTCCACTCCTGAGAAGATTGCCAACTCCCTTGAATGTTTTCCACTTGTAAATAATATTCCTCACTGTAGAATGAAAGACTTCAAACTGTTTGGAAATGGCCATTTTACCCTTCCCAGATTGATGGCAGCAACAATTGCTTCTCTAAGATCATTGCTGATGTTTTTGCGTTCTTGGCATTGTGATAACACACACCCGAAAAACTCCTGACCAAACTGCCAAAACTTCTGCTTTTATACAGGTGATCACACTTGCTGATGATCAATTAATCAAAGACGTTTGATTAGCAGTGCCTGATTTACTACTTACCCTCTTAATTCCTATGGAAGCAGTAAGGGTGCACTTAGTTTGTTACCCATGGCTTCTCCATTTTCGCCTTTTTTTTTAAAAAGGGATAGTTCACCCAAAAATGAAAATTCTGTCATAATTTACTCACCCTCAAGTTGTTCCAAACCTGTATGAATTTCTTTCTTCTGCTGAACACAAAGTAAGATATTTGGTGTTTATAACTGTTTATAAATGTTTATAAGCAAGCAAATCTCAGCAGTCATTGACTACCATAGTATTTTTTACCCATCATATAACTGGACATTCTTCCAAATATCTTCCCTTTGTGTTCAGCAGAACAAAGACATTTATACAGGTTTGGAACAACTTGAGCGTGAATTAAAAATGACATCATTTTTGGGTGAACTATCCCTTTAAAAAAAAAAAAAAAAAACTAGGCGTAAACGGAGAAGCCATGGGTAAAAAACTAAGTAGTAAACCAGGCGCTGCTAATCAAAGGTCTTTGATTAATTGATCATCATTGATCATATGTGTGATCACCTCTATAAAAGCAGAAGTTTTGGCAGTTTGGTCTGGAGCATTCAGGTGTGTGTTAACACAATGCTAAGGACGATAGTTAACCCATTTTTGGGTGAACTATCCCTTTAAATAAATAATGACACATTGTAATATGTCATGTGTTGCTTTAGGTTTTATTTACCTAATTTTAAGACCTGCCGAAGACCAGATGATTTTTTATTATGTCCTGATACGTAAAACCATAGAATAGACCCTTTCACATTTCCAGGTTTCTCAGAGCGGAAGACGTTATAGTTGGGTTAAATATTATAGCTGTGAATGAGTGAATACAATAAATATTTTTATATGCGCCCATTTGCTCAAATATCAAAAGAAAAACGCCACAATAGTGATTTCACAACTTTCATAAAGAGGGAAAAAATAGAGTGAGATTGATAACGGCAGTCAAAAGAGAGAAAGATGTTAATTTTTACCATCACTCCCATAGACGCTGTATTAGAAATACACAGCAGCGGTAACTTGTATTTTGTAATTTGATGCAAAAGTAATACAATACAAAGTATTAGTGTTATAAATGTACATATTTAAAAAAAAAAAAAAAAACGTTGCAAGATTTACGATATTGATGACCGTTAAAACACGTCATCACAGTCTGTGAAAAGGGTCTATTCAATAGTGTCCTTTCTCTCAAGTGTAGATAGATAGATAGATAGATAGATAGATAGATAGATAGATAGATAGATAGATAGATAGATAGATAGATAGATAGATAGATAGATAGATAGATAGATAGATAGATAGATAGATAGATAGATAGATAGATAGATAGATAGATAGATAGATATTAAACATTAAATTAATATTTAAACATACCATTTGATTGGTATTCATCTGTCTCCTCCACATAATCCTCCCTATGGGAATAAATAAAGGTTAGAGAGAGTCCTGATGAGCAAAACACAATACAATATAAAATGCAACAAAACTCACTTCTGTGTTTGGGAGTTGACAGGGTTGAGAAGACCTTCAATATCGTCATCTTCATCATCAGGGCATTTTGTGTGATCATCAATAGGGTCTCTTGACCAGGGGTACGCTTTCTCGACCACAACCTCATCATCATCTTCATCTTCTTCTATTTCTTGATTGTAAACCTCTTCCTCTTCAGTCTCATCTGCATACAATTCTTCAAGACTATGCAGAAAGTCAGTATTAGTCCAATGAGGAGAAGATTCATTAAACAAATAACAAGAAGATGAATATTCATGAACAGTGTTATTTGCACAAATTTAAATATGCACCTTTTGTGAATGTCAGAAGTATTAACTTTTTTGTCATCCTCTACACTTTTTATGGCCTCCTTTTGTTCTTGAAAACTGTTCTCTCTCTCCTCTTCCTCTGCTGTCTCTCCTCCATCTTCACTATCTGGAATGTCCTCTGGAACATCTCCTTCCCCACTGGGTTCAATCCCATCTCTCTTCACTTTCTCACTCCCTTCTTCATCATCACCCTGTGCTTCATCATCCAATCCTGCTTCTTCCTCTCCACCTGTACCTTCCTCATACTCTTCTTCATTTTCAACTTCTCTGTCACATATGTTCTCTTCTGGAACATGACTGTCACCATTTCCTTCAAAATCTTCTTCAGATCCATCATTCTTTTCTGAGTTTACACTACTTGGAAGTATTTCTTGGCTCCTGCTTCCTTCCTGTTTGTCTTCCTCTTCATCTTGCATCACTGCATCAACATTCTTCTTAGTGATGATAGATTGTTTGCTGCTATACTTCTTAGATGTTTTTTGATGTATTTTGCTGATTTTTGTGTCCGAGTGGCTTTCCGAAGCATCTTGTGACATGTAAGTGGAAGAGCTACAACAGATAATTGTGGAAAAATGTTACAAGAAGATATGAATGTTTCCAAAATCTTATAGAAGATCTAGGGCTGTCAATAATGATTATTTTAGTAATCGGTCTATTATTTTACAATTAATCGAGTAATCAGAATTTCTTTGTGATTGTAAAAATATACCCAAGTGAATAATAGTCTTTGATTCAATTATAATATATATATATATATATATATATATATATATATATATATATATATATATATATATATATATATATATATATATATATATATAACAATGGGGCAATAATAATTTATTCAAATAAACTATTATAAAAATTATAATATGCATGGTAATCAACTAATGTTTTAAAGTGGTCATGAACTGGCTTTAAAAAAAATGTATACTGTTGTCTGAGGTCAACTCATGACATTTGCGTGGTTTTTACATTCAAAAACATCATAATGAATAAGAAATAGGCTATTTTCTCCCTGGTTTTGAGCCTAGCTCCAGGAACGTTTTTATGGGCATCCTGCATTGAAGACTTGGAAGTAAACGCCAACTGCTATGATTGGAATCATTTGTATTACTTGGCCGGCCTGATCAATGGATATAAATGCGAACACACACAAGCACGCGCACGCAAGTACGTGCATCATCAAAACTTCACCGCAGACAAATCAGCATGTTCAAAACTTCCACGATTGTATTTTTCCTTCAGATTACCAGTCAAGAGAATGAACAACGCACATCAAGAAAGGAATGTTATTTCACTATTTAAGATAGCCCGTCATTCGCCCCGGGACGTCGGGCTTTGCGAGTCCTGGCCTATACATGTTCGAGTCTGATCACGAATCGCACCACAATGAACCAACAACACCTCAAAATCAAAGGATACTCCAGCCTGTGATCGCGTGGTAAGTTATGTTTAGTTAGACATGTACACATAATCAGTAGATATCAAACGTAACAATGCAATACTATCACATATAAAAAACATTTTTTACTCACATAATTGTGTTTCATCATTCCTGTCAGATCTAGGAGCCACAGCATAATTTTTAAAGGGTTAGTTGACCCAAAAATGAAAATTATTCCATGATTTACTCACCCTCAAGTCATCCTAGGTGTATATGACATTCTTCTTTCAGACGAATAAAATCAGAGTTATATTAAAAAGTCCTGGCTCTTCCAAGCTTTATAATGGCATTGACTTGTTGGTTCGTTTTTGAAGTCCATAAAAGTGCCTCTATCCATCATATACCTGCTTCACACGGTGTTAATAAAGGCCTTCTCCTTGACTAAAATAACTAGCTTTCGGCGGTCAGTGGTACGCAAGTCAACTTATGGTGAAAGAGTAACCCATGACCCTTGAACCCTTGACGTATGCGTATTGACGAATGCAGAAGCGCAGAGGATAGAGCAAAACAAAACACCGGTCATGAATTAGAAATGCAGAGGATTTTGTGAGAAGAGGGGCTTGAGTTTGTTTCCCAGCCCTATGCACGAGAGGCGTCAAAGCTTGCTCTTCATATTTGGTCGTAAGTCGACTTGCATACTGCTGACTGCCGGAAGGCTTTTATATCTCAAAAGCTCAAGGGAAAGTTGATTTCTCAATTCATGACCTCTTTAATTATGTTTCATAACAAATGCCTGCAGAGGGCGCCATCAAATCATAGTTGCCAAGATCAAAATCCTTGTTTAATATTTGCCACACAACATTTAATTCAAATGTCCACCTAATCTTTAATGTTTGGCCACTTCTTTACAATAGAAATGCTAGAGCCACTGTAATTTCTTGAACAAGAACATGTGGACATCTAAACACGCAAACTCAGAGTGAGTTTAAGGGTTTTAAATCAACCCTAGTTTAAATGATTTACCTTACAAATCTGGTGAAATGGTGCACGTTGCATTCCCAGATGAACGTTATAAGCAACCCAAACTCATAGCATATGCAGAGATGGAGTTTGTTAACCGAGCTGCTGAGACGTGCTCCACGCACGATAACAGTGCAACACTTTGCTATAATACACATAGCGTGTCAGACATTATATGCATTCCCAAATACACGTTATTGGAAACACAAACAAAGCATTTACTGTGAACGGAGCCGATCTGAGCCGCTGGAAGAAACACGTAACCTGTCTGGACGTAAATAATTAAAGGGGGGGTGAAATGCAATTTCATGCATACTGAGCTTTTTAGACATGGATTCCCATGCTAAACATGGACAAAGTTTCAAAAATTAAGTTGGACGTTTGATGGAGTATTTCTGTGCCAAATATACTCCTTCCGGTTTCTCACAATTTTCGGGAAAAGAAATTCGAGTATGGGCCTATATGACGTCAAATGGGGCGGAATTTCCTTATACGGGTCCTAAGGGAACTTGTCCCGGAAGGGCACACGTGACTAGAGCGAGAGAGCGAAAGCAGTACGCCCATCAAAGCACTTTGCTCGGCTGCGCTGCATTCACAGGACTTCATGACATCAACAATGTCACCAAAGAAGAGTGTTTTTGGTTGTCAGGGCAAGACAACCCTGTTCAGCTTTCCAAAGAACCTAGCGTTAATGGGACAGTGGATGGAGATGTTTTTCCGGAGCAGCAACTGAGTTGTGCAAGTGTTTTGTTTGTTCCCTGCATTTCGGCAACGATGGTTTTATAAACAAGGCCCAGTTCGACGCCGGATTTGTAGCTCGTCTAATGCTGAAAGATGGAGCGGCCCCAGTGATTAAGGTGCACGGTCATGCGTTGGAGGCAGGCGGTGAGTAAAACTGCTTCAAATGTCTTTGTGTTGTTAGCTATCGACTCGTTCATTCAAATGCGCTATTATAGCATTGTTTTTCTATGTAAACACGCACTAGTCTGACGTGCAAAACCGTTACGCTTGCTACTGCTAACATTACATCACATATAATAGTCCATAAACCAAATTATATCCTCATAAACCATGAGTAAACACACACAAATGTTGTAAAACTCGCGCATGACAAGCCGCCAAGCAAGTATATAAGTTACAGTTACAGTACAAACCATTGAGACATCCTGCTGTAGTCGTCGTTGCTGCTTCTCCTGTTCAATTTCAGCCTCTAGATCTGATTCTGGATCATATATGTATGGCTAAATCTGATTGATCTCCATGGTTTATTTAGGATAAAGTTTTTTCTCCACGTTTAAGGATGTCACAGCTTTCAGACGCTCTCAACGCAATAGCTGCGCGCGCTCGCGACTCCTTTGCTCCGCCCACACGACACGCCACCAGTCGCTCTGTTTTCTTTCGGAAAGACTTGGTACAGCATATCTTTCTTTTATAAATATAAAAAAACTAAAGACTTCTCGGAGATATGAAGGATGCAATACTACTCTATAGGTACTCAAGATTGACATGAGATTGACTGAAACGGAGTGTTTCACCCCCCCCCCCTCTTTAAAGTATCGCGCTTCACTCTGAAACCTGCAGCGCATGTATGTATTTAATTTAATCACAGCCTTTGGCATTTTATAAAAGCACTATGCTATTTTTAAATGGATTTAATATTAGAAAACCGTCTAATAATGCGGTTTGTGGATTCTCGTCCGTGGCCAGTTATTTAACAGAGGTAAATTTCGTTCAAGGATTTTTTTTAAATCATGCACTCGAATTTAATCAGGGAATCGTGACAGCCCTAAGAAGATCCATCTCTAACATGCAGTCTGCATGGATTGATTAAAATGTGAAAAAGATTGTTAATTTGGCTTACCCTTGAGAATTGTTATCATTTTCTGTAGAGTGTGATTTGGTCCCATCTCTTTTTTTCTTTCCCCTTTTTTGCATCCCAGACACCGTGACTTCAGAGGTCACAGTGCTGCCTTCACTACTTTCTTCATGGTCAACTGATAGACGCACTTTAAGCATACAAAATATACACAGACTTATAAGGAGAGTTTGTTTACATTAGACTAACAACATGTTATATTTTTCCCAATGAGAAACAAATCAATGTAAAGTCACCAAATTTCACAAAACTAACCTGGCCTACAGTCTAGCTCAGACCGATCACTCTCTTTCCCATTCCTCTTATGTTTAAGTCTCTGGCAACTCTCCTCATTTGGGTTCAGTGTTGCTTTTCTCACTTTTTCCTTATCTGTCTCACTGCGTTGGATTCTTTCCTCACTGGGATTTGGTACATCCATGGTACGTCCATCATACATCCATCGTACATCCATCATGGGGCTCAACACAGGAAGTTGTGGCCAGGAAGCACCAGCAGGAGTGAAGTGAGCTGTAGGCATAAACCCTTGCCTTATACCGGCCCATAGATGGTCCATTGATGGTGACTTCTGCTGGACTGGAGAATGTGATTGATGGAGTGACTCTCCAGGTAAAGAATAGTAGGGTGGCAAGGTATTATTCGAGGCTTGAATGTTCTGAAGGTTTTTATAATCCTTTGGGATATTATTTTGTTGGAGTCCGGAAATAAAAGGCTGTGAGCCAGTTAACCAAGTGGGTGAAAAGTAAGGATGATGGCCATTTGGATTGGATCTTTCAGTATTTTGCTTGATGTCTTAAGAAAGAGGGTAGTGTTATCAGTTTCCTCAAAAAAAGAACTTGAAAACAGAAATTGCTAAGCACATTACCTTTTTCTCTCTGAGTGTTTCTCATTCTGTGAGAAGTTTGAGATGGGTTTGAAGAATTGGAGGACAGAAGGTGGCCTCTAAAGTCAGACCTATGTGCAGTCTTCATACCTTCGTTCTCCTCCATCTGTTGAATATAACTCTTTAAGTGCTGTTGTACCTCATGGATTTAAAAAACAAAACAAAAAAAAACAGACATCACAATCAATACAAGTTTACACCTTGTAAAAGACATCACTTCACTTAAAAAAAAGCACCTTGGACTTTTCAGAAACTCTTATGTCTTTCAGTCTTTTCTGCCATTGTGGGAAGTTCTCTTCCAGATACTGTTCATACTGAACCTTTTGAAGAGCAAATGTGTAGGTTAGTTTAATAAATGTGACCCTGGACCATGTACCATGGGTATATTTGTGGCAATAGCCAACAATACATTGCATTGGTCAAAATTATATATTAAATTATTCTTTTATGCCAAAAATCAATAGGATATTAAGTAAAGATCATGTTCCATGAAGATATTTTGTAAATTTCCTCATGTAAATATATATTAAAAAAATTATTATTAGTAGTAATTTGCATTGCTAAGGATTTCATTTGGACTTCATTTTCTCAATATATTTTTTTTTTCCACGCTCAGACTGTTAAAGGGACATCTTTATATATTATTTATCCCTAAAAGATGCATAGTAGAACCTTAAAGTCAACATGAAATGGAAATTACAATAGTCTTTTCTTCCTTATTGCGATGTACCCAAGCAAAACGTTTTCTAAAACGAGAAAAAAAATATATGGCAGGACTTGATTTTGTGAAGTGATTGGATTGTAGTCATTTGCTAATTGATGTGATTTCATGTGATTGGCAGGTTGCAGGAGTGGATTGTTGGCCCACTCTTGCACCAGTACACACTTCATCAGAGAAGAGATGAAATTGCAAGGGAAAAGAGAAGTTAAAGTTTTTGATGAAAGATTACACATAAAAAAACTATTATGTGCACTAGAGCTGCAACTAACGATTATTTTTTTTATTTTTATTTTTTCTCTCTCTATGGCTCTGAAACAAGCCTACTGGCAGCAGGGTTGCCAGGTTTTCACAACAAAACCCACCCATTCGTTACTCAAAACTAGCCCAAAACAAGCCCAATCGCGTTTCGGGGAGGTTCTCTGGTAAACATCGCGTTCGGGGGGTTAAATATGTGGGGGGGTTTTCAGGGCTGCCTGCTAAAATTCTCATTCCTGGGGCTAAATATCACATAGTTGGGATCGCTTCAACCCGCGGACATGAGACACAGCCCGCGGCAACAGTGTAGAAGTAGCCCAATTCCGCGGAAAAAACGGGACTTGGCAACACTGACTGGCAGTGTGAAAGCTCCCGCTCTCCACGCGCACAGCTCCTGCTCTGCCACCGCGCGCAGTGTGAAACCGGCATTACAGAGCGATCAAAGCACAGTTTTACTCGGCTTCTGTTTAAAGTACTCCCACACTTTTGAATGTCGCGGTCTGGCTTTATATGATAAATGATCAATGATCACTATGCCCGGGAGCAGAAGCTGCCATTATTCTAGAATCTAGATCTTCTGTTCCATTCTAGAACGTAAATAATGTGCCGCCGACGCGTCGAAGCATTTAACGCACGTCGACGTATTTTCGTAGTCGACGTCGTCGACGCGTCGTTGCAGCCCTAATGTGCACGAATAAATAATTTATAATAAACACTGCAATATTCCCTAAAACATAAGAATTGTCAGCTTTGATTTCATTGTGACTTTAAGGGTACATGACTACTCTATGGTAGCAATAAGCGCCTTTTAAGGTTAGATGAGGTACAATGCTGTCCCTTTAACTGCCCCAGTCACTGACAAGCCCCTAAAGGTTTTTTTTTTCTCTCAATACAGTTGTATTCTACAATGTAAATCATGGAAGGGGGCAGGGAAGTCCTGCGTGGTTGCTTACCCGTATGTTATTCATGGCTTCGGTGCTGGCCAACATATCATTGAGTGTATCTTGTGCTTTCTGAAAGTCCTGCAGCAGCTTTTGGTTATGGATCTGAGCCCTGCGTTCCTGCTCACTGATCTCTAACCAGCGGCCTTGCAGCCAGGCAGCCCTGCTGCTGTATCGTAACAAAAAACATGATGAACTCATGATTCATTGGTGATAATGAACTCAAAACGAATGTCAGAATCCTCTATTGTTTCCAACTGAAGTCCAATTGTTTCTTGACAACCTGAAAACTCCAGTTTACCCAGTAGAATCTTATCAATTCTTATATAGAATCCTTGTTTGATTCCATTGGTTCCAAAATATGATACTTTCATTAACATTATGATATTTGACAGCAAAAATAGTGTCAGACATGCAAATATTCCATAAGCCTACATTACAGCACAATACCACAGATAACACATTCCATTTATTTTAAAATTCTGAATTCAATGGCTAAATATTGATGTTAAGATGTTCAATAAATGGATAGGTTTCTTACAGGCGATGATTCCGCTGCTGTGATTGAAACTCACTCTGGAGCTGCATCCTTCTTCGCTGACTGCAAAGATTAGATATAAGAGATAACCATTCAGAAAAGGTTAGTAATGTTAAACACACATACCCAAACTACAGAATGGTCTTGTTGTTTTGAACCTCTAGGGGAGACCGGGGAATGTTGTAACACAGGGTTAGATGTAACACTGTTTGACAGGTCAGAAAAGAGCCATGGTCACATCATCAATATCATACACTCCCATCTTCTTTTTGAGCTCACATGAGAAATTGCATGTGACTGTGTGCACATTTTTAGATTTGATGACCAAAAAACAGATTTTCCGGCAAGAAAGTAAAGTTTTTCATCAGGATTATTTTTTGCCTAGCAATCATTGAATTAGAGGTAGCCTACAATTATATTAACTTACATGACTTCAAGTAGCTATTTATCTAGTTTAATTTGATGCTTTGTTATGCTAACCCACATGCTAAAACAGTTAGCCTTTGGCTGTTTGGGGTGGGAATAGTTGTACGTTTATTTTTAAAATGTTACAACCAACCTATGATGAGTCCAGTTATCAATCACATCCTCTGTTGAGGCAAAAAAAAAAATATTTTTGCGTTTCGATTGATTTATTCAGTAAATGTGTTCCATCATGCGCATGTCTTCTTACCATCTAAAAAGTATCTGCCTTAATTGAACGCACAAGTTTTTTTGTGCATATTATTAGAATTTATGCACATTGTTTCCATCCACCGTTTTTATCCAATATCTCAAAATTTACGTAAAAATAGGTCGATCTTGGAAACATAGACTGAACCCTTGACAAGGGATAGGCTACGCCTACACTTACACGTACACAAACACACGTAGCAATTGTTTTGCATTACATTTAATGTTCTAAAAAATTACAAGAAAAAATGAAAACATTCAATACCAAAATTGTTCTTCAAAAGTGTGGGTGTTATGTCAGCAAATGATCAGCAGTGTTACATCTATCCCCATCTAGTGTTACAATTCCTGTAGTGTGGTAGATTGTAACAACGGAACTCTTTGTATTTGACATTAACTCACATAATCTATGATTGTGTAGTACATCTCCAAGTGAGTTATATGTAGCAGACAAATGTGGCTACCATGTATCAAAATTTGAGACATCTTGCACAAACAACCACTGAATTACAAAAAGTGTTACAAAACCATCCCCGGTCTCCCCTTCTTCAGAGCTTGGGGAACAAAAGATGACAATCACCATTCACTTTCATTGCATCTTTTTACCACGAGTAGCCTATACACAACATATCAACAACATTTTATTTATTTTATAGGTTTCATTGCGTTAGTAATGATGGTGGTGATGATGATGACAGAATAGTACGTTTTGGGTGAACTTTCCTTGTAGTATTTCGTTTTTTTTCTACACTTGTTGACAGACAACAGCGCCCTCTCCTGGATTTTAACGATGCCACGAACACAATTAAATCAGAATTCACTTAGAATTTAACTCACAATATCATGTCAACGTGCACCACAACTCTCTAATATTACCAACTAAAACTATCTAGTCTAGAGGGCCTAAATATAATTCTGAGATAGGTAGAACATATTTGGGGCTGGCAGGGACGAAACGAACAAAATAAAGTAAAGTCTTACGAGCGGTCACTCACTTGTGTTGTATATTCTCGAATGCTGTCCTTTGATAATTGTCATGGCGCTCCGCCTCAGCCTCTGTAAAGGGTGTCATGTTAAACTCGATCTGAATGGCAAACTGCTCTCTCAACAACCAGCAGTGCGGATTATGAGATTAGGAATTATTCTTTGCGAAAGTGGGTCAGAAAGGAAAGGGTGGTCAAAGGGAAATCGTGGTAGGCTTTGACTAAACGCAGTTTTACAAGGATAAGCAAGGGGGAATTATAAATTCTTACATTCAGACAGAAGTTAACTTCATAATAAAGGTAGATCTGTACAGTGAAATTGAATTATGTTCAGGTCAGGACAACAAGCATTTTTCATACTTCAGATCGAGACAAATTATGTGCCTTATTATTATCAGGTTCCCATTATTTAATTTTGTATTGATTGATTCAGCTATAGTTCGTGAGTGAGTAGGTAGCTAAGACTTTAAGGAATAAATAAATTTAAATATATTTTTTGTTTTGTTTTTTGTATACAAGCACACAATCCTTATTTGTGTTATTTTTTGAAAATGTAAAAGTGAAGACGGTGATGGGTAGTTAGTGTAAGGGGGTAGAAATATAAATCATTACGTCTATCGTGTGCGTGTGTGTGAAATATTTCCACGTGGAACTGTTGTAGAGTGCCGTTTACGTCAGAGGGACCGTTTCAGCTGCAACACAGACCTGTCATGAGCCGAATGTTGTTATTAGCCTGCAGCAGAAGTTCATCGTACGAGACAGCAGAGTATTTCTTGTTGAAACGATATTTTGAATGGAATGACAGGTCGGTATCAATTAATAAAAAAGTAGTATGAGTATTTTATAGTTTCTTACCGATATCTGTTGTCAGTGTTACTGGAACACTCAAAGTAATGTGTCAGAGTTAGCAGTGTCCTGTTCATCACGTTACTAGTTTCAAAAGCTTCCTGTTTGTTGAAACTTCTATTATGTACTTTATCCAACATACTTTTGAAAGATTTTTAATGTCTCTCTCAACTGGCTATTTTTCTGTTTTTGTGACCAGATTCGAGCAAACGAGAATCGAGTGGCTTTACAGGTAGAAAACAGGTTGAGCAGGTAGTGTCTCAAGCAACAGATGATTTAAAGCTGAAAACATGGCTGGGTTCATGAGTAGAGTATGGTGTAAGGTGGAGTCAACCGGTCGCTATCTGCCTATCGTTCTGAACGCTATTCTGGTGTTCTCCATCACTGCCGAGGTCAGCTATCTGGTGCTGGTGGAGGCTCCTCTTGAGCCAGCACAGAAGAAGACTGAGTGGTCCACCATATGGAAGGCCATACATCTCTTCGCTCAGTACTTTATGCTAGGAAATATAACCTGGAATGCTTCGTTGTTTGTGAAAACTAACCCAAGTATCCGTGGAGTGTTTCTGGCAGGAGATGAATTGGGTCATGGGTGGAGGTAATTGGTTTGTATTTATTTATCATGTATTTATGCTCTTGAATCTCTGTTTGAGCTTTTGTTGCCAATCAAAAAGCAGGAAACAATTATGATATGATATTTTCCTCTTCTGTGACAGGTACTGCTACAGCTGTGAGACCCACACTCCTCCACGATGCTCGCACTGCTACGATTGCAACGTGTGTGTACTGCGCCGTGATCACCACTGTGTGTTTTTTGGGCAGTGTGTTGGTTTCCGCAATTACCGGTATTTCCTGACCTGTTTGCTGTTCATGTGGGCAGGGTTGCTCTATGCTGTAGTCATGAATGCTGAGGTCTTCATTATCGTCTTAAAGGAGGGTGTCACTTTTCACAGTGTCATGCTTTTGCTCGTGCCCTGGATAATGCTCGTCTCTGGTGAGTATCAGCTTTCTAATGAGTGTCTGCTACTGCTATGAGAAATCTGTAATGTCATGAGAAATCAAATTTTCATTGATCTTTTGAAATGAGAGTTGAGTGCGCTGTGGAAATTGTTTTTCACGGTCCTCATTTATAATTTGCTTTGGATAAATGCATCTGCCAAATGAACGAATGTAAATAACATAGATGGGGATAACTTGAAAATGCAACTTGCTTTACAGTCTTGGAAAGCATTAGTTACACCGCCATTCAGGGCTGCGTTTCTCAAAAGCATTGTGAGCTAAGTTTATGGTTCTACGATCTACTTAGGCTTACGATGCTTTTGGGAAATGCAGCCCAGAAGTTTGGGGTCTGTAAGATTTGTATTTTTTATTCTCGAAAGAAGTTAATACTATTATTCAGCTATGATGCTAAATTTATAAAGTTACAAAATAATTTATATTCTTTCTATTCATCAAAGAGTTCTGATAATGTATCATTGTTTCCACAAAAATATTAAAGGATTAGTTCACTTTGAAATAAACTTTTGCTGATAATTTACTCACCCCCATGTCATCCAAGATGTCCATGTCTTTCTTTCTGTTAGTCATTTTAACTCCTATCAGATGAACGCGATCATCTCTAAGCTCTGCCATAACTTCCGCTAAGTGAGGTCAAAATACGAGCATGGTCATAGATGTATACGCAGATGCCTCATTAGCGCCTGCACGGATCAGTAGAATGAGGCATCTACAATCGATATATCTATGACCACGCTCGTATTTTGACCTCACTTAGCAGAAGTTACGGCTGAGCTCAGAGATGATCACGCTCGTCTGATAAGAGTTAAAATAATAACATAAATACTGCTCGGTTTCTCGCAGAAACTGGTCGTTTCGCTAGATAAGACCCTTATTCATCATTTGGTATCGTTTAAAGCCCTTTGAAGCTGTACTGAAACTTTAATTTGGATCTTGAACTGTTTGGGACCCATTGAAGTCAATTTTATGGAGAAAAACCCTGGAATGTTTTCATCCAAAACCTTAATTTATTTTCGACTGCAGAAAGAAAGACATGGACATCTTGAATGACATGGGGGTGAGTAAATTATCAGCAAAAGTTTATTTAAAAGTGAACTAATCCTTTAAGCAGCTCTGTTTTCAACATTGATAATAAGAAATGTTTCTTGAGCACCAAATCAGCATATGATTTCTGAAGGATCACGTGACACTGAAAACTGGAGTAATGATGCTGAAAATTCAGCTTTGCCATCACAGGAATACATTACATTTTAAAATATGTTAAATAGAGAACAGTTTTTTAATAATATTTCACAATATTACTGATTTTACAGAATCATTGATCAAATAAATGCAGCTTTATGAGCATAAAAGACATTAAAATCTGAACTAAAAACTGTATAAAAGAGTTAAAAGACTTTTAAAAACTATGTTAGCATAGGTACAGCAAAAAAACGAACAAAAAAGGGTCATAAGCTGTGGAAAATGGTAGTGCAAATGATGACTTTTGGCCTAAAAATAAAATGATACTTAAATGTATTAAATGAAACCTTTTAATCGTCACAAAAATACCATAAACATCTTTTTTTCCCCCTCCAATCACAGGACAGGTGACGGCGCGAGCATTTGCTTTTGCATTCATTGCTGACACTTGTGTAGTGGGCTTCCTACTTGTGGCTGCCTTCCTCTTCTTTCACGTGGTTCTTATGCTGAGGGGTCAGACCACACGTGAGTGGTACTCAACCCGACAGCCTTACAGCCTGGGAGTGCTGGCCAACGTCAGGGAATGCCTGGGCAAGTACTGGTACATCAGCTGGCTCTGTCCTTTGATACCTTCCCCGCTGCCGGGAGACGGCATAAACTTCAAGGTGACTGGTTCACTAGAGCCCAAGAAGTAGAGTGTGCGCTGATAGGTATTTTCTCATTGCAACTTCAGTACATTGGCCCAGCTGATCCAGAATGGCATGTTGTCGAGCCTGCAGCAGCATTTGCATGCTGTTCTCACACCAAACAATTAGCAGCTCTTTTTTTATCTGAAGAACCAGCAAGAAGTTTTGTTTTCTAATTTCACTTTACAATGTTTTTTCTTTTCTAATTGGTTTTAATTGGGGTTATTTTGGTGGATGTCAAGTACGCAATTTAAAATATTTTTAAAAGAATTTTGTTTTTGGTTCTGTTGTGCAATCTTTGCTTTTGTAAAGCAAACTTTTTTTGGAAAGGGAAATATATGGATATCCTAATGGTATGTTTTTTTTATTTTATTTGCTCTTTATTTTTCACTTTCATGGACGTGCCAAATAATCTGTTCGAAGTACAAATGTGAATGTACTGTATGCCAAGCTGTCTTTTTTTGTCCTGAATTATACAACATATTGTCATTTTGTTTGTAAGGCACTGAATATTGTTTACCTTAAGTTTCATGTTTATATTTGTTTTTTAATCAAAACCAAGGCGTGTGTTATCTTTCCTTAAAATAAATAATGTTTGGTTTTTTATAATGGAGATATTTTTGTAATGGTGTGTAATTTTTGTAATCTTAGATGTCAAAGGCAACCCTGTTACCAACATTATTGCTAGAAAACTATTTTACTTAAATATATATTTGTTATAAATTAATCAACGACAAACCATCATTTCGTCCCAGACTAGCAAGCCCTGCTGGGTCAACTAAGCGATTACTTTCAACCATGTTTTTTAATGTTGATTGGATATAATGCAGAAAATTGCAAAACCACTCCAATCAGAGATACTGGTTCTTCACTACCACTCCTACTAAATCTAGCGCGACCCCATGTGGTTTAAAATGAAAAATAATTGTATTTTTCGTTTTGTTTCTGGGCTTATGTTGTACCCTATTCGTGGAAACAACCTCAAATACTTTTTGAGGCCCGTATATCTAGTTTCAAAACACTCAAGAGAGCTGATTTACTCTAGCTGGATAACAGTGTTGTTGTTCTTGTGAACCCTGCATGAGGGCGCAGTTGTGAGTCTGGGAAACACCCTCGGTGACGGAGTCGAGCGCTGTGTGGAGGGAGGAGAGGGCGAGAAAGGGACACAGATGGAGGTGGATGTGATAAGAATGCTTATAAGCTGAGACAATATGTGAAAACATTTGAGTATTTCAATTCTTGCTCAAAGACAGCTTAAGATATTTTCGCTGTTTCGTTATAACTAAAGATCCGGAAAGTGCAAATATCGGTAAGTGAAAGATGACAGAGTGTCTTTATTGAAGCGGTGGGATGCAAAGGCGACAGACGTATGGGTGAATTTAAGCAAGCTGGCCCGCCGTATGTTGAAAAGAAAGGCCAATATAGGAGGTGTGAATGAAAGAAGAGGGCTTCTCTCTTGGTTGGACATGTTTTGAGAGGTGTGGTGGAGGGATGAAGGCGGTGTTGTTATCGAGACGGCAGCGGCTCTTCTATCGGCTCTTCATATGTGCTGTCGGGCTCCTCGCCATCACCTGCTTCGCTCAAATTCTTCATGTAACAGGTGCGTATATTCATTAACACAAATCTTTCCGCTGCTAATAATGATATATATTTTGTTAAAGGTTTGCTTTGTGCGTATTTCCCGTCTTACTGTGGTTCATGGTGTGTACACACACAATTGAGAATTTTTCATTGTCGTGGATAGATGTGGAACGTTCATGATTCATTAACAAGATTCTGTCATAATGTGTTTCTGTGATGCAATGTGGCTGTGAATCAACCACATATGCAGCTATAATGGTCTGGGACTGCCATTATCCACCCTAAATTAAAAACAAACTGTTCGAGAGGTTTTTTAGAAATATGTAGGCCTATTATTTTTGACATACATGAATGATGTCACAGTAAAACCCCAAAAGAGGCTGTGAGCAGCAGGGACTTACTGAACTGCAGGGGTGGCAGACCATGGCAGGCACATAATTGCCTTTTTCTAAAGGGCATCACTGTGACAGCTGCTTCAGCCTGACATATTTCACAGTGACCTCTCCAGAATCTCTCGGCATTGTTACCTGGACATCACACCTGTGTATTGGGCCTATTACTCATCTTCAGAGGTTGAAGGGTTGAATCAGCAGGGGTTTAGAAGTTCTTCAGACATCAGAGAAGATCAGTCCAGCTGGGTTCTTTTAATTACGTTCCATTTTTAGAGGTACCAACTTTCTGTTGTAATTTAAGTGCTGATGGGGAGCAGATAAAAGGTTTTAACAGCTCTTTTATGACAATTAAATGAATATGACAGAATATAATGCTATATGAACCATGTTTACATAGGTATTAAAGAGATAATCCACCCCCAAATTAAAATTCTGTCATCATTTACTTATCCTCTTGTCATTTCGAACCTGGAACACAAATTAAGATATATTGGAAAATGTGTCAATGTTTCAGTATTATTATTATTATTTACACAATGACAGTCGGTGGAGCCCAAATTTGTTTGGACCCCAACATTCTTCAAAATATTTTCTATTAGGTACCATAGAATAAAGTAAGCCATACATGTTTTAAATGACATAAGGGTAAGTATATGATGACAGGATATTATTTTTTGGGTGATCTATCATTTTAAGACTAGTTGATGCGTAACATGCCCATGTGCTTTGGTCATCATTTCCTTTTATTTTTGGGCATTTTGAATCACCATTTTGCTATAACTGGTTACTGTGGTCTGACAAAATGGATTAAAAATATGTACGAGTACTCACAATTAGTTGACCCATAATTAAATGATGACAAATATCATAAACGTTTGAGAGAAAGCTGTTTATTACTGAGGCGTCGCACCCGTGGGGGATGTGGGTGTTTTAACACCCACACTTTTCCCGGTGAGAGGGTTCAACACCCACACTTTTTCTGCAGTTTTCCCGCAGTTTTGCACAAACGCTTTAGGGATGCCACAATTCTCATTATAATATTAAACCGTTCGGTACGGCATTCACGGTTCAATACACGCTTGTGAAATGCGTTGTTTTTGTTTTTGCAGTGTGCCTGTGAGTCTACGCGCTGATATGAGCAAATATCCAATCACTATACACAGTGCTAGACACGCTTGCAATGCTGGTGTCAGAGAGTTATACTCACAGAACACTATAGTTTTTCACAATCACGAAAGTTCATTATTTGCATGCGTTTTAAAGCCTTGCCGGTTATTCGCGTGCTTATGCACCGTTTTAACGCGCAGAACGCGCACTAAGCCTGCAAACACTTGATTACTGGACTAAGTAGTCTTACTGTGCTAATAGTGTCAAATACACACAAGGTTAACATAAACACATTCGGTTATGTGTAAAGTGAAAGTAAATTTGCGTGTGTCTGTATATTAGGTGCACGTCTTAAATTGACAGCAGCGCAGCCTTGACACGCTGTCCTTAAAGGGACAGTTAGCCTCTAAAATTATGTAATTATTTACTCATCCAATGTTGTTCCAAACCTGTATTAATTTCTTCTGTTGAACACAGACAGTTGATGGTAGCCATTGACTTCCATATTATTTCCTACTATGGGGACTTTAACGTTAATAAAACTACACAAGACATAGAAAAGCACTCTCTGTTCTTGACTGAAAAACATTAATACAGTAGCTTTAATAAGAATCAATGTATATTTTATAGTGAAGTCTATGTAGTGTTTTATTTTTACATCTATTCATTAAATTTCATACTTAAATGCTGCTGTACAGCTCTGAGCTGCCAGTGTAAATCTTTATATATATATTTATTTTATATTATACTATACACTAGGAATGTGTACAAGGTTTTTTAAAGTAAAGTTTTAAGTTTAAGTAAGGTTTTTCAAGTCTTTTAAGCATTTTTTCCCCTC
The DNA here is from genome assembly GCF_949357685.1 of Gobio gobio. Lineage (NCBI taxonomy): Eukaryota > Metazoa > Chordata > Actinopteri > Cypriniformes > Gobionidae > Gobio > Gobio gobio. Next base: position 31,128,169 of record NC_137109.1, on the reverse strand, counting down.
CTTAACCTCTTTCTGTTCCCGTCGCCTAAGAATAGAATAGCAAAAAACTGATGTGACAAGCCATCAGAACCCAACCGAACACTGTGGTTAAAAAAAACCGAGGTATGTATATACGCTTTCCTGTAGCTCAAACAGTAGAGCATGGCGCTAGCAATGCCAAGGTCATGGGTTCGATTCCCAGGGAAAGCAAGAACTGACAAAATGTAAAAATGTGTACCTTGAATGCAATGTAAGTCGCTTTGGATAAAAGCGTCTGCCTTTTGTACCCTTCTGTCATTGTATTCATCGTTTTTATTGTTAACAAACAAACCACATCCATCCCCCACACTTTTGAAAAGCTTGCTACGAGAATATAGCATTTTTACACCTCATGTCAACTTCCCTGTGAGTTGTATCAGAGGTGACATTTCCACACCCTGTCGAAAAGCACAAACAGATGCTGACAGATGAGGGGAAAAATGTATAATATGACCTGCTTCTCTGTCGCAATTCTTCTGTTTTGCTTATAATTTGATCTTTTCACAGTGCCTTTAACTTTTCCAGTTTTGTCTGTGTGAGTAATGAGTTCCTCTGGGAGGCTGAATCTGAATGTTAAGCAGCTCCATTGCCATTGGAATCTACAGCTGAATGAAAGAGTGTGATTTTATTTTAGTAACTTAAGCTTAATTTTAATAATAGACTGTAACATTACCATGTCAATCACAATGCATGTTTAGATGTGGATCTATGGGCATGTCAAAATCCAGAGAAACCGTATAGACTATTGGTGAATCAGATGGAAACATCTTAGCAATTGACAATTGACCATTGGTTATGACCTTAAAAAAATTAACAGTAAACTCATAATTGGAAAAAAAATTCTACTTATAAATTTTTTTTTTTAAAATATACAGGTTGCTGTTATGTGTAAATGCTCTCTTGAATCACTACTGTGCCATTGTCTTAATATTGTCTGCATATTTTAATATGCAGGCATTTAGCCTATTGCAGTTATATTTGGAACCGATTAGTTTGCATATGTAAATGAGAACTATCTTTGTCATTTGGTTCTTGGTTAAACCACACCCTCTCTGGGCTCAAATCCAGTTCCACACCACTCATTAATCACTGCTTTTAGATCAGGTTTCCATGGAAACTTGAGAGGACGGTAGGAAGCATTCTGATTGCCTCAATCTTTTGCCCATTTTTAAATAAGTTGGAGTTTAAGTTAGATACAGCGTGTCCAAAAGCCTGATTTTTTTTTTTTTTTTATTAGAAAATGCAGAATACAAGCACTTTTGCATCTTTGGTGTAACTAAAGAACTGGTTAAATGGTTAAAAAAATGTGTTTATTATATATATATACATATTAGGGGTGTAACGTACACGTATTCATACCGAACCGTTTCGGCTCTCAGTTCGGTGCGCGTGTGTAAGTGCGGAACACTCTTCAATCCTAGTTCCCACTCGAACATATTAAGTATTCAGTCCATTTCATCTTGAAATTCAAACGATAAATGCCGCTTTGACGCTCTTTAATGTGACGACTGATCACTGTATAGGCGCGTCAATTCACTGCGGTGCGATCTTACGGTATGTTGAGGATACATTAAAGGGGTGGTAAAACACATTCTTTTGAAGGCTTGATTGTGTTTGTGGGGTGCACTGTAACATGTGTTCATGCTTCGTTTTAAAAAAAAAAAGCATTATTTTTCATATATTTGACCTTATTTCTACACTGCTCTGTCCTTCCTTGTAAAACGGTCTGATGCTTTCCGGGTTGTATGAAGCCAGTCCCTCAAAAATACACAGTGGGCTGTGATTGGTCAGCTGGCCCAGTGTGTTGTGATTCGCTAACCGCAGTGCACGTTTGTCGGAAACGTCACGCCCCTTCCCTTCACCGGTAGACTGTGTTTTGGTCAGTATTAGAAACGATGGCGTCAATAAAACCATACCAATCTGAGCCCGAATCAGACCCAGAACATTTTAGTGAAGATGATCGAGCAGAACCTGTTCAGTCCTCAAGAGTAAAGACTGCGGATCTATAGGTGATCGCTACTGAATGGCACTGTTACTTTTGTATTTTTAGAACGATTATAGCCAAATATCTGTCGCAAGAACTATTAACCCAAAACACTAAACACTGGCTTTAACTAGTAAGTTAGCCAAATCACACACAGAACCATGTTTAGCAAGCCTGTAGATAAACAACACATAAAAGCTCTAATCAAAGAATTATTTACACTAATGCCAAGTTCGCTGTTGAGATTTTAACGTTAGTGTTTGTAACGATATGTGTTCATCGGATAACGTTATGAATGAGCATTTAACAGACTGGTGTGCCGAACAGTGTTGTCATCTGTTTACTTCCTTGCTACAATGTACAACCTATTACAGGAAAACACATCGATGAAAAATAAATCAGACTTACAGGTTGTGGCCCGTAAACAGCTTCTGTTTGTAAATCCAGCTTTCAGGACAAGCCGTTGTGCATATCCTGTAGTGAACTCGCGAACATTGTGGAAGTTTTCCTCCGTGAAATGTGCTGCGGGAGGGAGCCCCGCGCGCGTCGGGCATTCACACACTGGCAGTGTTTGTCTTATGCAGCTGACTTTGTGCAAATCCGGCATTGAACTCGCGAAGATGGAAGTTTTCCTCCGTGAGATGTGCTGCGGGAGCCCCGCAAGCGCCTGTTCCCTTCTGTCTCATACACACGTGCATATAACATGCTGTATGTTAAACGCTCTGCAACGCACCCCTGTCCATATGAAGGCTGAACAAAGCAAGTACCCCAGACCTAAAATCCGGATGAATATAACAGCGTTTCCTCGGCATCGCGGCAACAACACTCCAGCCTAACTATATACCACAACAGCGCCGCGATACAAAATGGCGCCCCCGACCCCCCTATTTAATATTCTCGGAGGAGGGGTTTATGTAAATATTGAGCCTGGTGATGTCACCAACCCTGGAGGAATGTGTGTAGTCGCCTTCTGGCCGTTTGCTGTAGTTCTTAGAAATGGATTTCTTTAAAAGCAAATATCTCCCTTTGCTTTGAACGTTGTAACTTTGCAGATGTTGTTTATGCTCAAGCAGCAACATTACACGCTAGCTAAAGTTAGAAATCGTGGTTTACCACCCCTTTAACACTTACTAAAACGTATCATATGTCGTGTAATCGCTCAGTCAGTGTTTCAACCGCGGAAAGACGTCAAACAGCTTGTAAACAATGTCGCGCAGCATCATTTACCTCAGTGTCCACAGCTGTTAATTTACTAGAGAAATCAACTTTCACTAAATATATGCACAATATTCGCATATATATATATATATATATATATATATATATATATATATATATATATATATATATATATATATATATATATATATATATATATATATATATATATATATATATATATATATATATATATATATATAGGCCTATATATACACTCTAAAAAAATAATCCAGTGGCTTAGTAAATATCACAGTAATAATTAACTTTAGTAACTTAATAAAATTTCTAAATATCATTTATTTGATATTTTGAGTTGAACATACCAAAATAATCGACTAAAAATCCAACAGTTAATTTTGTCTCAAATTTACAGTTATATTTAAGTTTTTTTCACTAAAAGAATTTAGTGTTCGAATAACCAATTATTTATTTCAAATATACTTAATATATTTGTGAAATTTCTATCAAAATATTTGAGCAGGGAGAATTAAATCGATCTGTTTCAAGAACCACAAATATTACTTAATTCAAATCAAGATTATTAATATTTAACAAGCACTGAAGAAATTTAGTACGTTTACTTAAAGGGGCTATATGCGTTTTTTCTGAAATTTAAACTCGCGACTGACACCTGTGGCCAAAAAACAGAACTGCTCTCATTTTCTGCTCGCTCTCGCAGTGGTGGTGACGTCACATCCGCAGACAGCGCGGGAAAAGATGACCCGCCAGAAAATAGGAAAAATAGGATACAGGCAGTGTTGCCACAGTTACTTTGAAAAAGTAACTTAGTTACTTTACAGATTACTTGATTTTAAAAGTAACTAAGTTACTTTACAGATTACTTGATTTTAAAAGTAACTAAGTTAGATTACAAGTTACTTTATTAGTTACATTCATCAGTTGCCGACAACACCTCTGCAGCCTCATCATAAAAATGACAACCGTTTTTGCCAACACTAAACATAAAACGTTACACTACACTAAACATAAAACACTAAACATAAAACCCTAAACATGTTAATGAAAAGGTACAAATTACTTTGTTTTTATTAAATACATTTATGAAAAACTATTTATATTTAATTTTTAATTTATATTTATATATGAATGTAAATAATTATATGGGCCTACACAAATAATATAAAATTACAAGATTTATATTTTATTGTAAACGTAATGTGCAGCTCTGTAAAGGGACAACAAATATATGATCGATCCGTGAGAACAATATATTTTTTTATAATCTTTAAGTGCACAAAACTATGAAAATATATGAAACGCTTCAAAACAGAGCGGCAACAAAGCGCTTATGCGCATCCCGGGTGCAGAATGATGCGCTTAAAGCAACATGGAATCAGAGTGTGCAGTGCAGCGCGAGTGCACATTGAAAAGTCCACGGCATAAAGAGAAGATGAGCGTCGAGCCCACAAATCCTAGTCTACTATGTAGCCTATATGGGTCCAAACATTCACTGATTATTTGTTTCTTCACAGTTTTTAATTCTGGTTATTGTGCGTGTGATGCTAATTAATAGTCATTGTGTTGTCACCTGAGTAGCGAGCACAACATCTTTCAGAAACCGCTAGATAAACTCCAGGAAGATAAATTATTTTATCAACATATCAAGTATTATAACGGGAATATATCATATGGAATGAGCTTTACCGCTGACTGCTGACTGGAACCGAACGACGCGCAGTTTGAATGCTGAACGGAGAATGACAGAGCAGCGGAGGAAAGACATTCAGCTATGGAATAGCTTTAGATGACTTTGTAGGCTACTAGCAAATAATAATATACTAATAATGATTGCTGAAGGATAATGTGACAATATATATTTCTGATGATTATTTAATTATCACGACATGCCTAATCTGAGCAAGTGACTGCCTGTCTTGAGTTTTGTCGACAGACGGAGCGGCCGCCTCGTAATTCTCTATGCAGGAAAACCCTGCTGAGACTAAACAAGAAAGCAAAAATATATATTTTTACTAAGGAAAATGACAAAAAAAAGTAACTCACAGTGACTTGGATAAGTTACTTTAATCTGATTACTGGTTTGGAAATAGTAACGCGTTAGATTACTCGTTACTGGAAAAAGTGGTCAAATTAGAGTAACGCGTTACTAAGTAACGCGTTACTGGCATCACTGGATACAGGCTTATAGGTAGGGTTGGGAACCGAGAACCGGTTCTTATTCAGAACCGAAACTGATTTTTGAAAAATACCAGAACCGCGCGAAATTCCTAAGTTTCGGTTCCGAAAACGGTTCTGGTGCAATGTGTGTGCGAAGCGCTGGAAGCGTATCCTTTCATAGCGAGTGACAGCCAGTGTTGCCAAGTCCGTGGTTTTCCCGCTTTCCACTGTTGCCGCGGGCTGTGTTTCATGTCCGCGGGTTGAAGCGATTGTGCAATTGTGCGGGTTTTGTTGTGAAAACCTGGCAACCCTGGCTCACCTCATCATGAATATTAATTACGTTGCCTGTCGCTTCCAGGAGTGCAACGCAGTTCAGCACTGAAAGCCCTCGCGCTGCACATTTACGGTTTTGCGTCAGATATTTTCTCGTTGACCACCAGCATGGCGAAGAGAAAGTCACAAGTATGGATTCATTTCCAAAGAATGAATGATAATGAAGCAAAATGTGAAAAGTTAATAACATGCAAAGGAGGCTGCACTAGCAATTTGACAAAACATTTGCTACAGCACAAAGTGCCTCAGGGCTTATACCAGATTTATAGTGTAAGGCATATATATATATATATATATATGTATATGTATATGTCAACCGTTGAGTCACCATGGTTTAGGTAAGCGTTTAGGCACAATTACCTTTGTAATGCTGAATTGCAATTTATTATTTACAAGTTCACTGAATAACTGAATTACTATTAAATTAATATACAACTAATTAATAAATATAACTAATAAATATAATTTATAACTTGGTTTTATTCAGAGACAGAGAGAGAAAATGTAATAAGACAATTTCAGAGGTGTTCATTTGAAAAACAATGTGTTGCAAGAATGGCTTAATTAATACTGTAATATATGTACAGTACAGGACTTTTTTGACATTGCCAACCTGTAAATTAATTTTAGAGCAAGTAATAAACACAAAATGGATTGTTTGAGTTGCGTATTGTGCCTTTTTCCTTTACCACTATTTGTGTAATAATTTTAATGGAACCGGAATCGGAACCGGAATCGTTAGGCGGAACCGAAACCGGAACCGGAACCGGAAAATTTCTCACGATTCCCAACCCTACTTATAGGTGCACCCACTGTGAGCGGACAAGGTGTCAGTATGCTCATCAGGAGATGTTTGAGTCATAAATGGTAAAATAAAAAGGCTATTGTTACGTTTATTTTGGGGAAAAAGTTGCATATAGCCCCTTTAATTATAACACTGCACCCCTCCCCCGCCCCTTGACGTGACGACGGCTCGACGGTTGATTGAGCGCTGCTTTTTGAACTAGTCTCCAGAGAAGTTTCTTCTCCTCAGTGTTGCAGAATTGGAACATTTCTTCTGTGAAATTCAGGTTTGTGTGTTTTATTTTATCTATAAAATCATTACTGAGCTTAAAATCTTTTTATTTAATGCAAAACATACAGTGAGTGACGCAATGTGAGTAAACGAGTGCTGCATCTGTCTTTTAAGCCCCTGGTGCTTCAGTCCTTGCTCAAAACACACGACTTTATTGCTTAAGATAATGAATATAATTAATTTGGATGATAAAATGTTCTTAAAACTGTGCACTGTTTGTTTATTGGCAGATTATGGAGTCAGGCACGTTGCAGTATCTTTGAACTACTAGTGAAATGCAGGACGGCGGTCTCAAGTTCAAAGTCCACCCGCGAGTCCATCTCAGGCTCGAGGAATACTTTTAAATGTTTAATTTTTACTTGTTTGTTACATGAGTTTAATGTTGTAAATATGTTGTAAAATATTGTATACATCTCAACTGTAATATGCTGTATTGCTTTACTCATTGTCAATAAAGGCCATTTTCATGTTATAAGTGTGGTTGTGTGGAGTATTTTACAAAGGTTTAGAGGAAATTAAAGTTATACTATTAGAGTTAATATCACTCATAAATAAAAACAGTTAATTTTACTCTTAAATATTGTTTTTTAAATGTTTTTCCTCCAATTTTTTCTACTCAATTTAATTTGTAAATGTACCAAATGTAGTTACACAGATCTACTTAATTTTTTTACTTGCATTTGCTCCGCTCATATGGTGTATGTAATTGATTTCACTGCTTTAAAATTTACTAAATTTTATTATTGTTAAAATGTTTCACCAAAAAAATTGAGTAAATCATAGTAAACGTTTTTAGAGTGTAGGCCTGCCAAAACGAACAATAAACATTGGCTTTACTAGTAGCCAAATCAAACACAGAACCATGTTTAGCATGCCTGTAGATAAACAATCCATAAAAGCTCTAATCAAAGAATAATTTACGCTAATGTCAAGTTCGCTGTTGAGATTTAAAAAAAAAAGTTTGTAACATTAGGTGTTTGTCGGATAACGTTAAGTATGAATGAGCATTTAACAAACTGGTTTGCTGAGCCAAACAGCGTTGTCATCTGTGTACTTCCTTGCTACAACGTACAATTAACAATACGAACTATTACAGGAAAACATCGCCGAAAAATAAATCATACTTACAGGCTGTGGCCCTTAAACAGCTTCTGTTTTTAAATCCATCTTTCAGGACAAGCCGTTGTGCGAATCCTGCATTGAACTCGCGAAGATTGTGGAAGCTTTCCTCCTTGAAATGTGCAGTGGGAGCCGTGCGCGCCCGTTGTGCATTCACACTGGCAGTGTTTGTCTCTCGCAGCTGAACCGTGGCTCGTGTATTGCAAATACAGACGAATATTGTCCATTATGTCACATTTTCCGGTCTTCCCCTCCGACCCCTGTCTGTCTCGTGCTTTGATTTATGATGGGCAGCATATATCTGCTGCAAATGCGACCTGTTCCCCTCCGTCTCATACACACATGCATATAACATGTTGTATGTTAAACGCAGTGCAACGCACCCCCGTCCCTAGGAAGGCTGAACAAAGTGGACCTGCAATCCGGATGAAAATAACAGCGTTTCGTCTGCATCACGGCAACAACACTCCAGCCTATAACTATACCACAACAAAGCTTCCCTGCAGCGATACAAAATGCCCCCCCCCCCCTTATTTAATATTCTCGGAGGAGGGGTTTATGTAAATATTGGGGCTGGTGATGTCAGAGACCCTGGAGGAATGTCTAGTAGTCCCTACCGGCCGTTTGCTGTAGTCCTTAGAAATTGATTTCTTTAAAAGCAAATATCTCCCTTTGCTTTAAACTTTGAACGTTGTAACTTTGCAGATGTTGTTTATGCTCAAACAGCAACATTACACACTAGCTAAAGTTAGAAAAGTGAAATCGTGGTTTACCACCCCTTTAACTAAAGTAGTTTACTAATGTACCTTATTGTAAAGTGTTACCCTTATATCTAAACATGAATATCAGCTGAATCTAGGCTCATAGTTTGGGCTCTGTTGTTAACCTTTAATATGATAGTAATAATGTGCAAGTAAGGGCTCCCTATATAGTTTACAGCATTATCCTTAAGTAACTTTTAGTTATAATTGAATTAATTTAAGGTCAGACACAATTTTTTTCAGTAAACCACTGTTTAATAAAAAAATTAATAAAAAGCAAATTTTTAAAACTGCTGTACTTCAAAACCGAGGTACGTACCGAACCGTCAGTTTTGTGTACCATTACACCCCTAATATATATATATATATATATATATATATATATATATATATATATATATATATATATATATATATATATATATATATATATATATATATATATAATGTCTGTATATATTTATAATGTAAATTGTCTTGAGAAGCTAAATATGTGCCATAAAAAAAGAACATCTTGGACCAATTATGAAGTAAAAAAGATAAAGGTATACAAATTGTGCATTTTTCCAGCCCATTCCAAAGAGGATTCAGACCTGATCTGGACCCGGCGTAAACTAACCCAGCAAATCATAGAGGAGAACCAGACATCAAGCACACCGAGAGCTGGTGAGTGAAAGCCTGAGCAGCTCTCTCTCTCTCTCTATTTATTTGCCTGTCTTTCTGAATTACATCCATCCATATATTGCTATCTTTCCCCCTGCCTCCTCATTCTGTGAAATGATGCAGACAGGTGCCCTCTTCATAGTCAAGCCCCCTTTGAGGCTTATGTTACTAAGCAACAGAATCCCTAATTTCAGAACAGAGGATAGTCTGTTTTAAGCATTCAAAGTGTGCCACTTTAGATAGATTCATCATATGTCTTTTTTTCCTTTAATCAGCTGCACAAATCACTCATTGACAGAGGTTTCTCTTTTTCCTTTCTTTCCTTTTTTCATCTTTCATTCTCCAAATCCCTCACTTTTTTGAGTGTTTTTTTTTCAGCAAATAAATGTTCAGTGCCTCAGTTATTAAAGCTTATGACAGTTCTGATGTCCCACAACCCTTAATGGATCCTAACACAGGGTTGCACCTTCTGGACCTTGCACCTTTATTTATATATGATATAGTTGGTGTCGTTAATTATATTTCTATCATTTAAAGGGATAGTTCACGCTAAAATTAATATTTAGCCATCCTTTACTTACCCTGGTGTTGTTCTAATGCAGTATGCTGTTCAGACCACAAAAGCAGAAATAAATAAAAAAAATGTCCCCCAGCATCAAGCTTTATATAAAAAAAAGAAGACAGAATGGTCCCATACAACACATGTCGTATATTCCGTATGTTCTGGGGGTATATGATAGGGTTTGGTGAAAAACAAACTGAAATTGAATGTATTATTTAACGAAAATCCTGACCATGTCTTCTGTGCATGGTACACATTCATGACACTCTATGTGCCGCACTTCACTCCAAGTTGATCAATAAAAAAACATGATATGAAATACAATCCATGTACTTTCTTCTCTGAGGTTCCATTGTGTTTGTCATATCAAGAAGTTATCGCATTCATGACAACTGAGATATTTAACTCTGTGAAGAAAGTACACGGATACTTTTTTGGGATTTCTAGGAGGTTGTATTACATATAGCAATAATATGGGACCTTTCTTTTATACTTGTTTTGCGTCTTTTTTTCTTTCTTTTTATTTTTTTTACTTAACGCTGGTGGCTATTTACTGTCATTACGAGTGCTGTAAAAACTCCTTTTATGGTCTGAAAAAGATACGGCATTAGAACAACACCTGGGTGAATAAATTATGAATTAATTTTCATTTTAAAGGGGGAACTATCCCTTTAAAGGCGTTTCATTCACTGCATATAATTCACTTTAAAACTATAAAAATACACTGTTTTGCTTAAGATTATTTGCTTGTACTGTTCACACATCACAAATGGCTTATATGAATTGATTACATTTTTGATTACATTTAATCTGTACATATTATTCTTGCTTATATATAATTAATTACTATTTAAGTTGTTTGCAAGGCTCATAAATATTTAAAAAGAGCAGCGGTAGTGTATGCTGAGCAGATCACTTTTGGAGGGCAAATGTAATAAAATGTAATGCTCTAAAAGCCCTTAAAATCATTACACCCCATTAATTATTTATAAATCCTACTGATTTATGAAATTCAATAAGGGAGTCCTTGGTAAATGTAATCTTAAATGTAAATGAGCAGCTGTTTGTTCCAGCTATGCTTTTCAATAACAGATTCGATAGCATTGCTCATAAAAATCAAGACATATTGCCCATTACATTCGGCATATTATCTAGTTAAATGGCACTTAAAATAATTGATATATGCAACAAATTAGATGCAAAGTCTGTCTGAAGTTTAAAAACTGAAAAGCTGTGATACTTATTATTCTTAGCATTTAAAGGGGTGTCATTTCCTCCCTCGTCTTTATTTCATGGCTGTTTATTAGACAGCTGGCCTCTTTAAGGCAGTCAGAGCAAGAACAGTCTTCACGCTGATTGCATCTCAAGAAGCTGTGGGCTAAAGTATTACCAGTCCTCTGATTTAACAGGCCCACTCTTCCTGGCCTCTCTGCACTATTACAGATTAGCTAAAAGGCTGGTCAATTCAATTGCCACTTAGTTACAATAGACAAAAGCTTCTTAACACCCTTAAGTTAAATGCAGCACATTCTCTTGATAAGAGCTGCAGTACATCAATGAAGTGAGAAAGCACAACACTAAATAGTTTAGTGTTTTTCACGGATAAATAACATTTTCTTGGCCTTCTTTTGATTTCCACACATCCAAAATCTGAATATGTGGTTAGATATTCTCTTAAAGGTCACAATTTTTAATAACCCAGAATACGGTTTCATAGCCACTGTGCACGGTCAGATGCAAAACCTTTATGTGACCTTTAACACAAACGTTAACATGCTAAATGTGATTAGCACCCGTTTCAGTACAGACTAGAGCTGCCAAGATTGTTTCATAGTGATTGAAGGGATTTCAGGATATTGTTAGCCTTGCTTTATGGATTGCATAGTTTCTCTGTGCTATATTCCTAATGGTCTTTTAACCCCATTTCCATTCTCAAAAATGTTCACTTTTCCACCAAGCTATCCATGAATTTCCAGAGGACATCTTCACTAAGGGACAGAGGAGGCATGGGGCAATTCTACTGCATGTGTTTTGTGTAAGTATGCCACAGTCCAGTGATAAATATACAGAGAACTGTGTGTGGCAATGATTGACCGTATCAGGCAAAGTACACTACTGTTCAAAAGTTTAGAGTCAATGAGATTTTTTTTAGACATTAATATTTTTATTCAGCAATGATGCATTACATTGATCAAATGTGACTGTGAAGACATTTATAAAGTTCAAAAAGATTTCTGTTTCAAATAAATGTTTTCAACATTGCTAAGAAATGTTTCTTGACATGAATAAATTCAATTTTAAAATATATTAAAATAGTGATAATGTTATAAAATAAGGATTCCATATGTTAACATTAGTTAAGGGTAAGTTCACCCATTAATTCCTCACCCCCATGTCATCCAAACCCGTAAGACCTTCGTTCATCTTCAGAACACAAATTAAGATATTTTTTTTAATGATATCTGAGAGCTCTCTGACCTCTCCATAGACAGCAATTTAATTTTTGTTAGATTTTTTTGTGTGTGCAAAACGTATTCTCTTCGCTTCATAAAATTAAGGTTGAACCACTGGAGTTACATGGACGATTTTAACAAACCTTTCTGGACCTTGAAAGTGTTAATTACATTGCTGTCTATGGAGGGGTCAGAGAGCAATTTGTGTTCCGAAGATGAACGTTTGGAACGACATGAGGGTGAGTAATTAATGACAGAATTTTCTTTTTTTGGGGAACTAACCCTTTAACTGCAGTAGTTAACATGAACTAACTATGAACAATACTTCTGCAGCATTTATTAATCCTAATGTTAATTTCAACATTTATTCATGCATTTATAAAACGTTGAATCTGTTAACCCCCCGCATTGCGTGTGGCAGAATCTGTTGATTCTTTTAAAAAACAGCTGAAGACACTTTTATTCATTCAAGCTTTTAGTTAATTTTGGGCTTTTATGTGTTGTTTTGGTGCTGCGTTAATTTGTTAAATTTCATATACTTTGTAAAGCACTTTGTGATTTTTATCTGTGATAGGTGCTATATAAATAAAGTTTACTTACTACTTACTTACTTAACATTAGTTGATGCATGTGAACCAATTTTTATTAACTAACATTAATAAAGGTAAAAATAAATACTGTAAAAATAGATTGCTCATTGTTAGTTCATGTTAGTTAATGCATTAACAAATGAAACCGTATGTTGTAAAGTGTTACCAAAATAGGAAACTTGAGACATTTTAAATTGTCATAATATTTCTCTATTTTATTATTTTACTGTATTTTTGATCAAATAAATTCAGCCTTGGTGAGCATAAGACACTTCTTTCAAAAACATTAAAAATATAACCGATATAACCTGTTCATTTCCTATTTTATTAAAAATTTTAAGCTATATTTTTTTCAGTACGAGTTTTAAATTTCACCTTGAATTTTAGTTTGACTTGTAGTTTGTGATTTGATATGATAAACCTGTTTGTTTGCTATAATACACAGCAAAATTCAAAATAATAAAATAACTGAAAATGAAAGACTTTATGCAGACCGGTCTGTTATTGGTCTGAGTGTTTGTCAAAGACTTTATATATAGGAAGACCATGCACTCCGATTACTTATGAATGGGGAAAAAGTGCAATGCCCAATATGGCAAATAAGCCCCGCCTTGTAAATGAAAGAGCCAATCGTTGATTAGTAAAGTCATTGTGTCGCTGCAGCTGCAGTTAGAAGCTTGGGTTGCTATAGAAACACGCAGTGTTCTGAGACTGTGTTTAGGATTGCGCATGCGCATTAGATTTTTGTCATGATTCGAGTGTTAAGAAACAAAATTTATGAGACAGTTGTTGTCAGATTTCATTGGTGATTTCAAATATGACATTTTTACAGTTTTGGAGAATTTGATGTTTCCCCATTCAAAGAGATCGGAACTGCACTTGAAGATGGCCGCTGAGTGAAATGACTTGTCTTAAAGGGACTTTGGTGTTTGTGAAGGTTAAGTAGTGGATATCTGCTGACCTGTCTTCTGTGTGCTGTTGTGATCACAGGCAGTATATATGTTCTATGCCCTTGCTATTGTCTGCGATGTCTACTTTGTCCCCTCTCTGGAAAAAATCTGTGAGGTGAGTGTAGTTTGCTACTACTGGCAGGAATCTCAATGTTCCTGGGAAATAGCAGACCATATTCTGAGTTGCCGTTTGTATTTTCAGAATCTGCACCTCAGTGAGGATGTTGCAGGTGCCACCTTCATGGCGGCAGGCAGCTCCGCACCTGAGCTTTTCACATCTTTGATTGGTCAGTATCAGTGAATGTTTTTTTTAAATGTGTTGTTACGGTATATACAGTAAGTTGTCAATACATTGTTGTCTCTTCAAATCAGGTGTGTTTATCACCAAGGGAGACCTGGGGGTGGGAACGATTGTGGGATCAGCTGTCTTCAACATCCTGGTCATCATCGGAGTTTGTGGAATATTTTCTGGACAGGTAGTTTATGCTTATGTTATTATATTAAATAAAAATATTCAATGTAATTTGTTTCTTGTGACTTTTCACCATTCCTTCTTTACAGACCATCATTCTTACCTGGTGGCCGCTCTTCCGTGACTCTTTCTTCTACATCCTCTCTGTGTTGGCCTTGATTATGGTAATCAGCTCTATATTTGTCTGTCTGTATTTTGAAGTCACACTTAGTTACTTAATTTACTTTTGTGTATTTCAGGTCATATATGATGAAAAAGTAATGTGGTAAGTGTGCTAAATTCATTGTGAAGAATGTGTAATAATCTTAATTGACATTTAAGTGAACAAGAGCTTATAGCATTATCATAAACATCGCTGTTGTAGGTGGGAGACTACAATCCTCATATCAATGTATGGAGTTTACATCCTTATCATGAAGTGAGTATTTAACATTTTTACTTATCATATACAGTACCAGTCAAAATAGAATTTATAATAATTAAATGAAATCTTATCTATATTATATTATAGTAAATAAAAAAGTATTTATTTATATAACTTATTTACATATATTTTTGGTCAGTGCATAATTTCCATATATATAATATAAGTTTTCATGTGGCCATTTCAAGGTTTAACAGTCAGATTTGGGGCTGGGTGGAGCAGAGGTTTGGTATCCCAGGTCAGCCGTGTTTGGTGAGCAGTCTGCGCAGAGATGTGTCGGTAGGAGAGGCAAGCCCCCACTGTGACACCTCCATGATCCTCTTGAAGAAAGGTGTGTGTGTGGGTGGAGGGTGGAGCTGTGTGGATCATAATGAGTGGTTGTGCATTATAAAGTACCACGTCACTCTCTCTCAGGTCAGAATGCGGGTGGCCAGGACTCCCCGGTGGTGATGGTGGATGAGTTGATGAGTCTACACCCTCACCAGTTCTCTTTCTCAGAGGCAAGCCTCCGTGTCATGATCACGCCCCACTTCTCCCCCCGCACTCGCCTCAGCATGGCCGGACGCATGCTCATCACTGAGGTACTGGCTGGATGCTTGCTCGCTTTTTGCACGTCTGGATGGGACAACAGCTCCTCAGTTGTGCAAACCAAGAATATAAACTATCAGGCTTATTTCATGTATGAATTAAAGGAAGCAATTAATGGAGTTTTTTTTGTTGTTGTTTTTTGTCTCAAAAGATAGACGCAAAAATGATTTTGTCTTGTTTTCCAGCAGTAAAGATACTGGTGTGAAAAACAAGATATTAAGACTTGTTTTAAGAATATACTACTGTTCAAAAGTTTGGTGTCGATAAGATATTTTGGTAACCCCTTTTTAGTATGGGGAACACATATTCACTATTAAAGGTGAACTATGTAAGATTTTTGCAGTAAAATATCCAAAAACCACTAGGCCAGTGTTATATATTTTGTTCAGTTGAGTACTTAGAATATCCCAAATGTTTCCAACTATTTGTAAATCGTGATAAATTGCTATTTTAACCAAGGAACCGGAATGTGTGAGCTATGCGTTTGAGGGAGTCGCCTGTCGATTGCGTCATATCTGCGTTACCCTCGGTTTCTGGTTTTATTTAGCAGAAACGCTTTACTCTCACTGCAGTGGGAACAAGTGTAATAGCATCTGCTGAGCGAACGTCATAACTTCCTTTTCAACACACTCAGATATATCTAATATGATAAACAGAGTTGCGTTACCTCACTCATAGCTGGAAAAGAGGAAGTGGCGCCGGCGACCGTGTCATAATAAAAGTCCCGCAGGTGACTATGCCATAGTAACAGTCCCACTCTTCAATCGCTCCTGCGGCCTTGCTCAGCTCCACAACACTCGGCCCTGCTCTGCTTCATACAACAGTAATGTTAATAATCGCATCCATGAACATGATTTCTGCCCGAGTCCTATCCTGACTCTTTCCCACCGGCTGTGAGGTGAAGACCACATTTCCCAAGATTCTGCACTCAAACGTGGCGTCATCAAACTACGCCTTTGTTTTGAACAGGCAACCTCTAGTGGACGGAAACGTTACATAGTGTAGCTTTAACTATATGACTTTTTCCTTAAAGGGATAGTTCACCCAAAAATTTAAATTAGCCCATGATTTACTCACCCTCAAGTCATCTTAGGTGTATATGACATTCTTCTTTCAGACGCATAAAATCAGAGTTATATTAAAACATGTCCTGGCTCTTCCAAGCTTTAGTATATTGGCAGTGATTGTTGCTTTGTTTTTGAAGTCCATAAAAGTGCATCTATCCATCATATAACTGCTTTACATGACTCTGGGGGGTTAATAAAGGCCTTCTGAAGTGAAGCGATGTGTTTGTGTAAGAAAAATATCCATATTTAAAACTGTATAAAGTAAAATATCTAGCTTCCGCCAGATAGGGAAAAAACCTAACTGGTGTGCAATGTCGTCAGACGTAGCGTAAGCATTTTGAATTGCGAGAGGCACTATACTTTTTCCGTAATATGGATATTTTTTCTCACACAAATGCATCGCTCCAGAAGGCCTTTATTAACCCCCCAGAGCCGTGTGGAGCAGTTATATGATAGATAGATGCACTTCAAAAACGAAGCAACAATCACTGGCATTATAAAGCTTGGAAGAGCCAGGACATGTTTTAATATAACTCTGATTGGGTTTGTCTGAAAGAAGAATGTCATATACACCTAGGATGGCTCGAGGGTGAGTAAATCATGGGCTAATTTTCATTTTTTGGTGAACTAACCCTTTAATAAACTCCTAATTCACTGCTTATTAATAGTTAGTAAGGTAGTGGTTAAGTTTAGGTATTGGGTAGGATTAAGGGATGTAGAATATGGTCATTCAGAATAAGGCATTAATATGTGCTTTATAAGTACTAATAAACAGCCAATATCCTAGTAATATGCATGCTAATAAGCAACTAGTTAATAGCGATAATTTAACCATAAAATAGTTTTACTGATTTAAAACAAATTATAATTAAAAACGGATTTTAATATAGTTTTCTCATGCATTTACTGTTTTCAATAAAAAAATAAAACAGTATTATTATGAAATATTAAAATTTAAAATAACGGTTTAAATACTTTTAAAAATTTAATTTATTCCTGTGATGGAAAAGCTGAATTTTCAGCATCATTACTCCATTCTTCAGTGTCACATGATCCTTCAGAATATTTCTAATATGCTGATTTGGTGATCAAATAATAACATTATTATTATCAGTATTGAAATAATGCTGCTCAATATTTTTTGTAGAATCTGTGATACGGTTTTCCAGGATTTTTTTGATGAATATAAATTTCAAAAGAACACCATTTATTTGAAACAGAAAAAAATTGATCAAATCTTTTGAAAGATTATTTTGTCTTTACTGTTACTTTTGATCAATCCAACTTTTGATGCATCTGCTGAATAAAATAATTCCTTTTTTATATCTTTTATATTTTAATCTAAATTATTTTTCTTATTTTTTTCTTTTCTTTCTTGTTTTGAGCATAAATCAAAAAGTTCAATCCAAAAAAATAGTTTGAGGTCCAGGCTTAAAATCAGAAAATATTGCATTTAAACAACTTAATTCATTACATATTCTTTTAAAGTCTTATTATCTTACACAATGTTAAATCTAAAGTTATGATATCGCTTATGTTCTATTGGAAAACAAAATTTTAAAAATGGATTAAGAAAAAAATCTGTGCTTCTGCACAAATTCTTTAGGAAACTTTAAAATAGATACAACTGAGACAATCATTTAGAAAGAAATATGAAAACGTTTTTTTTTCCTTCAGGAGAAAAAAATGAGAAACCATTTTCCATTTGAGCTCATTTAATGTCATTGCTGTCTTGAAAAAATATATTAAAGAGATCTCAATTATTGTTTCTCTTTCCTATGGGTCCTTTAATACGACCCTTCTGCTGTAACAGGTATGATGTTGACTGATCCAGTCCTCAGAACGTCTGCTGCCATTTCCTCTGTACTCTTCAAATGTCAGCAATAGTATTTCGTTCTATAGGTTCAGGCATTCCATTTTTGTTTAAACCCCTGGGAGATCTTACGTAACCACCATTTTGTTGTTTGTTTGGGCAAATGCTTTATTCCATCTACAATTGGCTTGACTCTTGCATGTCATCTTTAAGAGGCCCTGACAGGCTGCGCTTTACTTTGGTCGTGCTGTGTGTTCGGCAAGCTTGACTCTTAAACTCTGTCCTCAACATTTCTCACCTAACTGAATCTCATTTGTTTGAAGGGGTTCACATTGGGTCTCCCCTGCACAGTGTACATCTCTCACATCATCTGCCTGTCTTCTACAGAGGCAGAGACTAATTCGAAACAGGAGCCCTGGCGACAGCAGTGGCAGCGGAGCAGGGGACATTGCCGGCCAAGATGGTCCAGGCATGGAGGGAGTTCCTTGGGGTTTGGAGAATGGAGGGGCCCTTGAGAGTGAAACGCAACCCCTGGAGGAACCCAGACAGAGGGGACAAGGAGAGGAGTTCGAACGAGTAACAGATATAGAGGACGCACAGCCTAAAGAGGAAGAGGAGGATGAAGAAGAAGAGGCAGATGAAGAACAACCCTTCAGACCTCTTACTGTGCCAGGTGAGGGAATATTAAGGATGAATTATAGATGTTTCTTAAACAATTCACAATTGATCCACAAGTAACAAATGTAGCCTAAATGGGTAACCCTTTATAATTACTTGCGCTATGAATCATTAGTTAAGCATTAATAAATAGTTATTTCATAATTTTTAAAGCATTAATAGACATTAGTAAACAGTTTATAAATGCACCTGTAAGTGCTTTGTTCTTGCATATCTATAATGTCTTTAATAATTGTATTTTCGTCCTTTATTAATTATCAATTTATCATTTCTAAATTAAGTATTACATTATTTACAAACCAGTTATTTAAGAGTTAAGATCATGTAAAAGGTGTAAGTAAATGATTAATAATCTCTTTAAATCTTTGTAAAAGCTTTACAGGCATAAATAGTCCTCACTTTAGATGAGCTCACAGAAATAGTCAGTCCCTCCAAAAAAACGTGATTATGCGATCGCATAATTCAATGCATAATCAGCCAAAGTCCGCATATTTATGCGCGGGGCCGCATTTTTTCAAATACGCCGCACTTTTGCCGCATAAATTGCCGATTTCCGTGCGCAAAATTTGCGGGGCTTGCATTATTTCATAATCGTTGCAAAAAAGTCACATATATCTTAGCAGAAAGTTGAAAAATGTTGCGTTTACTTCACACAAGAGCAGCCATTTCCCCCTATTGCCATGGGAACGTTATGAAGTGACGTAATTACGCAACGTGAACATCATCAAAAAGCTGCAAACCCTGTGATGAAACCATGATGAAGCATGCAAATCATTCTCATTTGTCAACAAAAATAAGTGCAAAAGGCCGCATAAAGCAGTTTCCCGGTCTGTTACATGACATTCAGGAGTGTATGCAACTTTACAGTTGTAAGATTGCATTTTTTTGTTACCAGTGGGTTAAATCATACTAGTTTCAAAAACATTGCAGTTGTAAGTAGGCTATATTTGTAGTATGTAAATTTACGTTACAGTAAGAGATTATTGGAAGCACTTATTTTAACAGAAGATGTCTGTTTTGTATAGCTACCTCTGTGAAACAGGAAGCACACATTTTATTTTATATTTTATTTATTCATTTTTACAGAAGTTGTAGCATATTCCTTTTGTAAAGCTACAGAACTTGTTTGACTCATCAA
This sequence comes from Gobio gobio, assembly GCF_949357685.1. NCBI lineage: Eukaryota > Metazoa > Chordata > Actinopteri > Cypriniformes > Gobionidae > Gobio > Gobio gobio. The sequence continues at coordinate 31,108,124 of NC_137109.1, read as the reverse complement.
TGTTTTGTAAGTTTGAGCCATGTGTTTATTAAGGTCTGAAATAAAACAAGATGAGAACTTAAATATTCCCCAGCACTTTCTGTGATGTAGTATGCTTGCTTATCATAGGAAGTAATAAGAAGTGACTATTTACATTAAGTTAGTAGCCTAGAGAGAACCGGGTGTTGGGGGAATCAAAAAATAATAATTTTTGCCCACAACAATCACAAAAAAAATCTGCATTTTTCTGGAAGGACTGAATAGTTAACTGACAACTACTACGTTTTATAACTACCTGAATTAATCATGAATTACAGTAGGAATACGTGTTAATAAAGCAGTAACTATTACTATATGTCTAAATAATAAGATGTATAAATGTACATTTGAATAGTTTATTAATCATTTACTACACTTTCTACATGATCTTATGAACCACTGACAACTCCTAAATAACTGGTTTGTAAATAATATAATACTTAATTTACAAATGATAAATTGATCATTAAATAAAGTATGAAAATACAATTAAAGACATTACAGATATGCTTATAACTCAAGAACAAAGCATTTACAGCTGCATTTATAAACTGTTTATTAATGTCTATCAATGCTTTATAAATTATGAATTAACTATTAACTAATGCTTTACTAAAGATTCATAACGTGCAGTTATTATAAAGTGTTTCCCATAAAGGTTCAATTAACTACCAATGATCTGTATCTTCTATATTTTTAATATATGAAATAAGTAAGCTTTTTTTGTGTAATCCTTGTAGTACTCTGTGATGTTGCTGAAAAATTTGAGTCATCCAGAATCGTTTTAGAATTTGATTATGACTCCTTGAATTGAATCATGAGGTGCACAAACACTCCCAACTCTAGTGGGTATGTTTGTAAATGATACCAAAACGTTATATTAAACCATTATTCAGAATATTCTGAATTACAGGACAACACATTGAGTTTATTGTGGTTCATCTGTCTCCACTAATTTTTCCACATCCTGATCAGGGGAATGGTCCTCATTTTTAGCCCATTAAGGACCATAATCCATTAGTCTAAGGGCCATTTCCAGATAATGGGGACGTGCATTTTAGATTTGTGCACTAGTGTTATGATTATAGAAAAGGGATGAGAGCTCTCAAATCTCTCGGGGCTGATGCGCCTTGCAATCAAATGAACTCTATCACTGCTGAACAATTGAACATGTCACTGAACATGACAGGGAGGGTTAAAATTGCAATTTGAAGAGCTCAAAAAAGAGAGATCATTAATGTTTCATTCAAATATCATTGTCTATATTGACAGTATTTGTCCTGTCGTGACATTTGAATGTATGTGATACTCTCTTTGTCCTGTAGGTGGCACTAAGGAGCCTAGTATGAAATAGTAATGATTTGAAGTATTTTTATCCACAGAGGGGCGCTGGCAGCAAGTGAAGTGGGTGTTTTCATGGCCCTTAGGCTGCCTGCTCTACTACACTGTTCCCAACTGTGTTTTGCCCCGCTGGGAGCGCTGGTTCATGGTTACCTTTGCGGCCTCAACACTCTGGATTGCAGTGTTCTCCTACCTCATGGTGTGGATGGTGAGATCAGCCCTACAGTGCTCATTGTCACTGCAAAAACACCATGTGGAAATATTTGTTTATCTCAAAATTTGTAGAATTTCTGTTTAACAAACAATATCTTTGTTTGCAGGTCACCATTATCAGTTTTACACTGGACATTCCAGATGTTATCATGGGTATTACATTTCTAGCAGCAGGCACCAGTGTCCCAGACTGCATGGCTAGTCTCATAGTTGCCCGTCAAGGTACTAAGATTACTCCACTCTTCCTTTGCTTGACCACATATTCAGTGTTATTGATGAATGAATGAATGAATGAATGTATGTGTCTGGTGCTGCAGGTATGGGAGACATGGCGGTGTCCAACTCTATCGGAAGCAACATCTTTGACATTCTGCTTGGTCTTGGTTTCCCATGGGCTTTGCGCACTCTAGTGGTTGATTATGGGTCAATAGTGAGTATGTATTTATTTGAATTAGGGATGGAATTAGATGGTCTACTAGTCTGTGATGCATTGTGATTCTTTCTCAAACAATTTTGGATGGATCCACCAAAATTTTATTATGTAATAATAATAAAATAATAATAATATTAATTTAATATATAAAATAAAATGTATATATTTAAAGCAAATAATATTTTCAGACAAGTTGAGACTCCTTCTGATCCATCCATAATTTTAACTTGCTATTTAACTTACTATCCTTTCTATTTGTTTTAATTCGCTATATGAAACAGCATTTCTTTACTCTGCCGTTATTTTTGTCTTATTTACATACTATTATAGTTTTTATTAATATTTTTGTTTGCTTTTTTATATTTGCAGTTTTCATTTTCATTTTAGCTTAGTAAGTTTTAGTTATTTTATGTGCCTTTACCATTTAATTTTTTTTTTATAAAACTATTCAGGTTTTAATTCACTATTATTTATTTATTTCCAGTTAGTAATTTGAATGCTTCTTCGTAAACCTATCTCAGTTAGTTGCCCAGGCGTAATGGTTCTCAACTGGTTTGGCCATGGGACCCACATTTTCCCATGGTCAATAAGCCGCTACTAAATTTTTTAGGAATTTGACCTAATAAGTGTGTGTGTGTGTGTGTGTGTGTGTGTGTGTGTGTGTGTGTGTGTGTGTGTGTGTGTGTGTGTGTGTGTGTGTGTGTGTGTGTGTGTGTGTGTGTGTGTGTGTGTGTGTGTGTGTGTGTGTGTGTGTGTGTGTGTGTGTGTGTGTGTGTGTGTGTGTGTGTGTGTGTGTGTGTGTGTGTGTGTGTAAAATTTGCTTTTAAAAACCAAGCAAAATTATTTCACAAAAATGGTTGAAGCACACACAGGTACCGTCCCATTTAACTTGCACATAAATTGTAGGAATGATGAATAAACAGTATAATGTAAGGCTATTAAATAGCAGTCCCTAACTAGTTTTTGTTAATACAATAAAGTTTGTAGTTTGGTATGAGCCACCACAGTCATCAAAAATATAGATAATAACAACGGAAAAAACAGTTACCATGGTAAATACACAATAATAACATGAACTGTTAATGAAAGATATACAAACTGCTCTTGATGAATAGAGTGAACATCATACAGTACCTGCATACAAATCTTTCCCAGCTAACACACAACGCTTTATTGGTACTTTTTGGTCATTTCATGACTTACTAATTGACAACTTTACTACATTGTATGCTTGTAAGTGCTATGAACACAGTATAATATCTGACAGAACAGAAAAGTTAGTTTTTCTGAGATGAGACTGAGACTTTTTATTTTGTAACAAGTTAGAAAAATAACATTAGAGTAATGACACTAACATATAGCCTGACAACATCTCATGATCTGACAACAGATACTGAATCAGGACAACATGTTTTTCTCAGACACGCTTTACTTAAACTGCATCTCATAGAAGAGTCAACCGCTTTCATGCACTTCTTTCAAAATAAAAATCTTGCATCAGAAAATCATTTAGAAATATAGCTGCAAGCAACAGTTAAGGGGCCAAGCATAAAGAAAGCATGACAAGTCATGACTGCATGGGTGAGAGCGTCAAACCAACTGCAAGTTGGTCAGAGTGAAGTGACTACGACACATGCAAAGTTTGGTGTCAATACGTCATAGCCCTGCACAGATACAGCCTCAAGAGTCCTTTTAGCATCATGCTTCAACTTGGTTCTACAGTATACAAAAGCGGTTTTGTCTGCATAACTTTTTGTCAGCATGGTCTGAAGATGATACAATTCGATTTTGGTGAAAATCGGACAAACAGTCTAGGATAGTTCGAAAATGAAAATCTATTTTCTCTGCGTGACCCATAGAATCTATTAAGACGTTTCAAAAAGTTATTTTACGTATTCAAAAGTTATTTTACATTTTTGGAAATTTCATTACAACTGCCACAAAACTTTTTGAGTGCTGTCAGGGTGTGGTGGCGAAGACACATACCAAGTTCCGTAAGGAAACGACAATGTGTTCCTAAAATATAGCATTTTACGACAAAATTCAAAATGGCCGACACCCAAAATGACTGATACGGGGAAATTATATTTTTGTTTCTAGCCCTTACAGTTCAAAAGTTATTAGCACAAACATAAGTGAAACTTTGGATAGCTGATGGCACTAGAGGGATTGAGTTAGAGAATCCAAAATTGCCGTGGTTAATGTTCAGACTGTGCCAAATTTCACATCTTTGTACCATACGGTTCTATGGGCTGCCATACACTTCCAGAGCGGAAACGGAAGAAGAGGAATAAGAACGCCAACGATTACAACAGGTGCCTTTGCACCTTCTGTGCTTGGCCCCTAATTACACAACCCACTCAAAAACTTTGGGTTGCGACCCGCCAGTTGAGAAACACTGTCCCAGGCAACTTATTTACTCATTTTTGTTTATTTTAAGTTTGTTTCATTCAGTTCCTTTTATTAACAAAACCTTTTTTTAATAGCTATAGTTTTAGTTAACAATAATAAACCTGTTTCTGTGTGCTAAATACGAGTGGAACCAAAAGTGTACAATATTTTGATTCTTACAGCATTTTCTCTGGGTCTTCCTCTAGGTCTTCATTAACAGTAAGGGGCTTGTGTACTCAGTGATTCTCCTTCTCGCTTCAGTTTTTCTGACTGTAAGTTCATTGAGAATTTGAGAACTCTCATCTCATATTGAAGCATTTACTTATGTTGTAATGTGTGTCTCATGGCATGTGCATGGTCTGTGTTCTGTCTGTCTGCACAGGTACTGAGCGTGCACCTGAACCACTGGAGGCTGGACCGGAGGTTAGGCCTTGGGCTTATGTTCCTGTACGCCATCTTCCTGCTCTGCTCCATCTGCTTTGAGAGACTCTAGATCACACTGTTCATGTTTTTCTTAGCTGTAGATCTAGTCATAGATAACCATATTTTAGCCCCAGTCACTGCCTTGATAGTAGCAGTTATTTCAGCCAGGGTTTGAACCGTGACTCTGCTCTGGTACGTTAAGAACAGTCAAGTTCTAAACACGGCTTTAAGCCAATCACCCGCTAGACAGTGCTGCCAAACTCAAGGAGACTGTAATGCATACTGTACCTCTGAAACATTTCTACTTAACATTCAGAGCTTCTTTAAGAGAACACAAATCAGTTTCAATTACAAGATGTGATGAATTTATATAAAGCGGTGTTAAATGTTTACAGCACACAGAACTTCCTAACCTCGGCTTTTGCATATTTCTATTCTGAAATCTTATAATCACAGTCAAGCACGGTGCGAAGAAAAAATTGACATTGCAAAAGTGTTACTACTAAAAAGAGTTCTATTAACTCTTGTAACAGAGATACTCTCAACGTATTGCATTACTTTGCCTTATTTATTTTTGACGTTAGCTGTGGTTTAGGAATTGAGCATTTTCTTGTTTCAGTATATTTAAGAGCAGTCTGTCACTTTTTGTGTTGTTCCTTAAAAAAAGAAAGTATTCTGGTATTTTGGACGAGAGTTGTTATAGTATTACTGATTAACCAAAAACATCCCCTGTCTTTGGTAAGTGTTTACATACCAAACATGCATAGTTTTATATAAAGTGTCACTTAGAGGTGTCTGTTGCACATTTTGATATGTTGTAATGAAATTGTTACTTTTGTGCCCCACTGCAACACTATGAAAAATGAACGTGAGAAAGTAACAATCAAATAAATATTTTACAATGTGTAACCATTATTCAGAAATAACTGCTTTATACACAGGCCTGTATACATTTTCACTCTATGTATGAATGACACTTCATTAAACAACAGACCTTAATTGGTCTTTGCACCAAATGAAAATGCAGTTATAATAATATAATATAATCTTATAAACAATAGAATCTTTTTTTATATACACTCCTGCATAATGCAGATAATGAATTAAACTCTAAAAAATGCTGTGTTAAAAATAACCCAAGTTGGGTTGAAAATGAACTAACCCAGCGATTGGGTTGTTTTAACCCAGCAATTGGGTTGTTTTAAGCAAACATTTAACCCAACCGCTGGGTTAAAACAACCCAATTGCTGGGTTAGTCCATTTTCAACCCAACTTGGGTTATTGTTAACCCAGCATTTTAATTAATATAATATGTATTAACAATCAAAGGCTCCCACTGTTTGAGCTGAAAATTATTTGGTTAATTCTGATACAGCAGTGTTTTAATTGTTAACTTTTTTTTAAGTTTTTTTTTACCGTTGACTTTTTATTATGATTAAACATGCTTATGTTTCATTTCTGTTGTATATTTAATTTGTATTGCTTAAAAAGTCCTGCTACAATAGTCAAAATGTTCTTGCTTGTGGTTTGCAGTTCTCTAGTACTAATGAGCAGAATTGAAAATTATTGAATTTCTCTTATGAAATGTCCAGAAGATTTTCATCTCACCACTCACGATAAAAAGTGTGTTAATTAAATTGATGTGAGAAATAAATATGACATGACAAGTTACAGCCTGACTGAGTAAACATCTTATTATGCCACTGTTTAAGGTTATTTTCATTTTAAAAGTCGCATAATGAGGACATGGCTCATTAGTACTATCTCACCATTTGTTACAGTTCTGTCTATATTATTAAAGATATTTGTATGTTGTTGAGTGCAATAAAACAAGGTCTGTGCAATACCCAAGATCGCCATTTTAATGAGTCATTTGCATCCTTCCCCATATACTTATGGAAGTGTTTCAAATAAAGTTTCGTTTTCTTCTAAACCGTTTATTTATAAGCATAGCATTATTGTCACATGTCTGTCTCGCCCTGTGCTGCACATGTGGTGTTTTATATTATTTCTGCGTGATGTCATGTGCGTTCCTGTCTTCAGTCTTGACCCCACCCCCCTTGTTATCTGATTATTGATTAATTTGCCCCACCTGTTGTTCGCCATTACCTGCCTTGTTTGTCCTCTATTTAATCTCATAGCGTCTTCTGTCCGGTGCTGGTTCATTGTCGTCTTCACGTCATGTTCATTGGTGTGTCTTGTGTTCCTGATTCCGTATGTATTTCAGTTTAGTTTAGTTTAGTTTTCCCCCTCGTGGGTATTTTGTTTGTGTTTATTTTATTATTTAAATAAAACCACCCTTTCTTCTTGCGTTTGAGTCCTCGCCTCCTCACTGCACCAGCAGCCGTGACAATTATGCGAACAAACTTTTTCAAAGTGTCATGGAAACAGTTTTAACAAAATGGATAAACATGTATCATAAGAACATTTATATCTTCCATCTGTGATCTAGCAGTGTGTGTTGGCTTCTACAAAAAATATTAATATGAATTGATAATAATATGAAATGTTTCTTGAGCAGGTTTAAAAGTCCAATCCGAATGAAAATGCTCCATATAAACACCTCAATCGGAATAAAAATGCCCAAACCGAATGAAATTGTAATCGGTTTGAGAGGGGTGGGATAAACCTTTTCATGAACCGATCAAATGAAAAATTCCACCATGTAAACGACCTGATCCGATTACTTTGAGTGCACTTCCTTCTGTGACGTGATATACACAACTGAAGAGCGCGTGCGCCGCGCTCACACCAGAATGTTGACAAGTAAATTTTTCTGAGGTATTAAACTTTTTTATTTCGTTTAAGTTATGAATATGACACACATTGCCTGGCTACACCATCTCATCTTGACAGCGTTTGTCCTAGGCTTCAACTGCGCCTGACAGAAGAATGTATTTTTCGGAGGTGATTCTTACACTTTACAAAAAATTATAAATAGCTTTTATAAAACTGTATAAGTCCTGGTGGCCGTTGAGAGTTGCCATGACAACGGGGCATATTCAAGCTGCTGGAGAGGACTTGTCGATATTTCTCTCAGTCTAAGTTAGGCTATATATATATATAAAGTTCAACAACTGCTTCAAATTGGTTAAGTAACATTACCCACGGTCTACTTTAATTACTTTTGTTAATATTTATACCTCTGTGAGGTAGGCCTATAAATAGCCTATAGCCTACAGTTACTAGTAATGATGCTGAGCATGTCTTGAATGCTTTCATTCATGTTTCACCGTACATCCTATGTTTTATCAATAATTTGGGTGCATTTTATTGTTAATTTTGTGTTTTTCTAAATAAATGAATTTAATTCATTTTGAGTCCACATTCATCATTCATATCTGTTGAAATTGCCATTGTATAGGACATATAGGTTAAACTACTGCATGTCCGCCCACAGAAAAATAAATAAATATAAAAATTACCAACACAGAACTATTGATCTACGAACGTCGCAGTTATTATAATTGGCAAAGTTTCGAATCTATGCGACAGACAAACTGTGTGCGCATGTCACAAAATTATTCCTATTGGAAGCATCAGCACATGTAAACACCAAATCGGTTTAGACAACGTCGCATGTAAACAGTCCACCGAATCTTTCAATCGGAATGACAAAAAAGTGCGCATGTAAACGTGGCTACTGCAGACTGGAGTAATAATCCTGAAAATTCAGCCTTGTCATCACAGGAATAAATTACATTTTAAAATATAGTCAAATAGAAAACTGTTATTTTAAATTGTAAAAATATTTAAAAATATTACTGTTTTTAATGTATTTTTGATCAAATAAATATTTTTCCTAAACATAAAAAAAATTTGACCTCAAAATTTTGAATAGCTTGTGTATATTACATAACATATATAACATAACAAAAGAGCATAGCAGTCGTGAATTTTGATTTTTTTTTTTGAGAAATGATTTTTTTTTCATAAGAATTTTAGTTAACCAAACCACATTTATTTAATAAAAATAATGTTTTTGAGGAAACATTCAAACTCTGCTATATAATATATGTATACTGATATATGTCAAATCTTGCTTTTCTTCAAAGTACACGCACACAAAAAAACATGTTCTTCTTGTTTTGTTTCTTTCTGTTTTTGGACACAAAGACGGTGTACGATGAGAGATGTCACGGTCTAATACTTTCACCTGCAATTTCAGAAACTCAGGGATGACATAATCCATCACTGCGCTACGCTGTTTGTTCATTTGGCACCAAACAGTTGTGTCGTATTATATACCTTTCACTTTGATAAATACAGCAAAAGAGAAACCAATAGCAATGTCCCAGGACACACGTCATCTGGTGCATAAGAGGGCTTCTTGAGTATTCATGGATTGCTTTGAATGTCTAACAAGGATTGATTGTGACAGTATCTAACTTTGATGTCACTGAGAACAGAATTATGATTCGGCCCTTAACTTTATATGAAGAGTATTTGGCAACCATGTACTAACATCTAAATCAATCATTTGCACTGCAATGCACTTGTTGTGTACATGTTTTTAACCTACAATTTTACCACCAAACCTGTCCCTAACCTTACCCATAACTCGATAGCAGAAAAAAAAATTAGCAATACAATTTGTACACATTTTACCTAACAATTCATTATTTTTCATGTAAGTACATTGTAGTTAAATACACCTAATATAAACTGTGACCAATGGAACATCAAAGCAAATTACAGATTAAAAATCATTCGAAATTTGTAAAATGCGCCATGCAATGCAAGGTATCAGACATAAAGAATCTAAAGGTGGTCACTGATGGGTAGTGAAGAGTAAACATTTGTTAGGGTGTCTGTGCAAGCAGAGATAGGCTCTGTCTGAATTGACAGCACACCCTTAATTGTGTCTATGACGAGAGAACCTCACGTCAAAACCATTAACACTGGGATGGGGTGACATGAGCAGTATTGATCCCTTCAGGATAGATGGCCTCGGAAGATATAAAACTGAAGATGCCGGCTGGGGCAAGGGCACTGAAGACTGAAGTCACCCGTGATCCTCTCAACATGTTGTCACTGGCGCTGCTCTACATTCTGGCTGTGGTTTGCTCTGCGAGGAGAACTCATGCACTGCCTCTGTATTCAGACACGGCACTGCCCCAGCAGGAAGGTAAGATCCACTCTGTGCTTTTGATAAGTTGGCAAGCTCGTGATGTTTGTTAAAGCTGAACATCAAGACAAATGTGCAGTGTACATTTATGAGACATTAGGTTGATTGCTGAGTGCTTCATGTCTCGTCTGTTTCCAATGTTAATGTTAAAAAGGAAATGGTGAAATGCAGTAAAGGGAAAATTTGATAAAGACCCATGAGCTTGATCTTATTAAGATAATCCGAATCTTTCCACTACGACTTTAAAGCATAGACATTTAACTTGGAAAGAGATATCTGTTTTTGGACAATTGAGGAAATTCAGAGATTTTATTTTCAAATGTAATTAAACCCCCCTTGTAATTGAATTTCTTTTTCAAATGAACAAAATCGAAATATGACATTTTGTTTGGCAGAACTGATTCAGAAACTGGTGGCAGAGGTTGAGGAGGGACAAAGTAATGATTTAACAGAGCAAAGGGACATCAAAACCGTGCTCCCTGTCCTGCTCCAGAGAGGTGAGACAGGGACTCTTGGGGACAGTTGTTATTACTAAATAACATGTATCATATTATTAGAAAGGATACCATTTTCACGTTTTCCTTCAGCCAAGTCATGTTTTTCTGTCTTTCTAGGTGCAAAAGAAACTTTGCAGCAGGAGAAAATAAATAACATGGTATGATCACACTCTTTGTAATGAATTTACAATTCTTTCTTTCTTTCTTTCTTTCTTTCTTTCTTTCTTTCTTTCTTTCTTTCTTTCTTTCTTTCTTTCTTTCTTTCTTGTGTGATAATGAATCGGTATGTCTGTGTCTTTAGGTGGATGACTTAAAAGCAGTTGTCATAAAACTAGCAGCAGCCGATAACCTGCGTTCTCAAGGCTATCTACGATCTGAGCAAAACTTGCCCAAAAACAATAAGAGAGGTGAGCCATCAAAGAATCAAAGCAGAGATTCCCATATGAAGTGCAGATTTTTTATATATAATGTTATTATATAATGTTATTGCCATATATAAAATTGGTGTTGGCGAGTAGCCTATATGACGGTGGTAATTGTGGTAATTCTACAATGCAATGTTGTAAGAACATGGAGGTAAACAAATGTGGACGACGCTCGGGACAGTTGACAGGCCAGTGCTGCATCGTCACAAGAGTTTAAAGGGGTAGTTAAGCCAAAAATGAAAAGTTGTTATAATTTACTCACCCTCAAGTTGTTCCAAACCTGTATGAGTTTCTTTGTTCTGCTGAACACAAAAGAAGATATTTTTAATAATGTTTGTAACTAAGGAGATAGAGCAACCGTTGACTACCATAGGAAAAAAAATACTATGGTAGTCAATGGTTGCTCTTTCTGCTTGGTTCCCAACATTCTTCACTCTATCTTCTTTTGTGTTCAGCAGAACAAAGAAACTCATACAGGTTTGGAACAACTTGAGGGTGAGTAAATGATGACAGAATTTTCATTTTTGAGTGAACTATCCCTTTAAGCCTTGGCAATTTAAATATTCAAGTGCAGGAAGACGCAAAAGGGAACTCAATTTATTAAGCTCAATTTGCGTCAAGTGTACGCTATAGCTACGTCGTAGGCTGTCTGTAGCATGCGTAGCCAACGGTGTAGCCTGACCTGCACCTCCCCAAAAATGTAACAACGCGTCAATTCTATGCGGGCCGCAATCGCTGTGATTGGTCTGCCAGAACCCCTCCCTCAGGTTTTATCATGCTCCCTCTGCATGTGTAATTGCACGTCGACGTGGTCAATGACGCAGAAGTATAAATGAGAATTGACACGCAGCCTACAGTGTAGAGGCTACGGTGCAGGTCCGACACAGAAGAATAAATCAGCCTTTACTCGCGTTTTGTGTGCGCACACATCCAAAATGTGCACTCAGAAAGCTGCACGCAAATACTGAATTGAGCTCACTTTTGCGTATTGTGCTTGAACGGATAAATTAACACACAAGAACAAACAAAAATGCCCGTCTTGGCGAGTATCCTATAGTAAACTTAGGGCCAGATTTACTAAAAAGGGCAAATTAGCTAAAAATACAGATGGGAGGGGAAAGTTCAGCATGTGATCTACTGACGACGTGTAAATTAAAGAACACAGACGCAACTGGATAATTTCCATAATGACCAACGCAATCTACCAACATTAGCGTCTGGTTTAAGATGTGCTTTTTCAATTTATGGCACAAATACCATAAATTGACTAGTGCAAACCTTAGTAAACCACCTTGCATGATTCTTTTCTCTTCCCATAAATTTTGTGTCTGAAAGGGAAACTCTTACAAATGCATATGCAATATGGTCAGCCACAAAAATAACCCTGTCCAAGCCGTTTCAGCACGAATTTTTCACTGCGTGTCTTTAGTAAATCCTGACAATAGTTAACGCCAAAAGAGGGTTTGTGCTGGCGCAAGCTGTTATTAAATTTATAGTCGCTTATGGCTTAAGTGAACGTAAAAACAGTAATAGTGTATTGGATCAATTTTTTCTGCTGCTGTTTGTGTTTTTAATGTTAATCAAACAACAAAGGACAAAGAAAAAAACATTCACTGCTCTTGACTGAATAACTTGTGTAACTTTAATAAGAATGAATTAATAAGGATGTTTAATTTATACAGTGATGACTGTCCAGTGTATACATTTGATTACTTTATACATATAGAAACAATTATTCAATGTTTCTACCTGAAAACTACTGTTACTTGTCTTTAATAATGTTTAGAATTTATATTAGTTAGGCTTTTAGCTTTAGCTGTGGTGTCGAAATTGGAAAAGAGAATTGTGAAGTTTTACTTCTAAAATTTTAGTTTCATAACTGCCTGCAGTTTCATGGCTGGTAATAAATAAAAAAAATTAATGGCTGGAAAATGTTCTTTTCCCATTGGTAGCTTTGGCAAAAGTTAGTTTCAGGCCACACATTTTTTTCAGTGACAAAAAGCAATAAGAGACAAGATTTTAGACAATTTTAAAAATGTAATGCAGATTTTATTCATATAAAGAATATGTCAAGGATGACACAACGGCTTATATATCCTTATTATATTACTAATCAAAGTTTTTGTCCTTCCCTTTACAGCCTGTTTTTGGAAATATTGTGTTACAAACTAGGAATTAACCGGCTGAGATGGACTGAGGACCAGCCTGACATCCCTTCATGTACAAACACCTAAAATGTATGCCTTTGTGTCCCCAACCCCATAAAATATAAATTCAGCTGCCCTTTGACATTGTGAATATTGTTTTATATTTATATATAAAGTAATCTAACATGAATATGAATGTATTTTTTATCATAAATGAAAACTGACCTAGAACTGCAACTGTAAAATAAATATAGTCTAGGTAATACAGATCAGTTGTAATATTTGTGTAATTTTCGTTTTTGAATCCAGTCATCACCAGCTATAGATATGCTTTGACATTTACACGAAAAGAGAATTACAAAATAGTTATATGTGTGATATCAATTTTATTTTAAGTAAAATCTGAAAGAAAGCAGTTTAATCTCTTTTTTAAACAATCATGATGTCTAACAATGGTGTTTGAGCAACTCGGTACATCCTTCACAATAACCCTTAATACAAAACAACCATTACTGACGCATGACATTTGTGTTTTCAACTCATTTTTACAGATGATTAAAAGATATATTACATATAACCGAATATGCCTTAATGAATGTAAAATACATATATACATTATGCACAAAAACATTACATGCTGTTAAAAGCACAACTCGCCTGTTGTGCTCGAGATCGTTTGCAAAAGATCCTATGACATCCTAAACTATAAAGCCTCTTTGACAATAGCAGTCACTTAAAAGTATTGTAGTAAATCTAATGGGCTCAACAGGCACAATGAAAGTGCATAAGCAAAATGTGTGTTTTGTATTTGTTACTCTACTAAGAATGTAGATGCCTTAAAACTTATAAACTGAAACTATTTACACTATTTAAACATTTAGGCTACCGCCATTAATCTGAAGTTCAGTTCCTCTTGGCCACGCTCAGATAGGTTTTCTCAATTTCAATGTCAGCTGGACAGGTCTGGCTGAACTCCTCTCTCTCACATGCATTCTGCAGGTAACGCCACACCCCAGTGAACTGAGCAGGAATCTCAAAACTACAGTACTTCCTGGCAGCAACCTACAAAAAACAAAACACACACACATCATAATTATGTATTTAACATTAAATAGCTGTATAGGCCTTTGTATGTGTGTGTGTGTTTCTGTAAACCACAGAGGCGTATCACCTTGATGACGTGCAGCTTTGGTAGCAAGTTGCAGTCTGCCAGTGTCAAGCGGTTGCCATCAAGGAACTTTCTTTTGGATATGCTGATGTTTTGATCTAGCTCGTCCTGAAGTGGAGTGTTCAAATATTCATCCAGACGCTTGAACTCTTTCAATAAGGCTTTTTCATGGACTGAGGAATCATTTGATAGAGAAAGAAAATATAGTGATATAGTACATTATAATACTGATGCCAAAGTGTCTACATGCAGGAATATTCAGATAAAAATCAGAAAATCATATTCTGTTGCTCTATTATGTAAGTTTCATAAATGCATTAATCTGATTAAGTAAATAGGCCTGTTTTGTTTCTAAAAAGCAGCTTGATGATCACAACTACACTGATCATGATAGTGAAAATCTTAATAAAACTGCTTGTATCACTCTGCTTGTCTATAATGCGCAGTTCCAGTCAGTGGTGTGTATTTTCATGGACTCTTCCTGCAGGTTACTTCGTTACACCAGTAGGTGGCGACAAATTACTGTCTTTATGAGTCATTGAACCAAAACAATTTGTTTCAAAAAAGCTGATTAAAGCCACAATGTGTAATTTTTCACCGCTAGAGGTCGCTTATTCAAAATAAAAGCGAAGCTTGATGACGCCTTGATTTCACAGAGCTTTTATTAGGCCGCAGATGAGTGCTTCCGCTTCTTCTGCTTCTACTGCTGTTTTATCATGTTAGATACATTTGAGTGTGTTGAAAGTAATGTTATAATGCTACTCAGTGCATTAGCTCAGCAGTAGTCTCAGCCTTAAGGCCTGTACACACCGGGACGAATATCACGCGCTCTTATCGCCAATGTTTTTCGAGACATTAAACAATTAAATTAAGCTTCAAATAATTGTTTTCTAAAGATGGTTTCTGTCATTTTAGGCAGTTTTTATCACGATGATTTAATTTCAAGTGTTCGTTTTTTAAATAAGTTTAGTTTTAGTGAGTTATTTGATACTATAAAAACGGGGGGTGTGATGTTATGATTGACAGCTGAGATTGACGGCTTCTCTGAGTGAAGTTGTCACTAAGGCACTAACGGACTTTTTTCGGGATTTTTTGGAGGAGATTGGAGCTTTAGCTTTAATTTCTACATTTTCATAACTGTTTATTTCACACCAACATAATTAATTGTTCTGCATCTGCGAGAGTGTGGGCGGGCTTTTGATAATCGTGCTTCTACTTCCTGCTCTCTACTGCGCAACTCCGGTCCCGAGATCGCTACTGCGCAGACTCGGTCCCAAGATGTCAGCGCCGTGTGCGTGCCTACGAAAGCTTCAACTCTGGTCAGCGGAAGTCGCGTCGTCCATATTTTTTTACAGTCTATGGTTCACACCCAAACGTTTTCACTGGCAATGCGCCAAGTGAATGTGCAAATTCAGTAGATAGCGCTCCCGGCACACAAGGTGGTGCTGCGGCACTTTACCCTTCTGATACTCGCTTGTCACACAGAATAAAAAGAGAGACAGTATTTACGTGCTTGCCAAAACCATAGACATTATGTCTATGGCCAAAACCATTCACACACTTTTTGCTAACTGGCAAGCAGCATTAGCAGCTCATCTTCTTCTTTGTCTACTTACTACTTCTTCGTTGTGTCAACGTGTGCTCGGCAAGACCACTTTGTGCTTGAGTGCCACCAAGTTGTGTTTTACTGTCACTTCAGCAACTCCAGGCACGTGAACAAAAGCGCAATTTTTAACGAATCAAAATTAATCAAAATAAAAAACGAGCCTGGGGCGTCTTTTTAAAAATGACGCTTTTACACTCACATTTAGTCACAAGGCGTTAAAAGTCGGCGATAAACGCGCATGAAAATCGTCCCGGTGTGAACAGGCCTTTAGACGTCACGGACTGGCTGAATGTCTGATATGGCAAACTTATCTGGAAACACTTCAGGAGTTTCCAAGTCGTCATCTGATTGGTTGTATTCTACAGGATGTCCGTGAGATGTGTGTGTGTGTTGCGGTCTGCCTGGCACAACGTTCTTGAATTAATAATTTATAGATGCATGCCGGTCTGTTATTGCAGGGACATCGATTTTACATTTTCACACCCATGGTTGCGTTACATGTCACTCAAACATTCTCTTGCATGGTCCTTGACCAATGAAAGCTGCGATAGAGTCCAGACTTTCTGCCGTCAGGCTGAAGGTCTGGCTACGCGAGACTAGCTCAGTGACTACTATGTGAGACACTTGTTGCACACTGCAGTAAGCTAGATCGATATTAGGCATGGTAAAATGGTACTTGCGGTAAATCAAGAAAACGAGATTTAAACAATTAGACTAACTGTGTTGAGCTATATAACAATGATTAGTTTTCTGTTGATGAATGTATCCATACAGTTGCTCAACTGTCTAATAAAACCATAAAACACATAATATATTAAAGCGCCTTTGATGTTTCTACAAAATAAACCGGAAATCGAGGGTAACACGGGTATGTCATTGACAGGCGACGCATGGACATGGTCTGTGTCCTGGTCAAAATTGCATATTTCTCTGGATTATATATCACAAAATATATAACGTTGTTCTAGTGGTTTTTTGGATATTGTAATCCAAAAATCTTACATATTGTGCCTTTAATTTAGAAACTACACAAGCGACTCTCGTTATGAATGAGTTAATGCAATGGTTCTGCTTTTTGGAAGTATTTTCGCAATATCGTGTCTTGTAACTCAAAATGAATTGTATAAATGCAGTATCACACAATCATGCTGCTTCCGTGTTAATATATATTACATTTAAATATATAGGTCTGATAACTCACAAGCACTTTTTGGGCTGTTCTTGATAAACGCAGAAAACTTGGCAAAAATGTCAGCACCAACATCAAAAGACTCTTTGTAGCGGGGGCTGAGATGAGGATATCTGATAGGATAAGAGGGAAATATTTAGAGAAAGTCATCACACACCTAAAAGATAGACATCCAATATTCACATGATAATGCTGATACTCAAAAAACACTTAAGCTTATCCATGGTACATAATACATGTTAAATAGGCTGAATGTTTTTCCGTTTTAAAAATGTCACAAATATTCTGTCATATAGTATACACTGCTGTTTGGGGTTGGAAATAAGGCTCTTATGCTCACCACGGCTGCATTTATTTGATAAAAAATACAGTAAAGTCATATTTTAAAATGTTATTTATTCTTGTGATGAATTCAAAACTGAATTCATCAGCCATTATTCCAGTCTTCATGATCCTTCAGAAATCATTTTAACATGCTGATTTACTGCTCAAGAAAATAGTCTTTGATATTGATGATTCATCACAACCATATCAGTGTGTCAGATATTACTTAATGAGTTTAGTCATGCGACTTATGACAGAACAAATGGAATAATGTCTCATTGTGAAAGGTTTACACAATACCGAGGAGGGGCGAGTGTGGTCTCCAGGAACTCTTCGATCTTAATGAAGTCAGTCTTCAGCGTGCCATTGTACAGGAGGAAAGGAGGGTTGGTACCTGGTGCTAAATCCTTCAGCTCTTCTGGCTTCCTAAACAACACAGGGTGGAGCAGAGCAGAGGGAGTGTAAACCACAGGGTGTGGACATGGTCAATATGAAGTCACGTATTGTACGGAGAGTCTTTGAATGAGACCTAAAGTGATTAATGCTGCTTTAAAACAGTATTAAACTCATAGCACACGGATATGGGAGTGTCCTGCTAAATAGATGAAAGCTGCATTTGCTTTAGAAGAATTAGATGGGAACAGGGCAATGGGAAAGTTCACACTCCCTTCATCCTGTTTGTAGTACACCCGCTGTACTTTGACCGCCCCCGGTGTTATCAAATCCAGTCCATGTAGGTCCAGAATTCCTCAGATTTCACTATTTGTCTACTGCATTCCATTCCATTTGATAGTCCTATCCAGGGCCGGATTTACCTAATATTGTGACATAGGCCCACTGTCGGTCGGAAACCTATGACCAATACTGCTACTTTTCAGGAAATGGAAAAAACACTGTTAAACAATAATTAAACAAAATAAGGTTGTCAAAGGTGATATAGTTGCTTTATATATGATACTATAGCCTAAAAAAAGGTTCTATATGGCACCAAAAATGGTTCTTGGCTCATAATCAGGGGAACCTTTTAAAGTGCTATATAGCACCAATCTTGGTGCTTTAGTGGTTCTTCAGCGGTTCTTCAGAGGTGCTATATAGCACCTTAGTCAAAGAACCAGTGAAGAACCTCTGAAGAACTGCTGAAGAACCACTGAAGCAGCAAAATTGGTGCTATATAGCACTTAAAAAGGTTCCCCTATGATTACGAGCCAAGAACCATTTTTGGTGCCATATAGAACCTTTTTTTAGAGTGTACACCCCATTAGCATTTTACTAAAATCAAGCTCAAATCAAGTTTTTGCTGCGAATGTCCTGTTTTTTTCCCGTCATTAACGGCCGCATTTGAGGCATTAAGTGCATTGCATTACATTTTCATCAACTTACAGGTTATGTTGTTTATTGTAGCTGTAGCTATGTGTGCGCTTAGTTTTTCTGTCATTTGGCTTCATGTTGTTTGGTAGGCTTATTGGCTATGACTCAATGGAAAAATGTTTCTTGAGTAAAGAAAACGTTTATTCAAACAACCAGTTCTTTATTTATCTTTGCATTGCAAACAAGATACACTCCACTAAAATGTGTGCGGCAGGGTGGAGTTATGAGTTTTTACCGACAGTTTGTGGAGCCAAAGGAGTTACGAGGTTTAGTCACAAACTGTTTTTATACTTTTCATTGGTGAAATATTTGCAAACCCTGCAGACAGACGTAAAGTGTGACAAATAGTAATTATGTATGAAAAAAGACGTGATGCTGGCAGCTTACTTCCTCATGTCAACGGTGGTTACTGTGAACTTGACTCCTTTCAGCCAAAGAACCATGAAGAGTCTCTGGCAGAAGGGACAGTTCCCCACATTTTCTCCATCATGACCTGCCTTGAAACAAAAAAGAGAAATCCATGGTAAGTATCAAAGTTTCACAGACAAGACACTAGGTTACATAGACAGAGAAACATATTATATATTTCCTTAACCCTCATGTTCTGTTAAAATTGATTGTACTGTATGTTTTTTTTTTATGTTTGGGGTTCCAGAGACCCTGGACTGTATATTAATAAAATATAAATAATGAATTTGAAATCTACCTTTATTTTCTTTCCATATGTTTTTCTGACTTAAAGGGATACCCAAAAAATGAAGTCTGTTGTCATTTACTCACCCTCCGCTTCTAAATGTATGTGAGTAAATGATTACAGAAAGTTCATTGACTGAACTACCCTTTTAATCAAAGCCCAGTGGAGGCAGAAATTTAACCCATCTGTTATTATAGCATATGATCACATTGAGGAAAATAAAGTGTGAAGTTTCAGGAATCTGATATTTTAATCACTATGTTCACATGCAGAGCTGGTTATTGCTAGAAGTAACACAAGTCAGTTGCGTTTATATGCTACTCTGTAATATACTATAAATTTATATAATTTATATAATATATATATTTATTAAAAATACAATAAAAGAAGAAGCCATTCTAATAAAATGAACATCATTTAACATGTCTTTACTGACATTGCATTACATGACAGAAATCCAGATATTTTAAACCATTTTCTCTTAATTCTGTAAAAAAATGAAAAATAATTAAAAAAAACATTATCCATTATCCATTAAGTTTACATACGTTTCTTTTAACCCCATTTTTAATCACAATGCAATGCAACACATCATTCAAAATACACCCAAAACACCTGTGGAAAAATAAGTATGGAAAATTCCTCCTTATTAACACAGTATTGGGCTCTATTTATGGGCCATGACAGTATCCTAGGAAACAAAGTTTGTGTTTACATGATGTTTCAGAATGCTGCTTTCTGCAAAAACCTGAATAAACATTTTCATAAACAGCAATGTTTTTAAGATATCCTCTCAGATCTCCGCAATCTATTATTATTAGTTTACTTTAAATAAATGTGTCCCTCCCTTCAAAAAGAATAGGACATAAATAGTCCATGTATTGTGTGGGTGTGGGAGCTTGATCCAAAGAAAAGGAAAAGCAGGAATTGTCTAGAAGATAGAGATAACAGATCTGAACAATGCCCTCTACCGCCAATAATGCCCATCTTTTAAAATAAGAACACAAAGAGCTGCACTATAACTTCTCCAATAAATGGTGACAATCTACAAAGCTTTGATGATCTTTAGGATGTTACGGTCACTGCACATCCATGTCCTACTCATTTAGTTCATGAACTGTAGCTCAACTGGTAAAGCATGAAAGCATCGGCAATGTCAAAGTAATGGGATCTACAGGAAACGTAAGCGTGTTTACGGGTGTGACGATGGATCCAAGAGCTGTCAGTGTTTCAGTGCGTGCATGTGTGGTGATAAGATGATTCCAGTGATGTTTGAGTGTCTGTTCTGATAAACAGAAGCGTAAAGGCGAACAGTTGCATATCAAACATACTATCCAGTCTACGGTACTGCATGTGTTAACTGAATTGACTGTATACACCCAAATCAACCTCTGATTCATGGTGCCCAAATGTAGACCTTCCCTGACAAAAAACACTGATAGAGCACTGGAAGATCTTGGTTCATGGTGTCTTTGTAGAGTACTATTCAACAAAATATTCTTTTCTCAGTCAGTATAAGAATATGAAGTAGAATATAATCAATTTTTCTGTCTATCAGGAAAAAACATAGGCCTACACTGATATAAGAGGTGGAAAATAAGAGGCAAACGGTACATAAACTACTAAGAAAATTTGATCAAAAGTTATAATTAGGTTTAACATCATTACTCCAACAGTGAGGATTACATAATGTTGAACTTGATCAATATTCAGATTAGGGGTTTAGTCATTTATTTTAACTAACTGTTGTTATAATTTAATAAATTATTTTTATATTTAATATTATTTGATTCTACTTCATTGGAATTAAAATCTTTAATTTGGAATAAGAGTATCTGACCAACTCAAACTTGTAAAAGTTGAACAACTGACCTTTATGAAGAGCTCAATTCGTGGTTCTTTATCTGAGTCTTGTCTGAGTGCCATTTTTCCCTGCAGGAAAAAAAAACTTTACTAAGTCCAGACGTCCGAGAAAAATATTCCACAAATCAACCAGAAAACCCCCAAAAGATTTGTACACAGCTGTAATGTGGGCAAGTGTTCGCAGATGAAAGTTAGTCAGACTCTTGCTGCCTGCTTTCTCCCTCCAGCAACACACTTTAAAAGTCAGGAGGGAGGGAGGCTAGAGAGGATGGGCGTGACCCTAACTATATAACTGTGCTGCCAGGCTGTGTCAGAGAGCTCAAAAATAGCTTTTCATTTTATCCAGTACGCACTTACACTAAGGAGAAACGTCACAGTGCTATCTCAGACGTGAAGCAGGGGCCACATTCCATTCATGGTGGTAACACTTCTACCTCTTACTAACTTTCCCCTCTCCCATATGTTCAATCACAATGTGCCCCTTTCAGCTGTGTAATGGAGAGGCTGTTTTACTATACATTAACAAATCCACTTATTTAAAAGAAGATATTGCTCTCGCATATTAGACAACAGAGCGAAGACTTTCTCTTCTCTTTTTGAGTCTTTTTTCTAGTGGTCTGACTCAATCTGTTCTTTCGTATTGTCTACACTTCTCTGGAATTTTTTGAACTTCCAGTAAACTCTCAAAACCGTCCAAAAAGAAAACTTTTGGCACAGCAGAAATCCAATCACAAGTGAGCTAAATCCCTTGGGGGACATTTGGGGATGTCCTCAATTGATATCAAAAGTTTCGTTTTTGGATGTTTTTTTTTTATTTTTATCTAAAATACCGTTTTCTGGTAGGAATAGGGGTACGATGTGCATTAGGGTTAGTCTATAGTATTTATAGTGCATATAAAACATTAGAAGTCTATTGCTAAGATACACAGTTGCGTGTGTGTGTGTGTGTGTGGGCATGTTTTTGTGAAATATCAGGACACAAATGTGTATAATTTGGGTATGACATAGGTATTACAAAAAGAGGGTGAAATATGAGGACGTTCCCCATGTCCTCACTTTTCAAAATGCTTATAAATCACACAGAATGAGTTTTTTTTCACAGAAAGTGAACTGCACAGTCTCCTGTGAGGGTTAGGTTTAGGGACAGGGGCAGTGTAAGGGAATAGAAAATACGGTTTGTACGGTATAAAAACCATTACGCCTATGGAATGTCCTCACATTTCACAAAAACAAACATGTGTGTGTGTGTGTGTGTGTGTGTGTGTGTGTGTGTGTGTGTGTGTGTGTGTGTGTGTGTGTGTGTGTGTGTGTGTGTGTGTGTGTGTGTGTGTGTGTGTGTGTGTGTGTGTGTGTGTGTGTGTGTGTGTGTGTGTGTGTGTGTGTGTGTGTGTGTGTGTGTGTGTGTGTGTGTGTGTGTGTATGTGTGTGTGTGTGTGGGGACAAATGAGGGTGCTGGTATATGTGATCATTCTCAAGGGATGGGTTCTCTTAAACAAATAGTTCCCCTCATTCCCTGAATGCAGTCATGTTGAGTCAGAGGAAACAATTCCGTCATCTCATGGCTTCCCCTTATAATTGAGCATATTAACCTGGAAAGACTCTTAGAACAACTTATAGCATAAAATTAATCTCTTACACCAACTTAGACTATAAAATTAATGTTGTACGCTGGCGCTATAAAACAGAAATTTTAATGACAGAATGTCTTACATAACTGTTTTCAATCCCTTTAAGAGTTTCATTTCCTCATTCAGCACACAGATGTTGTATTAAGGGGTTTATTGCATCATTCTGGGGAATTTACACTAGTTTGAAACAACATTAACACAAAAAACAGACACATGCTACATGAAAAAAGAAACCAAAGAAAGCAAGGAGTTGCTTTGTTATTCCCTCACAAAGACTTGGTTGTAGACACTTTTAAAGGGATAGTTCATCTAAAAATGAAAATTCCTTTGTCTGAAACCCGTATGACTTGTCCAAACTATGAAAGTGATGACCACGTCTTGTCAAGCTAAATTTTTAAAGCATTATTTTTAGTAATATACATTAATATAGTGTACAAGTAAGTGCTATTTTAATGGTGGAGCTTGTCAGCCCGTGGTCTCTATAAAACTTAGATTTTTGGAAGAGAGCAGCTCAGACATTTATTTTACTTCATATCTTCTTTGGTGTTCCATAGAAGAAAGATAAGGTTTTCAATCATAACAAAATTTTTATTTTGGGGTGAACTATCCCTTTAAGTATAAAAGGCTGGTGATTATACTGTATATATAGCAAGAGCTTGACATGGAAACTCCTAACAAACCCTGGAAATTAAGAGAGTTCCACTTCGGCTAGAACAGGAAATGAGCCATCAGCCATGCCAGTTTACCCAGTGTAGCCTACTCCCTTCTCTAGGAGCCAACAGGATACTATGAGTAACAGAGCTGTGAGCTGTTTCAGTCCACGCTAGCTTCTCTTTCCTGTTAACATACCGCACCACTGCACAGAATATACCAGCAAACAACAAATCACCATGGAGATGATGAGCTGTAACGATGCAAGACTGTAAGCCTCTAATCTGATGCCACTGCTGCAACCACTAAGCAAACATGGCAACGGTCAGCACATTATTGTGCAGAATTTGTCTCTATACATCAAAACAGCTCTAATTTAAATCACAAACATTCCTCTCAGGCACCAGACCGATCTCATATGTGTGGGTGGAACGTTCTTTAACTTGGGGAGGGTGGTTGTATTGACAAAATGCTGAGAAAGCTACATGTTTTCTGACCTCTGCTTAATAGTCAGCACATGTTTAGATAACATACTGTCCTTATAGAGCAGACTGACACAAGATACATATTTACCAGCTATGTATATAGTGGCAACAGAGTTGCCTCTCCTTTAGTATTTCTGGAATAGAGAAAATGTGATCACTAACCACTGACCTCTCTTTTCCTCTGAATGAGAGAGGAAGTACTTATTCTAATATGATAGGCTATCTACAGGACATCCAGCAGCTGGGAACACACACACAGCTTGGAAAATCCTTGCTTATCTCCCTAAAACAGGACCCCAAATGTTGATCATGCGGACCCACTTCTGTCATTGTACATCAACGCAAGCAAGGGAAACAAAATCGTCAAGCTCAGAAAAGATTATTTCTTGTTTTGAGGTTTTTTTAATGACGAGAAATGGAGATAAATCTGATTTAATGACCCTTTACACAAAAAAATAATTCAAGACTCATGTCTTATTCAGTATTTATCTTGTTTTCCAGTTTTAAAAAAATCAAGATCAACACAAGAAAACAAAAATTGTATTACCCCAGTCTCCAGAAATGTTTCTTATTATTATCAATGTTGAAAATAGTTGTGCTTCTTAATATTTTAGGGTAAAGCATAATACATACAGCATTTATTCAAAATTCAAAACTTTGGTTTATTAATACATTTAAGATGTATTTGAACAATATATATGAAAACTATCAGGTTAATTTTAAAGATTAGATTTTTTTTTTACTTTAAACAAGACTAAAATACTTATTAAGAAAGTGTTTTTTTCCCAGTATATTTGACTAGAAACTACATTTATTATCATCAGGGTGGCTACTTTTTAAACAGAGGTGTGAACTTTGTCACCTCAAAAAGCCCTTTTGATAAATAAATGGAAAACAAGCATGGGAACTGTCTAAATAGTGCAATGATACAAATGTGTGTCAGTGTCAGTGCTGTTGAAAGAACACTTGTTCTCCACTCAGCACAATGCCACCATTGACCCTTTTCTCCTGGTCAAAAGTCAGAGGGCAGTAAACAGCCAAACAACTTCTCCTAGAAAACCACATTGGTTATAAACCACATTGATTCGTAATGTGCGTTGTGCACTATGTCTCTATGGAGCTCTTGTTGGTCTTGGTGTTTCCTCTCATTAGTCCTATCTGTCAACACAAGGCTAACCTCATCAACTCCAGATTTCTCTGGTAAGTGTTTTTCTTTCATTTTGTGGCTATGATAGAGGAAATACAGCATGCTGTCTTGGAGCTAAACTCCCAAAGGAAAGAGGACATTCCGTATTTTGTCTTTTACACAGTCCTTGTCAACAATCTGTAGAGCATCAGCTTAAGAGAGACGGGTGTCCCTTCCTCCTCCATTGTTTGAGCACAATCCATATAGGAAGGCAAAGCAATATTAACCCATTCTGAACCAAAGACAAACATTTTGTGTTGAAACTAAAGGTTAAAGAAATGTATAATATGTTATACTGTGGGCAATAAACACTAGAAAATACACTCAAATACACCAATGCATATAATGCCAACAGCAGTGTTCCGGATGTCATAGTTCTGTAAAAAGTCATAATTTTATATTTTGATTACTTCAGGCATTTAAGTGACACATTGTTTCAACTGTTTATGACTGTGTTTCTGTGCCGCCACCCCCCCCCCCCCCCACACACACACACAAACAAAACAAAATGGCTTTAAGAGTGATAATCAGCCAAGAATGGCTCATTGTGCTTATTTGTGAGTGTGTCTTTGCCTGGCACTGCATAACAGAGAGCTCTACAGATGCAGAATGGCTTAACCCAAGAGAGATAGAGAGAGAGGTACAGGCCAGACATTACCCTTGATCCAGTTCCTTCTCATTGAATACTCATGGATATGGTCCAATTTTATAAACATAACACGCTTGGAATCTGAGCAGTGTGGAAAAGTGGAGGATAAGAAAGAGAAAAATGCACCTGGGGAGGGAAATGTTCTACAGTGTCCCTCATTTATGTTCTCCGCTTCATAAAATCTAAATCTCAAATCTGCAGTACAGTGAACAGGAAGACCTCTTTCAATTTCCTGTTCCTGACCTCTGCCTCTCTCTTTCACTGCAGTTTTATATTTGAAAGATACAAAATTCCTGAGGCAATTTTCAAAATAAACTATGTGCAATGAAACAATAGAAGCTAACTTGAAATTTAAACTATTGATAAAGTTGATTTATGATTGCCTATAGATCATTATAGATATAGATTTTATTTACAATATCCCTTCCCAAATCACAACAATTTATGATCAATACAATGTTATTAATAACTGAATAGGCTCACCAAAGGGCAAAATGATTAACTTTTTTAAATTTATTTTTATTAGTTTTCCTGTCCTGTGTTCTGACGGCACCAGTTAGAAATCTCTGTTATTGTATTACTGAATTTGTAAGATTAAAACAGCACTTGTATTAGAAAACTGAGAAGAGCTTTCTACATCATAATGTCAACCACACCTTGCAATTGCAAGATTAGATAAGCGAGGGAGTTGGTTTGTCCATTGTCATATTGCTGGATTTGCACATATAAGTGTACAATTGTGGTCTACAATGCCATTGTGTAATGGGTTTTCTAAATGCATTTACAATGCCTTGTTTGAATGCTGAGCAGTGCCTTTACTCAGCAACGGTGATTCTCAACTGATGTTTCTGGCCCACTTAGTATATCAGTCTATTTTTCCCCTTAGATTACCTCCACAGGATCTTGAAGAACCACACTGCCCATGCCTGTGATGGAGAGACGCTGTCCATCAGATGCCCTACTAGAACATCTGTGGCTGTCCTCTCAGCATTTTATGGACGTCGTGTCCCGAGTCCATATCTATGCCCATATGCAAACCCAAACATAACAGAGGAAAACACTGACTGTATATCAACAACCGCCATTCAGGTAACATTAATCTGCATTTACTCATTCTCTACACTCTAAAAAAAAAAAAGGTTCTATATGGCACCAAAAATGGTTCTTGGCTCGTAATCATAGGGGAACCTTTTTTTAGTGCTAAATAGCACCAATTTTGGTGCTTCAGTGGTTCTTCAGCGGTTCTTCAGAGGTGCTATATAGCACCTTAGTCAAAGAACCGGTGAAGAACCTCTGAAGAACCACTGAAGCACCAAAATTGGTGCTATATAGCACTAAAAAAGGTTCCCCTATGATTACGAGCCAAGAACCATTTATGGTGCCATATAGAACCTTTTTTTTTAGAGTGTAAAACTCCTGTATATAACTCTTAATGATTGACGAATTTGAGTCAGAATCAATTTTTATGGCCAGAAAGTGATGTCTGAGTGCCAGGATCGACAGGAGTGTCAGATTCCTGTGGTGAGTCCTGTATTTGGTCAAGATCCCTGCCCTGAAACCAGCAAATACATCATTGTCTCCTACAAGTGCAAGCCTGGTGAGACACCTGTAGGCCTATTGTTCTTCACTTTAGCGATATTGTAACCGAGCAGCACATCAATGATTTTTCTTCTTCACAGAGCATCATCACTCGAGAACTGTGTGTGAGAATGAGCGGCTGAAGCTGGCCTGTAAGAATGACACGGTTCTGGCCATCTATTCAGCCACGTTTGGCCACCTGGAGCACGACAGTCTTGAGTGCCCTCAAGAGGCTAAAACCAAAACGGACATAGGTCTGACAATAAAATAACACACTTCTCCCATCTAGTGGAAAGGTTTTGCTACAACAGCAGAGGCAGTAAAATTTGTGTTGAAATTAATTTGATGAGATATTGCTTAAAAGCCTGTTTCCCGTTAGAGTGCTTGTCTCCGTCGGCCTTGAGGAGGGTGTCGAGGAAGTGTCATGGCAGGACGAACTGCTCTTTGTTGGCTGATGCTCAGGGTTTTGGAGACCCCTGTTTCCCTGGCACCAGAAAGCACTTGCGAGTTTCCTTCACCTGCGGTGAGTTTCAAGAGGTTTAGAAAACCTACAATCACCATAGCTATTCATTAGGTACTGTTGACGCATGCATAAAAATACTTACTTTGTTCGTGTGCATTTAAGTACCACGGTATCTACTGGAAGATGTTGGACGTGGAAACACAGATCCTTTCTTGCTCTCTGACTATACGCATGGTAAGAAAAAGAAGATTATGGTGTAGGCTAAATTATCTTCATTGCTAAGCTAATTTTCATTTTAATAAACCGGCTTGTATTAAAAAGATGATTTTAACATAATAACTGCGACTCATTCCATGTTGTGAGAAGGCCTATTGGAAGTGAATAGGCCCTACATGACAGGAAAGATATACAACTGTGGTCAAAAGTTCACATGTAGCCTATTGCAGACTCTGCTAAATGATTTTAACAAAATAAAAGTTTTTTTTTTTTTTGTAATTGATTCTCAAGTGTTGTTACCATGTATTTTTGTTTTGTGATGGCTATTCATGAGTCTCTTTTTCATCCAGTTAAACAGCCCAGTGTTTTTCATAAAAAAACATCCAGGTTCTGCACATTCTCTTGTTTTCCAGCATCTTCTGCATATTTGAATCCTTTCCAGGGACTGGAATGATTTTGAGATCCATATTTTCACATAAACAACAATTGAAAAAGGTGTAGCCTAAACTGAAAACACTGATGCTAAAGAAGGCAACAAGTTGCATTAACAGTCAAACGAAGATGAATGTAAACTTTTGAATGGGGTCATTTTTATTTAATTCAGCAGTGTTGGGTGTAATGCATTACTAAGTAATAACTTACTTTTCCCTTGAAAACGTAAATATTTTTTGTAATTTAATTACAGTTACTTCTGATGTAATTGTTTTAAACTATAACAATTCTATAAAACAATAGAGGATTTAACGTCCACATTTTACATCTAATGTTAATGTTAACCTTCTCCCTTTAAATATTTTGGCCAGTTCAAGAATAATTTATGGAATTGTATAGCCTATTATTTATTTGAACTATTTAAAAGAGCAGTTTCATGTCTGTCCTTGTATATTGTTTAAATGGTCGATATTGATATGGGATTTAGAAAGTAATTAAATACATTTTTTAGAGAGAGTAATTAGTACAGTAATCTAATTACACTATTGAAGATGTATTAATAGCTAATGGCTCACTTTATAGAGTAACTTACCCAAATTCAGCTATTATTTTGTCTTGTGGTCCATCTAAACATCTGTATGTGAAAGAGCATATTCAGGCATACTAAATCAAATTTTAAAAAATATTAATTTTATTATCCTTCTTATTTTGTTAAAATTATTAACATTTTGCTGATTTGTTCAAGGTGTATGTATAATTTTGACCACAATATGACATACTGCCAGTCATTGGTTGTTGGCGGTCCTGCTGACTGCGGGATCCAATCCCCTCCTCTTCCCCCTTCACAGGAGGGTGGTATACTGGCCCTGGTGTGTCCAGACCACAAAACATTTTCACCAACTCTCTGGAAATGTTTTCCCAGATCCAGGGTACGTTAGATGTGTGGCCTGATCACAGAATGTTTAGATGATTTGATGCCATTTTTATTTAGTATTTGCTTTTCTTTTTTTTGTGATTTAATTATTTTTCTTTTTTTTTTATTAATTTTGCAAATGCAAACATACATTTTATATACAGTATGTACCAGTAACATGAATATAATACAAAAAACTAAATCAATGCAAAAACAATTAATATTTCTTTGTGGTTTTCTAACATCAGCAGTCAGCAATTGCCTTCTCATACTAATTAATTTAATCTCTTCTCCTCTTCATTGTTGAATGTATATGTAACGAAGGTTACGCTTAAAGATGATAAGGGCTGATTTTGATTGCAGTGAACCAGGTGTGTCGGTCAGAACACCACAGAGAGAAGCATCAATTTGAACTGATTTTATTTTCACTGGTATGGAATATTAACAGGAGAGGGAGTCAGCCTTTACATGAACCTTAACAAGAAGGAGTTT
Source organism: Gobio gobio (assembly GCF_949357685.1). Classification (NCBI taxonomy): domain Eukaryota; kingdom Metazoa; phylum Chordata; class Actinopteri; order Cypriniformes; family Gobionidae; genus Gobio; species Gobio gobio. The sequence continues at coordinate 31,078,203 of NC_137109.1, read as the reverse complement.
GAGCTAAACAGTGCAGTGGACTGTGGAGGGCTTCCTTTACGGCCTGCAGAGAGAATGGATCCTAACTTTGCTTGACCCTGAAGGTGATGGCCGATAAACATGCAAAGGGACAATGACCCAAATGCGTGAGCAGGTTGAGCACATTTAGTGGAGACTTAGATTCAGTAGGTGCACAGTCAGTGAGTCCTGCTTTAATTGACGTAGAACTGGCTCATAAGTGGGCCGAATACTCATTAACAGACGTAGACGTGTTTGGTATGCTCGTAGTTGAGATGTAGATGTACAGTATTATGAGTGTGTGGTTTCTCTGCAACACACAAAGAGCAATACTCAAATAACAGCAACATCAGTACAGATAATCATCATTCACATACTGACTATAGGCTGCTCCCTTCAGACAATGACAATGATCCATAAACACCTGATATAACATTTCCATCACATTTACTTTCACTATTTATCTACATTATCTACTAAAACATTATTAACATTATAATTCTGAACTTTGAAGATCCACACATAAGTTATAATAACTGGCACGGATTAGTTAACATTGCCATGTAACATTATACAGCCGATCACTGCCTCATTAAAGATAACGAGCATCAATCAACATTGAAGGAGTAAAGTACTCACTCGTTATAGGACGCACACAAACACAAGAAACATCTAATCAGAGTGATGCACGTCTTCAGCCGTTCCTGAATGCGGCAAACTGATTTCGGACAGCTGCTGAGGTAATCTGCTGTTCGCGCCGTACTGAATGAACAGTGTCTCTTCCGGTTGCTCGCGCCACAGACTTTCATAATAAGAGTCTCACTAGAGTAGCGCAAGTGCTCTGACATTATCATAAGTGGCCTTTTGCACAGTATTGTTTATTACATTTTAAATGTTCACTTAATTTCTTTTCTTCATCTTGGCCTCTCTTTTCCATTTCCTCAAGGTCTTCCGGAGACAGTGGCTTTATACTTTGTCTCTGGTATATGTGCTGGTCTGTTCTTCTTGCTGTGTTTGTTCGGTCTCAAATCCACTCTGATTAGAGATCTGAAAGACTTGGCGTCTGAGCTAGGAGATGAGCTAAAGTCCTCCCACAGGTCACAGGGAGGACTAATAGAGGATTTTGATGACGATGATGCCTCCTTGCGTACTTCTTTTCGCAACCTAACACGCTCTTATCACACGCCAGACGTGTTCAACCAAGAGATGATAATGACAGTGGTGATGGAGGACAGAAGGGATGAGGACAAACCTGAGATACCAAATGGAGACGTCTGGCCCCATATCAACTCCAGCCCTTATGCCATGCACAAAATCAAAACCTCCTCTGCCTGATACTAATGTTCTCTGCATATCTGATTGTTGACTGTTTTCTTTAATAAAACAAACACTAATTATACTATTTAACATGAATGATATCCAAGATTAGATTGTCTGGATCTTAAATGTGTAACAAGAATGACATCCGTGACATCCTTATCAAGCCCACCTGCTTGTGTTTTTATAGACTGTATTTATGTATACATTTTCATTTATGTATAATTCACTGTTTATTACTGGTTTATTAAATGAGTGGAGATGTAAGACAGTTATCTTATTTATTTGGATGTTGTGCACATTGAAAATAAAATATATTAGTGTCCAAACCAGGTGGAATTGGTTTAAAATAATTGTATCTAAAACCGGGTTGTGTTTAAATAAAAGGCTGTATACTGGGAAGTTGACAAATAAGCAATAATGAAGAAAAATGCATATTGTTATAGTGTGAAGTCTGATGTTTGAGAAAATATAAGGGGTCACTAACTTGTCAATTCTTTCAGTTTTTTTTTTCAAAATGTTTACTGAAATGTCCTATGGTGTGACATAGCAACAATTAAGAATATGGTGTCGCACCATAAGACAACAAAACGTAACACTTTTATAGCGGTTCCAAAAAAGTTAAATATTTGAATAATTCTGAGACAAAATCTTACCATTCAGGGCTTCAGTAACATGACCTTGAATTGGGTCCTTCAAATAATTAAACTTGTCAGTGGAATTGCCCGATTTAAAATCAGGATATTGTGTCACACCGGAGGGCATGGTTTTCAGAGACAAAATGTAGGCCTACAGGGAGTGCAGAATTATTAGGCACGTTGATTTTCTGGTCATATTTTTTTTCCAGGCACATTTGACCAATTCCAAACCACAGTAATCCTAATAACTGCTATTGATTTAGTATTTAATAATGTATAAGTGATATATAATTGTTCATGAAGGCTGGAAATGAAAATCACCTTATATTCAGGTGTGCAGAATTATTAGGCATGTTTTCTTTTACAGATAAATTGAGCCAAAAAAGAGATTTAACTCAGACTGAAAAGTCAAAAAGTATTAAATGCCCATGAGAAGGATGCAATACTAATGCAATACTAGACATTGCAGTTAAGGCATGACCATTGGACAGTGAAATGCTCGTTGGGTCAGCAGGATCTGACAAAAACAGGTGGTGAAGAAAAGACACCTTTTAACCGCAAAAGAATTAAGAATTAAGGTGAAGAATTAAGGGTGAAACCATCAGGAACCCTTTAGTCTCCAGCGCCACCATTTTCCAGAGCTGCAACCTACCTGGAGTCTCCAGAAGTGCAAGGTGTCAGGATCTCAGAGACTTCAGTTAGGTAAAGAATCCTAAAAAATGACCCCCACTAGATAAGAATCACAAGCTGAAGTGTTGTAAAATACATGAAGAAGGTTTTTTTATAGGCTTTATGGACAGATAGGTTGAGAGTGACTCTTGAAGGACCAGCACCACATCCTCTAGTACCACTGTTTGAAGAATTCATCTTCCAGAATCTGGCAGTACGTTTTGGGAGTTCATTTTAGTCCATCCTGAAGTCCGTTTTGCAGAGATGGACTAAAAATGAACTCCCAAAACGTACTGCCAGATTCTGGAAGATGAATTCTTCAAACAGTGGTACTAGAGGATGTGGTGCTGGTCCTTCAAGAGTCATTCTCAACCTATAAAACCTATAAAGCCTATAAAAAAGCAGGCTTCATGTATTTTACAACACTTCAGCTTATGATTCTTATTTAGTGGGGGTCATTTTTTAGGATTCTTTACCTAACTGAAGTCTCTGAGATCCTGACACCTTGCACTTCTGGAGACTCCAGGTAGGTTGCAGCTCTGGAAAATGGTGGCGCTGGAGACTAAAGGGTTCCTGATGGTTTCACCCTTAATTCTTCACCTTAATTCTTAATTCTTTTGCGGTTAACAGGTGTCTTTTCTCCGCCACATGTTTTTGTCAGATCCTGCTGACCCAACGAGCATTTCACTGTCCAATGGTCACGCCTTAACTGCAATGTCTAGTATTGCATTAGTATTGCAACCTTCTCATGGGCATTTAATACTTTTTGACTTTTCAGTCTGAGTTAAATCTCTTTTTTGGCTCAATTTATCTGTAAAAGAAAACATGCCTAATAATTCTGCACACCTGAATATAAGGTGTTTTTCATTTCCAGTCTTCATGAACAATTATATATCACTTATACATTATTAAATACTAAATCAATAGTAGTTATTAGGATTACTGTGGTTTGGAATTGGTCAAATGTGCCTGGAAAAAAAATATGATCAGAAAATCAACGTGCCTAATAATTCTGCACTCCCTGTATAAAGTTCCCACGCTTTTAGAAATTGATGGATGAAACAATATATAGGCTGTCATTTACTAAATTAGACACTTGTAAAATTATGACTGAGGTATTTATTAACATTTGTATGATTTTCTTTTTAATGTATAAAAGTTGTAATTTACTGAACCATGCTTGAGACAGTCACACCATAGGACAATTTTGAGATTTGGCTCAAAATATAAAAAAAAGGGCTGTTTTAATATCAACAGGTCAATGTAAGACAAATAAATGTTTAACCATTTACTGTATTTTAAATGATGACAATGCTAATTATATTCATTTTAATCTTGTGTGATTGCTTGTCACATCAACACCCCTACTACACTTGCAAGTTGCAACACTGTTTATCCTTCTAAAGAAAACATTATGCAACCTTTAGGACTATATCCGTTGATAGGCTATTTGAAATTCATAGTTAATGAAGCAACAACCCTCGGATTAAAATGAGGGCGTTTGACGAAGGCTCTGCAATGACAAATATTTAAACAGTGGAGTGAACTATACTGTTTACAGTGAATATGCGAAAAAGTTGGGTATCTTTGACGTCCCTGAGCAGCGCATAACACACCCAGCGATGTTGCTGCGTCCGGGAGAACGCGGTGATGAGGACCTCGAAACTCATTCGTGACCGGTGACGTCTTGCTACATATTTTCTGGTCAGCGTAAACCGTAAACCCGAACATTGGTTTATAAACGCGACAACACAACCGTCATCTACCGTGACCACTCTCTCTGTTTAAGCCCAAATTTGATACACACGTACTCGATAAGCGTTGTTTTATCCGGAGTTCAATGACTCTGCACCGGCTCACAAGCTGAATTGCACTATTTTATTTATCGTCTAACTTACTCCACTTCTTTTTGGAGGAGCGAGTGAACATTGATTTAACGGTGTTTGTTGTTACTTAAACCCGTTTTTACGGGGCAAATTCCCCCCGAGCGAGCGATGTGTTGCGATCACCCCGGAAGGCCAGCTCTTCTGCACGGGCGGTGAGGGGTGGAGCCTGACATGAGAAAACACTCGAGCTGCTGAGTTTAGCCTGTTAGCTAGCCGCCTGACGGCTTTAATTCAACACACTTTACAACATTCACGATGGAGCATTCATTCGGGATTTCAGATAGCCATTGTTTGGCCGTATCCTTTATTTTGGAGCTCGGTTGTTCATTTTCAATTTGTTAAGAGCAATAGTAGTGTCTTTTAAAGTAATGTAGCCATGTCTTGTTAGCCTAGCTGTAATGGTAAAAATAACATGTATTTTCGTTTTGTCAGTGTAATAAAGAGGCATAACAGAATGCAATTTCTTTCATTTTTGTTGCTGTTTTCTCTGTCACTGCTGAGACAGAAGTGTAGTAGTAAGCGTGTTGTTTATCTAAACATACTCTCGCTGCTCTTACATTCTTAGGAATAACTTGAACAGCATTATGTGACATTGTCATGTCACTTGATATGAATGACATGTTGCAGCTGCTGCATGCTATAACGAGAATTACGCTTTTGTGGATTTGTACGCATGTTCGGACTTGCCCCTATTTGTTTTTATTACTTGCACAATGAAGTTGTATAAAGTCCAAAAAGTTATTTGATTTTGTGAGGGAGGGAGGGAGGGAGATGAAGCATGAGAGCCTTCAATCGTCCCACTTTTCCACCCTTTTTCCTCTGCCGCTTGCTATTCAGTTGAATCCTTGACAGTGTTTTTCCCCCCAGACGGTTAGAGGACACGAGCTTAGAAACGGACAGAAAGAACCAAGACTTCTGTCCCTGTTACAGTGTTCTGGACAGTTCAAGTGAGTAGACTTCGATCTCAGTTTGTCATTTCATGTTATTAAGAGGGCTTTGCTTTTATGTGTATATCCGGATTAGTTGCAACAGAAAATGTTAAAGCCTCAGAAAGTTGAGCAGCTGTCCAATCTCTGTTGGACTGAACTGCTCATTCTGTCAGGTGGCTCATTGTTGCTGCCTGTCTGTCTGTGTTATTAGACTGATGATTGTGTGCTCGTTTTTAGCCTTTTTGACATGATTAGTAACTAAACCCACTAACACAGGACGTCTAATTGGTAGTTATCTAACCAGCATCTCTATCTTGAGAATGCAGCTGACTTTTAACAGGCTGCTATTTGTTTTTTAATACGACATGACTCAATTCATGATTATGGACGCTTTTTACTGACTGTGATGAAGCATTCCCACAGTTATTATATATTATGTAAGCTTTATTGTATTTCCATTTCCTAAAAAAAAAAATTATAATGTACATAACACTACATTTTGTTATATTACCTTCTTGGCATTACATTACGAAAAACAACAAGAAAGAAAATAGTTAACAGCTGCAAGGGTGTTTCTTATACAATGGCTGTGGAAATGGCAGTACATTTGACATATTTGACATAATTTGACATATTTCTGTCCTCTCACCACCATAATCAAACTGTCTCTATTTTTCCTCTTTTGGACTTGGAAACTATTTCCATGGTTTTTTATTTTGCTATTGGAGCAAACAGGAATGCAAAAATCATATTTGCTGTAGTGTCTGGTCCATTATATTTGAATCTATTTTGCTGGTTACTATAGATGTGAGAAGACTCTGTGAAAGATTGTGCAGTGAGATTGTGTTTAGTCAGTGTGTGTTAGAGCTGCGGTGGTGGATGCCAGCGTGCTACCCATTATGCTGCATTCCACCTCGGTGTCCTAGAGCCTAATAAGCCTCACATGAGCACACAAACTCTTTAACTGTATTATAAGTGTACACACTCAGCTTTACTCAAAGCTCGGGGACTGACTGTGTAAAAAAGGTCAAAATGTTATTTGTTGAATCCTTTTGTAATGAAAAGGATCTCCTAAAATAAGACTCATAAGACATCAACTCAAACATCAGTTGTGGTAAACCAACGGACGCTCAAGCATGTTCGCTTGACCTGCAAAAACCAGTGAGGTTTGTCCTCGTGTTACGCAGCATGTTCGATATTCTGCAAGAACCAATGAGGTTCATTCTTGTGTTACACAGGATGTTTGAGCTTCCACAAGAACCAATGAGGTTTGTTCTTGTGTGTCAAGCAGGTTCGGTGTAGCTTCTGTTCACTGATTAATGTTTATATGTGAATAAAAGCCTAAATTCAATCTGTTCATCATATAAAGTGATCGAGTCTCTTTAGAAAATTTGGACTAAACTGCTCGACTCATATGGATACGTTTGAAACTGAACTGCTGGAGCATCTTTCTATGGAGCACTGAAGGTATAACAAGATAATAAAAGTATAGCCTATTACATGATGTTTCATTTAGCCTGACAGACCTTTGGGTTGATTTTTGAGCTGCATTCGTGCATTGTCAATTGAACTTTTAATGTGGAAATGAGTGCCATGGTTTAACCTCAGAAAGGACGGAGATATTTTTGGCATGAGCAGATTATACCCATCATCACTACAATGGGCTATTATTTGTATTGATTGAATGTGAGATTGCTTAGCAAGTCTAGGCCAAATTTCCCTTGTTCATGAGTGCTGTGTTTCCTGGCAACAGCATCCATTACTGCAGTTATTGTCTTCTGAGACTAAGAGAGGGGGCTCACTGGCAGCACAGAGGGGTTCTAGTCTTGCCTCCACGTGTTTGCATGGCATACTCAGACAGGGAAATCTGAAGGTTTTTCCAATAATCCACTGTAATTGAATTTCCCATGGAGTGGAATGGAAGCAAGACCATGTTGAGAGGAACCTGATGCCCTGGAGTTGGCACTGTTATTGTCAGAGAGTGAAATATGGTCTGCAATTAGCCCTCCAATATGCATTTAGCCTGCTGCATTTCTATAAGCTTCCCTCCACCCTCTGTATTCTGAAGCCCTATTTTTGATGAGATAAGATTATGCTGGACCATAGTGGAAATATGAGATATACACTACCGTTTAAAAGTTTGGGGTCAGTATGTTTTTTTTCATGTTTTTGACAGAAATCTATTTTTTGCTCATCAAGGCTGCATTAATTTGAGAACAAATACAGTAAACATTTATATTGTGTAATATTCTTGCCATTTAAATAACTGTTTTCTATTGTTGTATATTTGGAAATGTAATTCCTATAATGGCAAAGCTGAATTTTCAGCATTATAACTCCAGTCTTTAGTGTCACATGATCCTTTAGAAATCATTCTTAAATGCCGATTTGCTACTCAAGAAACATTTCTTAGTATTATCAATGTTGAAAACATTGTCAATGTTGATGTTCTTGTTAGAAACTGATACAATTTCAGAAGTTCACAAGAACAGCATTCATTTGAGGAAATCTTTTGTAACATTATAAATGTTTTTACTGTCACTTTCGATCAATTTAATATCCGTTAAAAAAAAAATTCTTAAAAAAAAAAATCTTACTTACCTCAAATATTTTAACGGTAGTGTATCATTCTCAGTGTACTGTATGCTGAACAGAAAGGGTGTTATCACACTGTTTTTTTTTTTGTTAAAAAACTGAATATATGTTTAAATCCCGGAACAATAAGTGGAATTCTTATTAGATAGGTTATGCGCTCTTGTATGACTTTTCATGAATGAGTCTCTTGTTGTTAGGTTGGATATTTTGGCAAACCCTGAAGCAATTGTATTAAGCCCAGTTGCCCAGCTGTCCATCCCCATCAATAACCATTTTCAAATAGTTCGAGGTAAGTTTCTAATGACTATTTAGTGTTTACAGAATGAATTTGTAACAGTGTAAATACATTTGCTCTCTTCTTACTATATTGTTTTCCCTGTACAAACTCACCTTTGGTCTCTGTGAGTAAGGCATAGAAAATAAGCACTGTGTTTGCATAATGAAATCTCTTTCCCATGATCAAATATTTGAAAACCATTTGTCACCATAGACTGGTCATGGTGTGACAGGTCAAACAGGCTATGTTTTATATTTCCTGGTACAGTTCCCTGAAAACCTGTATAATGGGTACCTCTCTCTGTCTTTCTTTTATTTTCCCTTTAGAGGCTGAAGAAGCGCTTCTCATTGACATCTCAATTAACTGTAAGGTTTTTTTAATTAGCCAGCTTTTTAATGTATTTATTTGTTTTATATGATTATTTGGTTTAATTCCAATTTTCACATTTTCTTCCTTGGCCAAGACTTTACGTAGTGTGTTGGAACGATTACATTAGCATAGGATACAATTTTAGTGCATCATTTTTCAAATAAATGTTACATAATTTTTGGCTGAAGCATATCTATCTGACAATATACATAAGTAGTATACTGTAGCAGCATTCAGCTTAAGAAGTTTATTGCTACTTTTATCCATTTCATTTTCTTTTTATAATTGGTATGAAATTGCAATAGATTTTATTTTTGTATACTCAGGGAGGTTTCTTAATGCATTTGGCCTTAGTAAATAATTAATGATTTTGATTAGGAGTAAAATGTTCAATGCTCAACAGCGACAGTACGGATTCGTCTTCGAGGCGAGCAAATGCCAGAGCTTCTGCTGGAGCTGCAGGATGATGTGCACACTCAGTCTTTCTTACAGCATGTGACAAAGGCCAAACAGCAAGGTGATATACCTTATTTTCCCTGCACAGGAAGCTTCCACAAACATCAAGCCACATTTCTTATTTATTAACTACTCTGATCATTTATTTACCAGGGTAACCAACACCCAGTTTTATAGGTTTGTCAGTAATGAATGCTTCCTGGAAGAATTTGACCTCTGTGTCAGGCAGAAAGTTTGACAGATATAATTCTTTGGTGTTGGTTTACTTTAGTTTACATTGTTACAGCCACATTCGGGTCAAAGGTTAGACGACCTGCTGCATGATTTCTCTGATTTGTTACCAACTTACCACACTGCTTGTAATTCAGCTCAGGGTATTTGTGTCCTTCAAACTCTTACCTTAGAGGCATAAGCTTCATTTCCTGACATCGTCCATTGGCTGATGTATAATTTATGACAGTGTGCTGAAGTCTACTTAAGGCTGGAATACACTACAGGACTTTTAAAATCTGAAAAGTTTCTAGAACACTGGGCATAATACACTTGTAAATGGCTACAGAGAAAGACTGGATGCCACACACTAAATGACTGATTATCACACACTACCAGACTTTAAAATTGCTCCAAACTCAACAAACTCACTCAAAAAACATGCGCTTTGTTGCAAGGAAACACGTGACAGAAGAAAACAAACATGGATGTGCAGGATTTGACTGCAGTAGTTGTAGTTACTTCTGAGTTGAATAAAAGAGGAACAAACATCCAAGTGGATTTGGATGATCTCTTGTGTGTAGACAGTTAGTATAGGCTGTGCAAATTGCAAATTGTTAGAGAACTCAAAAACATCATGTATTAAAAAAAAAGTCAGTATTGTCAAAATGTCACATTTTTGTATTTAGGATTTGAAAGAAAGAAAAAGAAAGAAAGAAAGAAAGAAAAAGAAAGAGAAAGAAATACAGACAGATCATGTCCAGATAAGGGAAACATTTAAAATAGAAAACCATAACCTGCTTTTCTTGTTTTGTTTTTCTTTTAATTTTAGTTTATTCTGACATGGTCACTTTGTGTAAGTGTACCTGTGCTTAACTTATCTAACCCTAACCCTAACCTTTTTCAGCTTGTATCAAACTATCACTGCTAAAGATGTTTTGAATTTTATTTTAAAGCACCAATTCATAAATACATTAAACATCACTGTTAAATATCCCACCTTTAGTTGAGAAGAAGAGTTCACTTCCCAGGAAGATGGAGCCTGTTGTACCTATTCCAGTCAAAGACTGCATTCCTGTTCCACCTCAAAGAGGAACCTCCAAATCCACCTCAAACAACATCAACAACAGTACTTCAGTAAAGCCCTCAAACACAGGTATGGAATATATTTCTACGTTGGCTTACATGGCCAGATGCACCAAAGACTGTGAACGTTCTGTCACTGCTCTGTTCCTCTCTTTGTTTATAGACTCAGCCTTCTCGCTTGCAACAGATTTTGGTTTTGAAGAAAATTTTAGCAATTTTATAAAAGTGGAAGAGAAAAAGAACAAACAAAACCGTATAGTTGCACAACGTGAGCCACCACCTCCACCATTGCCCCCTCTTCCCCCTCGGAAAGGCACATACACACCATCGACTAATGCCACGGCAGGCCTGACTACTAAAGAAAGGCCACCATCTGCACTGAATGCCACACCTGTCAGAAATGAGTGAGTGCTACTGGTTTTAAATGCAGAAGCCTGTACATTTTCAGCTTTGTTGAACTCAAGTGTTGTTTGTCGTGGCAGATTTCAGTCTGTAGACCGCTCCGTTTCCTGGTCTGACAGCCCGTCCAACTACACCATGAGACAGGCCATGATGAGCAGCCATTCAGGGTCAAGGGAAGGCCTGCTTAAGTATCGCCTCAGCAAGAAAGAGAAAGAATATGTGGACATTAAGAACTTTCGGTGAGTGGCAACATGCCTGGAAACGTAATGGCAATAATTTAGTTTTGACTGATGTTTGACATATGGTTGGGTACCGAATCCCTGTGCCAATATGGCACCGGTACCTATATAACCGGTATGTAACCGGACCGAATTAGAATGTAGATTTTGATGCCTCATTTCAGTGCCACTTAAATTCAAATGTGTTTTCACGCTTTGGCTGGCGCCGAGCCAGAGACAGAAGCCCTCAGCGCTTGTCACGTATCACAACTATTCAGTGTTTTCAACCACATCAGGTTTATTTTAGGTTTCACACTTTTAAATGTACACAAGTACTAGCAAAACACACACACTGATGTCTATGGAAGTGGCAATAACAATCCTTTCAGTTATAATTTGACTACGTGTCTTTATTTATATCAGATACACAGTATATCGTCGCTGCCCGATGAAACTCACGCATGTCCAAAACGGTTACATTTCAGGAAGTGAAAAAAACACCGTATTTCAAAAGCAGCTGAATGTAGCGTTGTCATACTTGGTACGGCATCTTTACATGTAACCATATTCTTGCCAGTGTAATGATATAATCCACATTTGACCAAAATTGAGTTTAAATGGACATGCATGCATATTTTACAGTAACGGTGGTCGATACGCGTTCTTCCGATCATTAATTAGAATGGCCAAGTCGCGTTTCATATTGACAGAGGAATACGCTCAGTTTATTAAATAGCCTACGTCTTAGTTTATTAAATTAGAACTAAACTGTGGAGAGCTTCAATGTCGTACTTTCGTCAGCCAGGTTCACAAATATAAAAATAAATAAAAATATTCGGTGACAATTACTTCGTCTAGACCATTTACCGATAAATAATAGTTGTGAATATATAATAAACTTGAGAACAGTTGTCAAAAACAAACGTTTGCTGATACTTTACCTCACAGTGTTATTCAGCTATCCAGTGCTGAGCTTCGATGAAACTTCACGAGACCGGCGAGATGCTTCCACAGGGCGGGAGATACGCGGCGTGATTGACAGCTTTGACACCAAATGGATATATGAGAAAATCAGATGACATGATTTCACAACTTTTCATTGGCCATTTAGATATGTGAAGCATACTGTATACGGAAATTAACCTGGACATTCAATCCGTCGAAAAATCTCAAAATCGGCAAAATGGACATACGTGGTTTTCATCGGACAGCGACGATATAGTAACTATAGTTTACTCTATTCTTCTCCCTGTTCAACGGTCACTTAGATTCCGTTTCCACCGAAATTACCCGGAACAATTTGTACCAGGAACTTTTTTTACAGGAACTTTTTTCCCCCCAGACCTGCTACTGTCTGCGTTTCCACTGCGGTCTAAAGCAGTGGTTCTCAAACCTGTCCTGGGGACCCCTCGCCATTGCACATTTTGCGTGTCTCCCTAATCTAACACACCTGATTCAAATCATCAGCTCATTAGTAGAGACTGCAAGAGTTGAATTGTGTGTGTCTGATGAGGGAGAAATACAAAATGTGCAGTGGTGAGGGGTCCCCTAGACAGGTTTGAAAACCACTGGTCTAAAGTACCGTGAGGATTAGGCAAATTAGCCCAGAGACGTGGGACTGCGCGCGGCTGCTCCTCCCAGTCAGCGACGGACAATAATAATTTTTGTGCGATACTGTCTGCAACAATAACAAGTATGGAGGAGATGCAAGCAGCGCTGCTTTTGCTAGTTATGTATTGTTTTACTAAATATGTAATTAACAAAACGGTGGAAAAGAGATTAGCACTGATACTAAAGCGTATTCTGAAAGCTCGTAAAGCTAGATTTAAAATAAGACAACGTATGTTATTATCAGCTATCACGGACATTGGCCGTGCGATTTGCTGACGCGCGCCATCGGACAGAAAGAGCAAGACTGATATTTACTGAACGCAGAACGAACCTCGCAAGATATAAATATATATAAATAAAATGCTGCGAGAGCTCAACCAATCAGTATGTTCAGCGCCCAAGTCCCACCCCCAAAAGTTCCGGAACTTTGAAAAAGTACTACCTCGCGAGCAGGGCCGTTTGGAGGGGGAAATATTTACCTGGAACTTCATTTAGACCCTGGTTTCTGCGGTCGAAACACACCGAGTACCACCCCAAAGTTCCTAGTTCCTGGGGAAAGTTCCTGCGGTGGAAGCGCGGCTTTACTTTCATGTATTTCGTGAGATGTGGATGAATTTACGTGATGTAAATCCGACAGCTCCGATTCTCTGAAATAAGTAGTTTGCAGCGCAAACTAACATGGTGGCGGCCATCACGCATTATAGATCAACTAACACACACTCACTTACACATATTTGAACATCAGAATATCAGATAGTTCATGATATAGTTAACAAGTTTGTGAATATTTTGAATTAAAAAGGAAAAACTGAAGAAAAAAAAACGATATAGTTGTCCTACAGCACTATTGCGGCTGTTGTGTGTAATGCGTCGCCATGGAAACAATAAGGCTATGTGTTCTAAAATATTTAGTCAGTGAATATGGTCATATTTCTGCAAAATAATGCTGAACCGTGAAGCTGTTTTGTAGCATACCAAGAATGCAGGCTACTTTGCTGTTATTAGTACTGTAACTGTTATTTAGTGTTAAATTAGGCCTATTTTAGTTGGGTTAGGTGGCTTAGGTTTTACTGTGAATTTGTTAAGTAAATTGTGTTTTATTTCTATTCATATATTTAAGTATACTTGAAACTTTTAATAAATTGTTCAATTTAAAGATTTTTTTTTTCAATAAAAAGCCATTCTTAAATGTTTATTTCACCATCGTTTTGTGGCTTTTTAAAAAGGCATCGATTTGGCACCCTGGTATCGCAAAAAACCCAAACGATACCCAACCCTAGTTTGACAGGTGTTTGAGTGAGTCACTGTATTTTACAGGTTCTTCATGGGCACTTGGAATGTGAACGGTCAGTCCCCTGACAGCAGTCTTAAGCCCTGGCTGGGCAGTGACCCAGACCCTCCAGATGTCTACGCACTGGGGTGAGTGGCAGAACAAGAGCCTCCCGCTCCAAAATAATGAATCTGAAACTGTTAGATCAGATCTGGAAATGCATGTATAGCTTGCAAATGAGGCCATGTTTGAGAAGCCCCATTTATTTGCAATTTTGTGACAAACATAATTGTATTACATCCTTAATAGATCATTGTACATTATACTTTTTCCATTAATGGGTTTGATTGATTAAGGTCATGGTGCTTTCTGCTTTGTCTAATCTTTTCTTGTGTGTTTTGTCAGATTTCAGGAGCTGGATCTGAGCACAGAGGCATTTTTCTACATGGACTCATCCAAAGAACAGTTATGGGTTGATGCAGTAGAGAGAAGCCTCCACCCTAAAGCCAAATACATACAGGTGAGTGAACGAGATTTTTGCTATTCAACATTTAAAATGCAAATAACATTTCTTGTCTTGTCATTCCTTTGGCACCCTGAAAGCAGCATTTGGGAGTCAACTGAAGAAAGTATGTGCAGCTCGCTTTCATTTTATGTGTGGACTTTTTGTGAAGTTCTGCATGCTCTCTTCAGGTCCGTATCATTCGCCTAGTGGGAATGATGCTGGTGGTGTATGTCAACAAGGAGCACAGAGATCACATTAGAGAGGTGGCTTCTGAGTCTGTGGGAACTGGCCTCATGAATAAAATGGTATGTTTGCATTTGTTAAAATAGGAAGTGGTTTGTCAAAACAGGAAGTCATTTTAGCTTTTTATCTTTTGGCATAGAATGCATATCTTTTGTTGTATTTGTATTAGATCTAGTGTAATCTAGAGTGTTATTGATTACACACATGACAGAAATGACCGCAAATCGAATCATACTTCCCTTCTATCAGTAGATCAGTGTCGGTGGCCTGATAAGATTAACCTACTTTTATTACTCCATTACTATAGGGCAATAAAGGAGGAGTGGCTGTGCGTTTTGTGTTTCACAATACCAGCTTTTGCTTCGTAAACTCTCATTTGGCGGCTCATGTGGATGACTTTGAGCGGCGGAACCAGGACTACAAAGACATCTGTGCCCGCATGAGTTTCCACCTGCTGGAATACCCCCCTCTTAATATAGTCAAACATGAGTGAGTGTCATTGTCATCCAATGTAGCCTTTTTTTGAACCCATGATTAGATAACTATATTTTTAAGTGCCTATATTTAAATGCTTCAATGCTTATGATTTCTCCTCTAAGTGTGGTGATTTGGCTTGGAGATCTTAACTACAGACTATGTTTGAGTGATACCAGGGAGGTAAAAAGGCTCATTGATGATAATGAATTACGGAAGCTTCAGGAGTATGATCAGGTGAGCCTTGGGGATGATGCCTCTTTATTATAATGCTTTATCTTTTATTTTATTTATTTATATATATATATATGCGTGCGTGCGTACGTGCGGCAGCTCTTTAAGTGGTAGCCAAATATAGACTTCCATTTTTGCTCTGAAAGCTCACTTAATTGCATCTTCTGTTTTTTTACTTTGCCAGCTGAACATCCAGAGAAAGACTAAACGTGCCTTCACTGATTTCATGGAAGGGGAGATTAATTTCATCCCAACTTACAAATATGATGCTAAATCAGATCGATGGGACTCAAGGTAAAGTTTTTGGAAATCAGGAGGTCTTCCTTTATACATAATTGTTTGAAGATCACTTGCTGTTAAAATGCTCTTAAAGTAAAAAAATAAAAATAATACGTTTTCACGTCATGACTTGGTTTTGTCCTCTGGGGTGTGTTGACAGTGGAAAGTGTCGAGTCCCTGCCTGGTGCGACCGCATCCTCTGGAGAGGGAGCAATGTAAAGCAACTTCACTACCGCAGTCACATGGAGCTAAAGACCAGTGACCACAAACCCGTCAGCTCTGTCTTCAGTATCGGGGTGAGGTTAACTCCATTCATCATGTTCATCATAAAGGAGTTGAGAACATCACATTGATTTTATGTGTGTGCTGCAGGTGAAAATGGTGATAGAGCAGCGCTACAAGAAGATTTTTGAAGAGATTGTGCGGGACATGGACAGAATGGAAAATGACTTCCTGCCCTCTTTGTCCCTAACCCGACGGGAGGTGAGTAATGAAAGGGAGACACACGGGTCAGTGTATTCTCTGACAAACTCTGCATCGATCCTCTGGCCTGCCTCCGTTCTTTCTGAGATTCCACCATATATCAGTGGAGGGTCAATAATGTTTGCACAATCTTAGCACTTCTCTGGACTGTGAGTGGATTATTGGCTAATCACATGTGCCATAATTGCTTTTAGACTAAATGCTCTGGGAAGGTGTCTTTAAAATAGAAAAGACTATAGAAATAAACTGATCACCATCACCTGGAATCACTGCATCAGTGCACACTAACCGAAAGGTAATAAAAGGTAATAAAAACATAACGGTACATTATGTAAGGTCTTTATACTCCACTGAAAACATAGTTATGTATATTATATTGCATTTCTGTCAATAGATCCTCATAAATACTACACACTGAACCTTTAAAGGATTTGTTGCTAACATATTAGTGCCAGATACCACAGCACACCTTCAGGGGTCTAGTGGAGTCCACGCCTTGACGTGTCAGGGCTGTTTTGGGAGCAAAAGGGAGACCAACACAATATTAATAATGTTATCCCTGATCGATGTATGTCTATGTGGTGTTTTTAATATGCTTTTAGACAAGCCATGTGCAAATTCATAAGTCAACACCATTGCTGAGTATTTTCTCCTTAAAACTGCAATGACCCAAAGACAGTCTGAAAAACGCAGTTTGAAATCCCTCTTGTTCTCTGCGTCACAAATATGTTGTAACTGGTGGGCTTTAGCATAGCATTAACTATGCTGCGAAGCAGGGGGTTCTCGAGAGAAGCCATGTAATCCCGGTATATTTTTCTGTTGATATGAAAAACCTGGTACATTTTAGCAATATAGCAGGTGAATTATGTATAACATTGTATATTACAATGCTATGATGAAGTATATGCCTTTCTCCACTGATGTTCTAAGTTGAAAAAACATTTCTAGGGATGCTGATTTTTAAAAGGCAGCTGTCTGACTTTGAGATGGCAAACGGGAACATGGTTTGCTTAACATTAGCAACACATTATTAGCTGTTTGATAACATAGTCAAGCAAAAGGCTAATCATAATAATTACCGTTGTGTGTCTGACGTTGTAGAGAGCAATACGTTAAACTCATTACCATTCTGATACATCAACTCAGGACTAGACAGCCCTGTATAATTCACTCTTCCACTTCATCTGAGTTTCTGGTTCAAACATATATGGCTGAATTAAACCAATATTTCCACTTGCCATTGTGCAGCATTTATTAAAGTAAAGTTGACCGAGACTAGGTGTAGACCAAGGTTGTAGAGTTTCATTAAAGCTATTTTAAGGCATGGATAATTTTTTTTCATTTGATTTTTTTTTTTAAATATGCCATTTTGGTGATCAAAGATGAGTTTTAAGGGATAAAAGTGTTGACTACAGGTGGACTTTAATGGATGCATTAAATTTATCAAAGGGGACAGTAAAGACATTTATAATGTTACAAAAGACTGGAGTAATGTCTGCTGAAAATTCACTTTTGAATGGTAGTGTATGAGGCTGTAGACACACACACACACTACCATTCAAACAGATGTTCATGTTATCCCTGTTCTTTATTCCATAGTTCATCTTTGAGAATGTGAAGTTCCGTCAGCTGCAGCGTCAGAGTTTTCTCATCGCTAATGATGGACAGGTTGCTTGCACCTTTGCCTTCATTCCCAAACTCAATGACTCTCAATACTGTAAGCACTGGCTACGTGCTGAGCCCAGCGAAGGGGTACTAGACCCTAGTGAGTATCTCATATGGCATTTCAGCCCTGTATTTTTGTCATAAAGAATTACACATATTCTTTAATGTTTGATAATGTTTTCTTTTACTTCCTGTTTATCACAATATAATTAGACTCTATGGTTGAAAAAAGCTGGCCTTTTTTGGCAGTATGTAATTTCATGACTGGCATTTTTTGATGATACATATTTATCTAATTTGTATTCTCATTGTTAATTCCCAGAATTTTACTGGGAAATGTTTGGCCAAAATAGCTTTAGAGGGATGAAATCATTAACTGAAACAGCACTTCTCCAATGAAGCGCTTTGTATGTGTCAGAGTCTATTTGACTTTGTCAGTGTATATTAACTTAAAAAAAAAAATATTTTTGTGCATCACAAAAGTAAAAAATTTGGATGAAAATATAAGAGAAGAAATTTAAGGCCATTTTCAATGAAGTCAGTGAAATGTCATGTCAACTGCTCATATCAGGTTGAGAAGACACAAATATGATGTGTTTTCTAAATTTGTTGATTCATGTCCAGACTGCACCCAGCTTCCAGACTGTCTAATACTCAAATATTCCTGTTTTTTATTCAGATGAGAAAATAGAGATCTTCCTGGAGGTGTATGTCAGTAAAGATTCAGTAACACTACTAAACTCTGGTGAGGATAAAATCGAGGACATCCTGGTGCTTCATCTGGACCGGGGGAAAGACTACTTCATCACTGTCTCGGGAAACTATCTGCCCAGCTGTTTTGGCACATCTCTGGATACTCTGTGTCGTATGAAGAAGCCCATCCGTGAGATCCCCATCACCAAACTCATCGATCTGGTGAGGCACAATCCACAGCTGCAGTTGGTTAGATGGATTATTATCACAGGATGCATGGCTAAGTAAAGATAAGTGGCTGCCAATGGCAGACATTGGCAAGGAATTTTGCCTCCAGATTTTAGATAAGAGAAGACTTTCAGGTTTGACATGATTCTGCTTTGAGGCTACAATGAGGAAGTCATGTACAGAGGCAATGTTTTGATGGGAGACAGCTTGTTCAGTAGCAATCGGTCATCATGCAAACAGTCTGTGTTGTTCGTCACTGTTCCATTCTCCACTATATTCTCAAAATATAATTATTATTATTTTTTTTTTATAGCGAGTAGTCAATCATCTTTAGTCATTTTCTGTTTCTATCTCTCTGCTGTTCTCTGATCACCATTGGTAGCTGAAAGCTGCTTATTTGTAATTATGCAATACTGTCTCTGTCTTCTCACGGATTACGCAATGTTTCTCTATTGTCTCATCTCTCCTCCCTCCTTTACTCCTTTCTGCTCTGACCACTCATTTCCAACCAATCATTCTGGGTCTGCATGATTCTCAGGGAGAGGATAGCTGCATGGAAAAGGTAAAGTCCCTCTTCATGCACAAAAAAGACTCATTAGATCATGCAATAGGACAGCTGCTATTGGGGCCTACATGTGTGATTGAGGGTGACTTTGTCCTGTTTTAAATGTTTTTTCCCCCAGTGTGACAATGTTTAGAAGTGCTTGCCCGTTCACACAGGTCAGCTTGCTGCAGTCACTCTGCAGGTTCAGGCTAATGAAAACCACTGAGGCTTGATTCTCTCAGCTTGTATTCTGTCCCTCCTTTCTCACTGCTCCCTAAC
The DNA here is from genome assembly GCF_949357685.1 of Gobio gobio. Classification (NCBI taxonomy): domain Eukaryota; kingdom Metazoa; phylum Chordata; class Actinopteri; order Cypriniformes; family Gobionidae; genus Gobio; species Gobio gobio. The sequence continues at coordinate 31,058,646 of NC_137109.1, read as the reverse complement.
TTACTACTCACCAGCCAACAATATTAGATTAGTAAAGAGAGGAAGCAGCTCACAGCATGGTGAAACCAGCCTCACAAATCAGTGTAATTTCAACTGTAAACTGTTCTTCAGAGTTGTTTTTGACTCTCATCGTGCCTTTGTGGCTCAGCATGAGTTGCATTCACACTAATTGCATGAGTCCCCTTGTATTGTTTAGCAGTCTTGGGGCTGTCACTGGGGTTGTCTCCATGTAACATGGTTCTGTGTGTATGAGAGAGAAATGTTATTTGTGGCCCCTTTTCAAAGATCACGTTGCTGAATTTATGTCTGTTAAATTTTTTAAAGTGCCCCTATTATGATTTTAAATGTTCTTAATTTTGTTTTGGAGGTCTCCTACAATAGTTTTACAATGGGTTTCGGCCTCTCTAAACCCCTCCTTTCCGAAAGCCTATTCTGCTCTGATTGGTCAGATGGCCCAGTCTGTTGTTCAGTTCAGAATCTATTCTTTTTTTTTTGGAAAACAATAACTCCATTTATTGTGCTTTGATCTGTGAAAGTTTGCAGACCTTTTACATTTACAAACAGCTAGATTACAGACTACATGGAAGTTAATATCCAAAAAAGCATAATAGGGGCACTTTAAACAAAGGGATCATGATAATAATGTTGGGATCATCTGCATTTTTTAAGGCACTTTCCAAATAGGGTGCTATATAAGTGCTAAATAAGTGACATTGTTACAAAAGATTTCTATTTCAAATAAATTATAATATTAAGCAGGACAACAGATTTCAACATTTATTATAATAATAATAATAATTATCAAAACAAAATAAAAGCACCAAATCAGCATATTATAGTGATTTGTGAAGGTTCATGTGACACTGAGTAATGACTGTTTAAAATTAAGCTTTGCCATGACAAGAATAAATAACATTTTACATTTTAAAGTATCTGTATATTAATATATAATATATTTTTGTATATATATGTTTTGTGTAAAGTGCTACAAGATATTTTATGGCTTTCTTCTTAAATCTAATACAGAATTAAATTATAACTTTTAAGACTATTCTCAATTTTATCAGGAGAAATCCCGGATGTATTCCTTGTTGGACAGTTCTGGAACAGAGGATAAACCTCTGAAGATTCCTAAAGAGGTCTGGTTGCTTGTTAATCACCTCTACACTAAGGCCTGCCAGCAGGTAAACAAAATAAACCACGAATGCTCCAATGATTAGCCATAACATCTCAAATGACTAACTAGATGATTTTCTTTTTCTTTATAATAGGAGGACCTTTTTCAGACCCCTGGCCTGCAAGACGAGCTACAAAGTATTATTGACTGCTTGGACACCAGCATTCCTGAATCCATCCGTATCCTTTCCCACCAAACAAAAACATATATGTTTATATATAGAAAGGGCAAGAGATTTTCCCAGCAGATAGATTACTATGTGATAGTCTGGACAAACCTCTTTAAGGGCTCTCAGAGTTACTTAGCATAGAAATGCTAATGCCTGTCACTGCAGTGAATGTGTGTGACTCCGTTTAAAGCTGCTCTGACTGGCTGGACTCTCCCACACAATTCTTCCCTATGCTACTGAGAGACTGAGAATGTTCCCTCTGTCCTACTGTAATGGTCCTTGAAGACATCCCTAGAGACACTGTGTTCTTTCTTTTCTCTTCCTGTCTTTTCCTTTTTCTAACTGCCATATTTTCTCTTCCTGTGTCTAAAATGTGCATTCTCACTGTTCACCGTGGTTCTCCTTGACTGCTGGTTAGCTGGCTGTAATCACTCAGTTGCTGAAGCACTATTGATCTTCTTGGAGGCTCTTCCTGAACCTGTGCTATGTTATGAACTCTATCAGCGCTGTCTTGAATGCTCTCATGACAGCCGCCTCTGCAAACAGGTACATATTATATTGGTAGTGTCATGGCAATGTATTTCATATGCTATTTGTGGTAGTGCTTGGTGTCTATACATATTCTTGATTCAGTTTGTATTCACAAGCTCTTGATGTTATTCAGATTTATTTGGGTATATTTTAGTCACAATGTCCATTTTGCTTATATGAAAGGAATTGTCTCTCTGCTATTGATGTAAATTAGATGGAACCTTCTAACTTAGTATCTGTATTAACAAAACAAATATATATATATTTATAATAAACACAAAAATCAAAAAGAAAACATGAAATTGATTGTATTATTATATAAAACTGTTTATATAACACTGTGCAAAATGATTATATACTCATGAGCATATACATTTCAACTCTGAATGGGTCTATATATGCACTGCCTAAGTTTGGGGTCAGTAAAATGTCAGTATTTTTTTTATTCAGCATTTTGATCAGAAGTGGCAGTAAAGGCATTTTATGTAATTTATACTTCAAATAAAGTTTCTATTGAAAATAAAGTCTATTGTATTTCAAATTCAGCTTTGCCATCACCCACATTTTTTTCAAATGTATATTAAAATAGAAAAGTTATTTTAAATTGTAATAATATTTTACAGTATTATGTTTTTTATCAAATAAATGCAGTCTTATTTTTCTAAAACATTAAAAAAATCTTACTGACTCCCAACTTTTAAACATTAGTGTATTGTGTGTGTGTGTGTGTGTGTGTGTGTGTGTGTGTGTGTGTGTGTGTGTGTGTGTGTGTGTGTGTGTGTGTGTGTGTGTGTGTGTGTGTGTGTGTGTGTGTGTGTGTGTGTGTGTGTGTGTGTGTGTGTGTGTGTGTGTGTGTGTGTGTGTGTGTGTGTGTGTGTGTGTGTGTGTGTGTGTGTGTGTGTGTGTGTGTGTGTGTGTGTGTGTGTGTGTGTGTGTGTAGTAACAAACCAACCATATTACATAATTGTTTAAATGATCAAAATAATTTTTCCTTTGGTCATGGGATTATATCTAAAATGCATTTTTAACAAAATTACAAGAAGCATCCAAAATACAGATCAAAGTGTATTTTAAACCTAGAAATAAACAAAGGATTAAGAATTAATTGTTTGTTTTCCTCTAAACAACAGCTAATATCTCAGCTGCCACGAGCCCATCGCAATGTGTTCCGCTACCTGATGGCCTTTTTGAGAGAATTACTCAAACACTCTATTGACAACAACTTGAACGGCAACCTCCTAGGTGAGTCTGACTAAAGGCCCTTTCACACGGGAATGTGATGCAATGGGAGACATGTAAAAAGTGGCAAAATACTTTCAAAGTCCTGCCTCTTCCACAAGCACTGCTCTATACATTTTATCTTTTAGCGAGTGGCAGCTCTGCCGTGTTGTCTTTAACCAATTATTGTACAGATTATTAAAAACCAATCAAAGAACATTTCACTGAGCTCTTATCGGAGTGTTGAAAACAAGATGGAGAAGACGTTTTAAATGTAGTGGAATTCCTAGAGTTGTATGACCAATCAAAATTCTCATACATTTTTTAAAAATCCAGAGTGCGAGTGCACAAGTTGTTTTGCCAGGTAAGAAGCTGACTGTGTCTGACATGAAAACTATGTTAGTTATGTTCCCGTGAAATTTTAAATAACAAATAACACAAACACAACATTTCCGTTATGTTTTATTTAGTTTTTAGTAAATACAAATGTTACCGTGTCGATTGTAAATATGCCATTGTTCGCCTTGAGACCGCAACGCGAGCACTGTCACAACTGCACAAAGCACTTCCACTATGAGGGAAAGCTACATACACATAGCGATTCCACCACTTGCCATGTCCCGTGTGAAACGCCATTTATTCTATTGGCAGCAGATTGCAAACATTCAGGTGCATTACTGTTGTATCGTTTCTTGTATCTCTTGTCCAGCTACACTCTTCGCAAGCCTCCTCATTCGGCCACCTCCCAACCTTGCTGGAAAACAGACGCCACACGATCGTCAGAAAGCCAATGACTTCATACTGGGGTTCCTGATGGGAGGTGATGAAGACTGAGGAAGAGGACTGTAGAACGAGGTATCAAACCTCTTCTCAGAGGTGTTCTGGTGGTTCTGAAGCAAAAAGACACTTGATGTGTGTTTGTGACTGGTCTTGGGACTGGGAGATATACGGGCAACCCTGCACTAAGATGGCTAACTGCCTCCATGATGAAATTTGGGAACTGTTGGATAGTTCTGTTTTGCACAGACATTGCCCATTGGTTATGTTACGCTGTTCCTCTATTCCTGCTTCAGAGGAATCGGTATCACTTTATCTCTGCTCCCTGAACGTGTTGCTCTGGGAGTATTAATAACTACACTTTAACCCTTACAAACCTCATCTTTTTGATTGTAGCATCCATAATCCTACGTGCAACCCCATTTTCTCTGGTTTTGACTCCTGTGTCAGAGTGCTGTAATGCCAAATCCGATATTCCCGACCATATTTGACTGAATGTGACTCATGGGCACTCAAAAGAATGACTTTGTTACACTAAAGGAAAGCCATGCAATGGAGATTGTATTGACTGCTGCTGCCAGTTTAAACGCTCTCTCAGAGCCCGGAGCACATTTTTCCGCCTGTCTCCCGCTTCCTTTTCTCCTTCGAAAATGACCTTCACAAAGAAGTGTTTCTTAACAAGGTGACTTAGACAATCGACTACCTTTCAGAGCGGAGGAGAAGTCTGGACTATGATCTTTACTCACAGTTCTTTCTGAATCATGATGAATCAGCCGACTTTGTCCGTTGTGGTGTGTACGTTATTTATGTTTTCCAGTCTCATACATAGTTGTCCACAGCATCGGGCATTTGGATGTCCTCCACAGATGAATCTTAGTCGTCTTCAACAATGGCAATGACCGTTGGATGTGGTTACCTTAATTAGATCTGGACTCTGTGGCTGATACTTTTATTCTTTTGAGGTCTTATTCTTTTACAGATCTTCTCTGGATCCTGTTGTGCTACAGAGATGTTAACATTTTAACTAATGTGCTCACTGGGTCTTTAATTGTTCTGTTCTGTCATGTCCTGTAATGAAGATGCAAACGTGGTCCTTCTATTTATATGTATGCTGTGTGTTATACTAACCCAGACTGGGATAATTTTGTGTACGTTTACAGTCTTTGTGTCCTTTGTTGGTGTTGTTTCATGTTACATTTAAACTTTATATTTCCATGTAGTGGCATACTGGCATATGTTTCTCTCTCTTGAACTCAGTGCATATTGGGATTCTGTTGAACTTGTTTGTGAGTGCCGACTGATATTCTGCTGGTTTTTACTCCTTGCGCCAGTCAGTCTGGTTTTGTTAAACAGTGTGTAAAGAGGAAGTCTCCTTTGTTATACCCGCATTAATCATCACACCAATGCTAAAATATTATTGTTACACAAACCACTAAAGCTGTTTGCGTGTGACATGTTGGCCCTGTCCATTAGCAATATTTCCTCAGAATCTTACAGGAAATGTTTTTTGAGACTTTGCAACTTGGAAAAAGAGCTGTAATCAGTTTCCGACCAACTCTGTGTCCTGCCTTCCTTTACTTTTAGACATAAATGTGCAAAAAAAAAATGTTGCTTTAGGGGCAAAACAGCTAGTCACTGGGACAAAAAAAGTTCAAATGTGCATATTAGTACCTTAGAGTAGTAGTAATGTCTGTATATCTCTAAGGTCCTGCTTTGAACCTTTTAGGGCTAAATAAGGTACAAAAGCTGTGGGCTCTGCCCCAGTAACAAGCTGGTAAATTTTTGGCAAAGAAAATTTCTGGGAGTGTTGAAAACTCTTAAGTAGTGATGTTCTGTGAATGATATTGGCTGTGGCTCGATGTCCTCCAATGATCCACTCTCAAATCTCTGTCTAAATCTAATTTCTGCTTTGGAAAGGGCCACCGTGGAGCTCGACTGAAATCACATTTTTTCCATTGCCAATAGATGTTGTTTCTGGGAGAACCTCATTGCAGGAGACTGAATCAGAGGACCAGAAATTCAGATGGCCATTATACAGATTTCTGGTGTTCTGTGATCACCATCCCATCTGTTTGTTTATTTTTGTGTCCTGTCGTTCTTTCCATTCAGTTTTTGTAATGATCCTGGTACTTTGCAGCTGGGTACTTGCACATACTTTGTTTTATTTGTGGGGAGGGGTGGGACATCTAATTTATTCAATAAAATAAAGACATTATGAACGTGTTATTGGGATTTCTGGCATTTCTTTTTGCTGCGCTTATGTCTATTACTATTGCTTAACCTAATTATTGGAGTTTGTTAAAGAAAAACTAGTGCAAGCTCTTCTGACCTGAACTGTCATTGCCCCATCTGCACTTGTGTAACTGTTTCTGCTTCCAATCATATTGCAGTGAACAATTACTAAATTGTTTCTGTTCCATGTGAAAGGTCTATCTTCTGACACTGTTCCCCTGGTTAGACCACTTAGTGTTCAGTGAGAGATCCCACAAGCACGTGTGACATTCTCAGCCCGACGTCTATATAGACCCCCGGCTTGAGCGGTTGTCATCATCTTTTACTTTCCTGCTGCTATCATGGCCCTGCTGAGAGTGTCCTCGTACCGTAAGCTGTTTGTGGAGGAGCAGTGGAGCCAGGCTGCAGGACGCTGTGGAGTCCAGGCCCGCTCCGCTGCCAGGTCGGTGTTTTTTAGATCTGAAAGCCTTGAAGTATTGCTGGTAAATTTTAATTGAATGTATAGTAATCAAAATAGAGTTGCTATTTTGGCATTTCAGATCATTCCACCATATAAACTCATAGTTAAGACTAAGGATTTATAGACCAAGTTTATTGGCTAAATATCAACAAAATTATGATTATTGGCCGATTTTAAATCTCACTTTGTTTTGTTTCTTAAATAATGAATTTGTGATTCACACCTCACACCTGGAGTAGTAGTTGTTGTTATTAAGTTTTGGGTCAATAAGTCTCTTATGTTCATCAATGCTGCTTTTATTTAATAAAATTGATTCTTCAGAAATTATTATAATATGCTGATTTGCTGCTCAAGAAACATTTCTTATTATTATCAATGTGGAAAACCATTGTGCTGCTTAATATTTTTGTGAAAGCCATGATACAATTTCTTCTTTCAAGGATTATTTAATGAATAGCAAGTTCACAATAACAGCATTTATTTGATTTTTATTTTATTAATTGTTTTTATTTACTTTCTCACTTTTGACCAATTTAATGCTACATTTTTGAATAAAAAGATCAATAAAAAATGATAAACACTTACTGACCCCCGACTTTTGAACTGTAGTATGTACACTCACCTAAAGGATTATTAGGAACACCATACTAATACTGTTTTTGACCCCCTTTAGCCTTCAGAACTGCCTTAATTCTACGTGGCATTGATTCAACAAGGTGCTGAAAGCATTCTTTAAAAATGTTGGCCCATATTGATTGGATAGCATCTTGCAGTTGATGGAGATTTGTGGGATGCACATCCAGGGCACGAAGCTCCCGTTCCACCCCATACCAAAGATGCTCTATTGGGTTGAGATCTGGTGACTGTTGGGGCCATTTTAGTACAGTGAACTCATTGTCATGTTCAAGAAACCAATTTGAAATGATTCGAGCTTTGTGACATGGTGCATTATCCTGCTGGAAGTAGCCATCAGAGGATGGGTACATGGTGGTCATAAAGGGATGGACATGGTCAGAAACAATGCTCAGGTAGGCCGTGGCATTTAAACGATGCCCAATTGGCACTAAGGGGCCTAAAGTGTGCCAAGAAAACATCCCCCATACCATTACCCCACCAGCACCAGCCTGCACAGTGGTAACAAGGCATGACGGATCCATGTTCTCTTTCTGTTTACGCCAAATCTGACTCTACCATCTGAATGTCTCAACAGAAATCGAGACTCATCAGACCAGGCAACATTTTTCCAGTCTTCAACTGTCCAATTTTGGTGAGCTCGTGCAAATTGTAGCCTCTTTTTCCTATTTGTAGTGGAGAAGAGTGGTACCCGGTGGGGTCTTCTGCTGTTGTGGCCCATCCGCCTCAAGGTTGTGCGTGTTATGGCTTCACAAATGCTTTGCTGCATACCTCGGTTGTAACAAGTGGTTATTTCAGTCAAAGTTGCTCTTCTATCAGCTTGAATCAGTCGGCCCATTCTCCTCTGACCTCTAGCATCAACAAGGCATTTTCGCCCACAGGACTGCCGCATACTGGATGTTTTTCTCTTTTCACACCATTCTTTGTAAACCCTAGAAATGGTTGTGTGTGAAAATCCCAGTAACTGAGCAGATTGTGAAATACTCAGACCGGCCCGTCTGGCACCAACAACCATGCCACGCTCAAAATTGCTTAAATCACCTTTTCTTTCCCATTCTGACATTCAGATTGGAGTTCAGGAGATTGTCTTGACCAGGACCACACCCCTAAATGCATTGAAGCAACTGCCATGTGATTGGTTGATTAGATAATTGCATTAATGAGAAATTGAAAAGGTGTTCCTAATAATCCTTTAGGTGAGTGTATATTATATAGTGTATATTTATTAGTTTCCTAAAATACTTAACTCTAAAAATCTTTCAAATGTTATTTTTATTTACTTTTTTGGATAATATTTACCCATTTAACCTATATTTAACCATATAATCACCCTTGGAGTTCTGTGTAAATAATCTGAATCATTTAAACAGTGACTTCATTCTTTATTCTTTGAATTATAAATGACACTGTTATTAGTTAAGCTCTTTCGTGTATTTCCTCTTTTCCTTTAAAATGGTTTGCTTATGTTTTACTTAGAAAATAAACAATCCATTGCAGACATTGGAAAACTTTCAATCTGTTTGACAGGGGTAGAGTTTCAGTGAGTGAATGTCCCGAGCTGGATTTTGCTGCAGCTAGTGCCCTAAACAAGGAGGGTGTGGCTCGATTTGTCCGTGAGCGTTCTGTCATCGCTGCCCTCAATGATCGCCTAGCTGGCCTCATCGATGTGGTGAGACATTAAAATGTTCACTCCTACACACCCAAGGTTCTGCTGGGTAACAACCAGCTGTGCTCATGCTGAATCTAATGGTCTCCCTGTGTGTGGCCCAATTATCATATTTCCATGATGTTTAATGGGGTCAGTCATTTGCCTGAGGGTGTGAAGAAAATCATATTAAGGCCATGAAGATGCTGTCACAGTGTCCTCTACTGCATAGTGTAATATGATACAACATTTTGAGCATAAGCCATTACTCTTATATATTGCATGTCCTCTACTCTCGTAAGTTACCTTATGTGTGGCTGTGGTAGGTTCGGTGTCTAGAAGAGGAGAATGAATCTCTAGAGGCTGAAATCATTGAGCTGGAAGAGAGGCTAGAGTCAGACAATATCACCACAACCACCGTCAGCATCAGCAGCCCTGCCGACTACAGCCTGGAGGCTGTGATAGAGAGGCTACGGAAAGAAAAGGTACCTCTTGGAAGTGGTGATGGATATTTATGCTTGACTTGATAACATTAAATTGATTTAAGTTGTGTGTGTTTTCTCCTCAAATGTCAGTTTCTTTAACACACAATCTATTCTGTTGATTCTTTCATTTCTGCTTACTGGTTGTTTCCCTCAGGAGGAGATTTTATGTAACACAGAGGAACTGAAGGGTGAACTGCGGCGTCTGCAGATGAAATATGATCAGGTGGTTGAGCACAAGACTCTCATCCAGCAAGAGCGAGAAGATGTTTCTTTGGTAATGAAAAATGCCATGAAAACTGCAGATGTTATTTGATATGTGGTGTGTATACAGGGCCCAAAAAATATCAGCCACGTTTAAAGATAGATATTATAAACTAAATTTTACATTAGCAATTTTGACTAACAGAACATATCCAATCCAGTTATTTTACTATTATTTATATAATATTATAATGTATTTTTATACTATTGTAAAATATTTTGAATTAGCTTTTTATATTTTCAGCTTTCAGTTTAGTTCATTTCAATTATTAGTTTTAATTAACAATAAACTGATCCAATCAAAATATACAAAAACATTTAGTCTTAAATAAGAAAAGTTCATCCTTTGTTTTATGATTTCTAGCAGTTTCTCATGTATAAAATAAGCACTGTGCAATATTAAACAGTAAGTACACTCTGGGTTGGGTTAAAAATGGACTAACCCAGCAAGTGGGTCATTTTAACCCAGCGGTTGGGTTAAATGTTTGCTTAAAACAACCCAATCGCTGGGTTAGTCAATTTTCAACCCAACTTGGGTTGTTTTTAACCCAGCATTTTTTGTGTAGTCATTTAACAGATGAGCAAAAAAGCAACACTATAAAAAATAACAACATTTAAACACAAACTGAATAACCACACCTCACCACCAGACTCAAATCTGCATTCATACACCAGAATATATAACTTTCGTGAAATTCTACACTTTCCCCACCACTAGATGGCAGTGTTAGCCTGTGCTGTGGGTGGGGTGTTCTGACTCCAGTGGACGTGTGTGAACGTCCCTGGAGTGGCACAGCACAGCTGCTGCTCCCAGATCCGCTCTGGAGAGTCCTGATTACAGGCCCCGCTGACTCCCGGCCAGCGGCCACTCTGAAACCCGAGCTGCTTTCTGTAGAAACCACTCCGTCACCCTACAGATGTCAGAGCACATCTCCAGTAAAAGAGCAGATGTGGGAAAGCTTTCACCGTGCCTAATAATTCACTCATTCAGCCTCTCATATCTCCTAGATACAACAGAACAGGGCTTAGCGTTCAGGCTAGGCTGAAATGAGAAAGGGTTGAAGAGAAAGAATAAAACAGGAAGAGAACCAAAGATGGAGCCACACACATAATATAGTTGCAGTTGTACAAGTAAAATACTTTAGAGACATGAGCATGACGTTCTATATGCAGTTTTGTATTTTCCCTAGTTTGATTTCACTAAATGGCATTTTAAAGAGGCAGTGGTTATATGAAAAAATGGCATGAGAAAGTAGGATTTTAAGCACCAGCGCTGCATCTGGCTGGAATGTGTCCACCATAGTGAAGTTCTGCCCTTCGGTGGTGTGGAATAGATGAACCATCGAAATGCTGTCTAGACTCTCTCCAGTACTGGGCTTGTGTTCACGCTGAGATAACGGGAACAACGGCCGCTCTGCCAATTCTGGGCTCCGGGGAAGCTTGTGTGTGTGTGTGTGTGTGTGTGTGTGTGTGTGTGTGTGTGGCGGTGCGCTTCCTCTGCCGCCCAGATCCATCGTCACACTGCAGCATTCACATGCAAATGCTTTCATTCTGAGTAATTGAATTCATCGCCAATTAATCAGGCACTTAAGATACCCAGATGAGCCGAATAAATTGGGGGACGTCGGCTACGTATGTGGATCTCGTCTCCCCTGCATTGCAGTCTTTGCCAGGGCACAACCTGGTGGCACTGAGGGTGCCCGTGATAGAAGATGTAGAGGGTAAGTGCTTTGTGTTTGATTTGACCTTTATTTCCGCTTCCCCACTCAGGAGGTGGATGTAATTACCACTGACTGCCTAGCCCTTCGAGAGCAAGTGGCCATCTATGAGGAGCAGCTGGCCGCCATGGAGAGGCAGCACGAAATGGTAAGGCCTTGCAGAATGTGACGTGAAAAACACTTTCTGTTACTTATTTGAAATCGGAACATTTTACCTTAGACCTCTGAATTTTAGCACGGCCTTGTGGGGGTTTTGCTATTTAAGGTGTCTCCTCTGATCGTAAGGGGAACAGGTTTAGGGGAATGGAGACTGACAGGAAACACGGTCCCTCCAAACACAGAACTAAAGAATGTAGTATATGGGGAGTCTGCGGGTACGCAATGGCTGGAAACAGAGAAATATCCGTTGACCTCCCTCTGGGACGTACGGTATAACTCACAGTACAGGCGTATGAAATGAAAACAGAAGTTCTTCTTGTTTTATTAACTGCTATTATTATCTTGATACATCTGCCACTCTCTCATTATTCATATTGACGAGAACAAGCTGAGACTCAGACTCAATCTCCTTTTCATGAACACTTCATTGGGGCCAGATTAATGAACAGCTGCCCTATCTCGCACATGCGGATATTGTTACCCGAGTAGAAACCAAAAGCCATGATGTTGCGTTTGTTCGCAGAGGCTGGAGAAGTTGTGTGAGCCCAGGCCTCTGGATGAAGGTTCTCCCACTGTATCCCTGCAGTTCCCAACCTTTGATATCACTCCAACCATCATGGACATTAAGGAGTACTACAGCGAGCTGGCTGAGAGCTTCAAGGTGAATTACACACCACTAGTATATATTCCAATGTTCTGTAAAAGCTAAATTGACAGTTTTTGTGGCTTTAACACTACACTACTACACTGGGTTCAGTAAGAAGTTTTTTTTTTAAAGAAATTCATTATTTTATTGGTTGCATTTTATTTTACAATACGTGTACTTGCGTGCACTTAAAGTGTACTTCCCTAAGAAAATACTGGGTAATATAAGGTAACTACAGAGGTTTAGGGGTAGGTTCAGGGTTAGTACTTAGTTATTACCTAGTTATTGTAATTACTGTAATAAGTACATTGTACATTTGTACTACATTCTTAAGACCCCAAACTTTTGAATGGTAGTTTGTTGATTACTGCAGAAAATAATACAAAATATAAAAGTATAAAAGTACGAGTTAGAGAAAGGCAGTTACAATAAAAGTAAATGAAACCAGCTTCTAAGGTTAAATATACTGTTTAAAAAAATTCTAAATTCTAAATTTTTGCAGTGGGACTATTCTTTTATTTTTGTCAGTTATTTTACAATTATTTTCTGCTGTAATCAACATTGTGCCACATGCTGTCAATTGAGTTTGAATAAACTTGAAACATTCCTTTTGAAGGATCAGGTCCCCCACCATCCACCCACCCCTACACTCCCAGAATGCAGAAATGTAGCATGATGTTCATGCCTCTCTTTTCCTTTTTGAAGTGAATGGGGTTGGAAACTATCCAGCACTGAGAAGGAACAAAAAAGTTCCATATTCCTTGTAAATAACGACAGAATTTTCTTTTTGGGTGAACTAACCTCTTAACACAACAGTGCTTGTTTTTTTCCTTCCTCTTTCACACTTTACTTCAGGGGGCAGTTTTGTGGGACAGAGAGCTCTGTCCACATCTAGCACAGAGCACTATTGTCCCCTCTGTGTCGTTTGAGGAGTGAGGGCTCTCTAAAGGTCATCCTACAGCACCAGTGCCCTCTGACCCTGTTTGGCCCAGGAGTGACTGCTCTTGACTGGGGTTGCGGTGGTAATCAGAGCTCTGGAGCCCTTCCAAGGCTCCTATGCAGAATGAGTCTGGAGAGGAGAAGAGAGCACTTCTACACCAGGACACTGGAGAGCCTCTATAGGCTTAATAGTCTCTAGTGTGTTTGTGTGTGGGTGTAAGATAAGCAGGCAAAGAACAACTCCTGCTAGTGTGCTAATATATACGCGCTACATACGCAAAAACCAGCATGCATGCAAAAAACATCCTTTACCACCATTCTCTGTTTTCAGTTGGTCTGCTTTTCTATTCATTGCTCTCTCAGGTGGTCTCAGAACCCCAAACTGGTGCTTTGTTTCATTAGTGCCGCACAAGGTCCAATTGTCTCACTCACAATTGATATTGATTGGGATTTGGGGGGAACAGTAATTGGAGGCTGGTTTTTGACTGGTTGCACCTGCTCACCTGATGGGCCTTCATTTGTGCTTCTTTCTTCTGGGAATAATCAGTGATCCATCTTCACTGCCTGCTCTCTATAGAACTCTGCTTCATGGGTGGTAACCCTTCTTTAGAGATGCAAGAAACCTGAATCTGTAAACCTTTCCTGCATTTTAGTTTGAGTCCAGAGCCTCAAGCGCTTCCACCATAGATGCTGCAGGAAAAGGGAAGGAGGAGCAGCTGGCTAAGTTGACTGGAGGGAAAGTGAAGGACATCTCCAAAGAGACTGACGTGAATGTCCTCAAGAACCTGGTGAGTGAGTTTACTCTCAACGACACACTTGAGCTTTGACCCATCAAAAGACACTTCAGCACTACAGACAGCCACTAAAATGGTTGCAAATGAGACCTAAAACAAAACCTTTTCAACTACATTTAAAATGTAGTCACCATTGGTGGCTGTCTATAAAATGTATCCGGTTTAGTCAGATATTGACTCATTATTAAAGGGTTAGTTCACCCAAAAATGAAAATTCTGTCATTAATTACTTACCCTCATGTCGTTGGACACCCGTAAGACCTCCGTTCATCTTCGGAACAGAAATGAAGATATTTTAGTTGAAATCTGATGGCTCTGAAAGGCCTCCATTGACACAATGGCACTTTACACTCTCAAGACCCTTAAAAGGTACTAAAGACGTCGTTACAAAGTCCAGCTCACTACAGTGGTTCTAAAATAACTTTATGAATCGGCGACAATAGTTTTTGTGCGCAAAAAAACCCTAAATAACGACTTACATAGTGATGACGATTTCAAAACACGGCATCATGAAGCTTCGAAGCGTTATGAATCAATGAGCCGAATGATGATTCGGATCGCGTGTCAAACCGCCAAACTGCTGAAATTTGGCGATTCAAACCGCTGAATCGACTCGCTGATTCTTAACGATTCGAAGCTTCATGATGCCGTGTTTTGAAATCGTCATCACTATACAAGTCGTTATTTAGGGTTTTTTTGCGCACAAAAACTATTGTCGCCGATTCATAAAGATATTTTAGAACCACTGTAGTGAGATGGACTTTGTAACGACGTCTTTAGTACCTTTTAAGGGTCTTGAGAGTGAACCGTGCCATTGTGTCAATGGAGGCTTTTCAGAGCCATCAGATTTCAACTAAAATATCTTCATTTCTGTTCCGAAGATGAACGGAGGTCTGACGGGTGTCGAACGACATGAGGGTAAGTAATTAATGACAGAATTTTCATTTTTGGTTGAACTAACCCTTTAAGGTGCACACCACTGTTTCTTGTAATAGCAAACACTGTCTGAGTTACGGAGAAATGATTCTTAGGAATCAGTACGAAATGTATCACTCCTCAGTTAGTAGTTCAAATCAGACCCACTCATTGAATCGATCAGATCAGTTACCGAGTTCACAAAAGACTCCCTCAATGAACTGCTAGTCATTTTACAGTGATGATCGATTCTAAATGAATTGAAAAACTCTTGAATATTTCACTGAAAGTATCACTGGTGTTTCGCAATGCCATGTCCACAGTCTGACAGCTGAGGAATAAAGTAAGAGAACTCCTGCTGCCCAGAGTGTTTTTTTTCTGAGATAGGACTAGGAGGATGTGAGGAGTGTATCGTCTATAACAGTGTTTATCTCTCTCACTGTCTTCCATTATGAACAATACATTTCACAGTCTGCCAACGCACTCTCTCCCCCAATCATAAACTTCATAAACTTCACACATTCCTGCAGTGCCTCGGGAGACAGCAAATCGTACTGAGCCGTAGTAATAAAATCTCACCTGTCAGCCTCCCTCACCGGCAGGAAGAGAAACTTTAAGTTGAAAAAAAAAAACAAGACAGGGAAGAAAAAGTGATGGATGCGTTAGCGTAAAGGGAAATCATTCAGGATTTATGTTCTAAATGATTAGGAGCCGATTGCTGACTTAGTTTACATTCTGAAGAGCAAGAAAACCATTGGTCAGCCACAACTCACACCTTTACATTTGAGATAACAAACAGGGTGGTTTGGTTCTAATTATTGTGGTTGTGGTCGTAGCCCCTCTCTTAAAATAAACTGACCGTCTCCAACCACACTGCTCACTCTCATAACACAGGATCCTGTTCGCTGATCAGTGATGGACAGTCTGCTCTGCTTCATCTTCCTTCATACTACATTCTCTTTATTTTTCTCTCCTCATTTCTCGCCAATCAATTGTGTTTCCTACAGTAGCTTGTGTCAGAAAGCGTTGCAGGTAGGATAAGGAATAGGAAGGCATCAATGCACATTTGAATCCAGTTTTATGTAATGTCATCTCTACTAAAATGTCTTCAAACAGTCAGCTTTTGAAAGCAGCATAAATGTCTCCTTCACAGCCTATATCTAATTCCTTTGTGAGCAGTTCGGTGGTTGGTGGAAAGAATAATGACATCTGAATGAGCAGTTGATTTCATTTCTTGTCAATAAATATTTAGTATGAAGCTCACTTTAATTTGTTGATTATAAGTTGACTATTTGAAGGATCATTGACAAATGAGTGTCCAAGGTAAAGAAAAGGGGGAAAAAATAATTTCTTAGAAAACTACCCTGTGGTCTTCATGTGGTTTGAATTCTTTTATACCTTTTTTAGAAAGAAAAAAAAAACATTTGATTCTAAAAAATGTCATGTGGTAAAACCATCAAGTAAATACATGTGAGTATACAAATCTTAATCAATATTTTCAAAAACATTTTCCAATATATTATAGAAAAGAAAGTAAGTATTATTATTTTTTTTAGCTTTTTACAAATATTTTGAAATAGTGCTGTCAATAATTTTTTTTTTTTTACTAAATAATCACACATTTTTCTGTAATTAATCGTGATTAATCGCACCTAACATTTAAGTTTTTAATATATTTAGATATTAAAATAGCAATAAACATATAGTTCTTTTTTTTTGCACCACATGATATTTTACAATCTGAATGGTTCCTTATTATAAAAAAGGTCAATTTATCTTTCATTTTAGAGCCTTATTGACCTTGACACATGAGTGACACATTAAAGATGCTTTTATGACATCAGGACATTTTTTTTATTGTATGCCCCCAAAAATGATCAAAATTAATTTAAAACTTAAAACATACTTGTGACAAAAGAGCTGCACTGAAGGAAGGCATTGTGTGTATAAACTGCATGTTTAATGTATTTTTGAATTTAAAAAAAAAAAAGGATTCAGACCAAAAGATCCAAAAAAAAGTTGAAATCAGTTGATGTTACTGACTGACTGGGCAGTGTGGCAGCTGTCTTCGGTTTCACCCTATCTCTCCTGCCATTAAGAATGGATACTAGGGATTCTGGTTGCTCTCTGAGACAGTTTGGCTAAACAAACTGTTGGTGGTGAAATCAGGTCTCGTTTAGCTGTATATTACGGCAGAGACACGGCCACCTTACTCTCAGTCGAGACCCAAAGCAGAGTAACAACCATTTTCATCGGTTGACGTATCATCAGCTTGTTAATAACAGAGCTCGGAGCCTCCCAGGATCTACCTGAAAGAGAAACAGAGCGTGCAATCTCCATCCATCTCTGACAGCTGACTGTTTAACTTACCTGATTACAGTAATTACTCACAGCAGGGCAGCTCGTGCACAGAGGTGTGGCTGACAGTTCTCTGCGTTGTGTTTGTTGATAGGTGAATATGCAACGGGAAATGTCAACTGTTTTCAGACATGCGCTCACAATTACTAATTTAAGACCAAAATAGGCAGCAATTACAGCATAATGTCTTGTTAAGCTCAACTCTATGTTGTTATACATTGTGTATCTGCATCTTATTATGTTTATGCTAAGTCTTTGGACATTCATTTTCCACATTCCACATTCTGAAATAAATGCAATTATGGGAATTGCCTAGTGACATAAAATGTCAAAACTATCTTATATTTTAGCTTCTTCAAATTAGCCGTCTTTTGTATGAATTACAGCTCTGCACACTGAGCAATCTCACCAACTTCATATGGTGCCGTCTAAGGTGCTTTATAAATAGTATTGAAGGACCTCTCATACATGCTGGACGCTTACTGGATGCTTTTCCTCTTTGGTACAACATCTTGACTTTAAAGATCTGAAATACATATTCAGTCAGCTTTGCCCAAACCTTTGACTGGTGCTGTATGTAATTGTAGATTGCAGAGCTGCAGAAAGAGATGGCAGAGCTGGAGAAGCATGGAGACGAGTTGGAGGCTGAAATAGAAGCCAAGAAAGTCAAATACCTGGAGGAGATCGAGGAGCTGGAGGTACAAGCACTCGCTGTTCTTATTTTTCTGCAGCAGCTCTCAGTATCTCACCACTGTGTTGTGTCTGTCCAGAATTACATTTGTCAGCTGGAGGAGGAGGAGGCTGATCTTCAGTTCCAGATGAAGGATCAAAGTGGGGACTATGAAGAACTGCTGAACCAGAAGATGAATCTAGACATAGAGATTGCTGCTTACAGGTGATATACGTTATCATCACTATTGCTCATACTTTAACATGATACACTACCTTTGAATGGTTTGGGTTGGTAAGTGTTTTTTATTTTAGTTTTTTTTTTTTTAAAGAAGGCTCACCAAGGCTGCATTTATTTAATCAAAAATAGTAATATTGTAAAATATTACTACAATTTAAAATAACTGTTTTCTATATGAAATCATTTTAAAATGTAATGTTTTCCTGTGATGGCAAAGCTGAATTTTCAGCATCATCACTCCAGTCTTCAGTGTCACATGATCCGTCAGAAATCATTCTAATAGGCTGATTATCAAAGCTGAAAACAGTTAAAATTTTTGATAAATTTTTTTAGGATTCTAGTTCAAAAGAACAGTATTTATTTGAAATGGAAAACGTTTGTAACATTTCAAATGTCTTTTATAGTCATTTCTGAAAACTTAAATAACATTTTTTTTGTTTGTTCTTACTTACCCCAAACTTTGGAATGGTAGTGTAAATCATGCAGCTTGTTGCAGAGAGGTGTGCTGTTACCTTTTTAAGTGATCACACTTAAGATTTTACCCTGGCGGAAAAATCTGTGTATCATAAGCTGCGTTTCCACTGATATTGCCCTGAACAATTTGTCCCAGGTACTTTTTTCCCCCAGACCTGTTGCTGCCTGTGTTTCTACCATGGTATAAAGTACCCTGAAGATTAGGCAAATTAGTTCGGTGACGTAGGATTGCGTGCGACTTTCCAGTTCCCCTTGGATTTCATCCTCATCATATAAACTTAATAAAGCCTGAACCTCGTCATTTGTCCATCGGTCGTATTTTTAAAACTCCATTGTTGATTTGATTAGCAAACAACTCTTACTGCACGCACCACAACAGACTTTTAAAAATGGTGGTTGAAATCTAAATGCTGCGTGAATTCAACCAATCAGCATTTTCTGCGGCCAAGTCCCACCCCCGAGAGTTCCTGAACTTTGACGTAATACCTCATGAGGGGGACATTTTTACCACTCCAAAGTCCCTAGTTCCTGGCGAAAGTATCAGTGGTGGAAATGCGGCTATAGATATTTGAGGGTAGGCTCTTTTTGGCATGAACCAGTAAACAACAACTCAAAACGACTTTAGCAACTGCATAGCAAAGCCCTGTCAATCAACTCTAGCATTGTGACAGTTTTTAATACAAGACAGCATTAGTATAAAATTGTAAATATGATTATAGTGGAGGAAAGACAAAAAAATTTATATAGAAATAAAATAAAAATAAATCATAAACAATAAAATTAAATAAAACAATCCCCCTCTTTTAAATGCATTTTTATAGATCATAAAGAATATACGTGTTGAATGATGTCATTGCACTGCAGGGTAAATGACTGTGACACAATGAACGATTCCTGAGGCCAAGATGGGTCACAGGAAGCGCATCCCCTTACAGTTGCAGAAAGCATGAAGTAATTTCCTGTTTCCCTAAACATGTGTCTTTTCATGGCATCACCGGATTGGGAATACTCCCAGTCTCCTCTGATGTATGTGGCATGATGACGCATGCACAACATAACCTCAATCCCTTGAAATGCCCCTAAAATAGAGGTTTCTGGCTCTAGAGGTTCAGGAAGCGGCCAAGTTGCAAACAAAGGCTCTTTAAAATGGACAAAGAGAGCTGGTTTTGTCTTAGTTGACAGGCCATGCAGCGGATGTCACACCTCTGTGCCTTCTGCACATGTACATCATTTTTCTCAATATTCTAGATTTATATTACTGCCGCTTTCTCTTCCTTGATGAATAAGAGATGAAGGCTTGGCTTGTATGCTCTTGCAGACTTTAGAGAGCTGTCTGCTCGACAAACCCCTAATGACACCGTGCTGCCATCTCCATTGCCATTTGGCTTGTGAAAAATCCCAAATGCATTTTTTGCCAGATGACAGTTGTTGACGAGCATCTTTGATGCCACATTCAGCCTCATTATCAGTTTAAAACAGTACAGACTGCACCACATGCATCCCAGCATCTCTGCCGGCCTCTCGACAGACATTTCACCATGATATACAGTTGCTTAAGATTATCCTTAGATCAGGGCTACATTGAACCCTGTGACACTAGGTATATTTCCACCCAAAGCTACAAATTTAACAGCTTAAAATTTGGAATATTGCATAAAACATTTGTGAATAAAGCACAGCTTCCATCCCATCTGTTCAAGAGAACAAATGGTCACTTCCTGGGAAATTGGTGCAAAATATCTAATAAAAAAAGGGAAGTTGCTGCAATTGGAAAAGCCATTGTTTTTTCCAACATCATAAATGACTTGCGTCTTAGAACATGCAACCAAAACACAATAAATGCTGTCATGTGATCTTGCATTCAGATTCCTGGTGTTTGGGAATGCAATTGTGTGAGACGCTTCTAAGAGTGAATTCAACTAAATCATTTTGATGAGAGACTTCGGTTCAGGCATTTCAGAATTCAAACCAACATTTGAGATGCTGTGCAATGCGATTGTTCCACTGGTTAGCCCAGTTATCCAATCCCATCCTCTGTTGAGGTAAAGTCAAATGAGATGTTTTTTTTTCTTCGGTAAATGTGTTTCCTTTGCATTTTAAGCGCATGCTTTCTTAATGGATTCAAAAAATGATCTACCTCAATTGAGCGTATAGTTTTTTTATGCAATATATTCAATTTGTGCATCTCGGCATTTCCATCCAGCTGTTTTTCTTTGTATGCAATATCTCAAAATGTGCTTAAAATAGGTGGAAACAGCTACTGAGATTTGGATTGGTTAGCAGTGAAATAGTTACCCTAACCTTTCACTAGTGCAGATGCTCAAGCTCAAGCTAAAGGCAGATTGAGTTGATGTTGTTTTTTGTTTTGTTTTATTTTCCTGCTTCAGGGGTTTGGTTGAAGAAGAGGTGGAGAGACTGAGCTGCTTGTAAGATGCAAGAATGTGATGCTCTTCTCTGGACTAAAGCAGACGCAAAGAAACACTAAAACCACATACAGTTCAACCCTTAACAATGAGTCTCACAAATCAAGAAAGTAAAGAAAACAGCTGTCAGACACACTTAACCTTCTGAGCAGATGTAAACCTTCACTGACAGATGAACTTCAGGGAGTATGTGCAAGCTCATTGATAACGGGTCATTGGCAGGTAACCCGGGGTCTTCAAGAAACACTGAATCTGTGCAGCAGTGGGAGTGTTGGGGGAATTTCAGCACGGGAATCTTCTACTTGCAGTTTCAAAGTCCATCACTGATAAAGTCCATCACTGATAAACATACATGTACTATACTGTTAAAAAGTTTGGGGTCAGTAAGATTTATTTTAAAAAGAAATGAATGCTTTTATTCACCAGGGATGCATTAAATTGATCAAAAGCCATTTATAAAGTTGGAAAAAAAATAATTCTGTTCTTTGAACATAGAATCTTGAGAAATATATTTTATTTATTTTCCTTACAAATATTTAACTTTTCAACATTGATAATAAAAAATTAGAATGCTATCTGAAGGATCATGTGACACTGAAGACTGGAGTAGTGACATAACACAGGAATAAATTACATATTAAAATTTATGGAAATACAAAGCAGTTATATTGAATTGTAATAATATTTCACAATTCACTGTTTACTGTATTTAATAAATGCATATTAAATCAATGCAGCCTTGGTGAGGAAAAACATAAAAAAAAATCTTACCAACCCCGACACTTTTGAATGGTAGTTGTACATTCATGTTTTATTCACACAGGACAGTTTTATCACTCTGCAGATAAAGCCTGCTGATACTCACTTTACCTTTAACCTTTCTTGTTCTGTCCAAAACTGTTTTAGATCTGTCAATACATACATTTACCTGCACTTTAAAATATCAATTTCAGACAGACTACAGCAATAATAAAAAATAATAAAAATGTTTTAGTCCCACTGAAAACTTCATTCAACATATACATTAACAATATGTTCACTACTTCAAATATTTAGTATGCATTGTGTCATGTGTACTTAGACAGATGAAGATTGTAGCTTTACCACACAACTTTTGATTGGATAAACACGTACTTATTGACAGATAAATTCCCAAATAGTTCTCATTTTCATTGGACTTTTTGCTTGTCCCCTATCATCTGCAGCTAGTTTTTAATCGAACATACTGACTCTCTTCTGTGCAGCAACTTACATCGTTTAAATAAATCTTTGCCTTTAAAAATCATTCAGTCTTTTTTCTTCGGAACTCTAAGTTGAGTACATTTCACTTTTATGGGAGTATTTCTGCCGACATGGACTTGAAAGAGACTGCAATCGTCCTTCTGTCAGTCAAGTGCCGTATCGTTTCACCAGCTTTGAAGTCTTGGAGTGGAGCGCTGTGAAGTTTTACCCAGCAAGCCCTTCAATCTTCATACTGACCCTCGCTTGTAAGCGCCCTGTGCTGTTAACCCTATCAGAGGCTTGTTATCTATGCATTTAAGATGAAAAATGCAGCTAATAATGGATTAGA
This sequence comes from Gobio gobio, assembly GCF_949357685.1. Taxonomy (NCBI): domain Eukaryota; kingdom Metazoa; phylum Chordata; class Actinopteri; order Cypriniformes; family Gobionidae; genus Gobio; species Gobio gobio. The sequence goes on along the minus strand of NC_137109.1, from coordinate 31,036,152 downwards.
TAAGATTATCCAGGACCCGTGAATTCCTGTTGAATTGAAGCCCGTCCGTAAGGGCTGCGGTGCAGCTGAACTGACCTGTGCAGCCAAGCTGACTCCTTTAATTCTGTGGATATGAAACATGGGCAGCAGGAGAGGAAGTCACTCTGTCTTTGGGGCCCTTATTTTCACTGCCGAGGTACTTAGTCATTCTTGTTGCCCAAGGGCACCAGATCACCCTGAACCTCCCCCTCTTTAAATACACTCACCCATGCACCCCAAAGCCTTCTGAGTGCTTCTGATGAAGTATGGGACCCTGGGCCTGGTCTGCTGGCCTGTGGGGACTTTAGTTTGCTTCTGGCCTTTCCTGAGGTTTGACAATGGAAAAGGGAAGGGGAGGATCTGACATCAGCAGGAGGGGATCAAAAGGTCACGTAGGGACATTTGGCCTGGCATTTTCTTATTCGATGCACATTGTTTTGCATTTTTTTTCCAGCTTGTGTCTGTCTCTAATGTGATGAATATTGTGTCCTCATTATTCGCTAATTTGTTTACAGTGTGCTGATGTACCTCGAATTAAATTTGTTCAATGAAACATTTCTTAAACACAGGCACTGCCTTTTTAAATCAATTTGCTCTACATTATGTTCATTTCGTAGGGATGGTGGGTCCCTACGAAATGAACAGTTTCAGTTCATTTACAGTTTCATAATTTCAATTTTCCCAATTTGAAAAACCATGACTTAACCAGGCTGAAAACAACTGCTCTTTAAAACATTAACAGAATTATTTTGATGATAATGGGAAGGTTGGACATGATGTATTAGTAGGGGAGTTTTTTACCCCTCCCAGTGGACCCTTACGGGAGGTTTGAGGGGCTATTAACCCCGTGTAGGCCAGCAGTGACATTGAGAGGTCAAAGGCCAGTCTTCCTTTTAGCTTTCAGACCTTGACAACTTGGCAGTAGGGGTCAGTCATCAAAGCTGAGTTTTGGGTCAGCGGTCAGTGACACCCCTGGCCTTTTAATCCTGATGCCCTTGATGAGAAGTGAAAATGGAGGCAGAGATAGGGAGAGACATCTATGAATAACAAAGATTAAAAACCAGCTCCTAATCTTCACTAATACTAATGCTTATGAAAGTTTACACACCTGAGTCTGGTTGGGCAGTGTTATTGAAGGCCAGCCTGTGTAAGAATGAATGCACTGATGTTAATAATAAGGTTTAAACTGAGAATAAGATGGTGAATCGCACCCAGGTCAGATAATTAAAAGTTAATTAAAAAAATTGTAAATTATATTTAGCATAAACAAAATGAAGCCTTTTAGGGCCATAAAGATTAATTAATTTCATTGTGACATCTCTAGTGATAATTGAGCACTTTTTCTTCACAAATTGTCTTAAGCATGCTTTGTGCATCCAGATTAAATTTTTCTTTTGGTAGTTTTTGGTATAATTCAAAATATATTTGTATCATTATTATCATTACTGTAGTATTTGTTACAATAATTCTATTATGCTTTATTTATTAAATATTTTTAAATATAGATAAATGCCATTGTATATCATTTTAAATATTAAAAACACATTTTACATACACTGCCGTTTTTAAGGTTTTTAATGATTTTAGATGTCTTATGTTCAGCTAGTAATTTTTTTATAAATTTTTATTTATTATAATAAAATACAAAAACCAGTTATAATAAATATTATTAAAATTTAAAATAACTGTTTTCTATTTGAATATATATGTGTGTATTTTTTTTCTGTGATATTACTCTAGTCTTCAGTGTCACATGATCCTTCAGAAATCATTATAATATGATGATTTGCTGCTCAAGAAACACAGTCAAAACACTTTGATGAATAGAAAGTTCAAAAGAACAGCATTTTAAACAGAATGTTTTGGAAAATTATAAATGTCTTTTAGTGTCACTTTTGATCAATTGAATGCATTTGTCATAATAAATGTGTAATAAATGTATTAGTTTCTTTCCCCCCCAAAAAAATCTTACTCTACTAAAACTTTTGAACAGTGTAGTACAATGTTGCATAAGCTTTCTTTTTCAAATAAATACTGTTCTTTTGAACTTTCTATTCATTTATTACACAACTGTTTTCAACATTGATAATAATCATAAATGTTTCTTGAGCAGCAAATCGGCATATTAGAATGATTTCTGAAGGATCATGTGACACTGAAGACTCAAGTAGTGATGCTCAAAATTCAGCTTTGCATCACAGAAATAAATTACATTTTAAAATAGAAAACATTTATTTTACATTTTAATAATATTTTACAATATTACTGTTTTTGTTGTATTTTTAATCAAATAAATGTAGCCTTGGTGAGCATAAGAGACTACTTCTAAAAGCATTGCAAATCTTCCAGATCATGGATCAAGTTTTGAACAGCAGTGTATACTTTTACAATTTATTGTTAATATAAGAAAAAAATGTCCTAATGTAAAAAATAGGAAAAAGGAAAAAAAACCCTGCAAAAGTACTAAAATTTCTTTTGATTTTGGTTGTGAAATATGACCCGGACATGTTTACATTGACCCAGTCAAATAAAAAAGCAGTGTTCCACACATTACAGGGGAATTTCACATGAAGAATGGCATCCAACCTTGCAGAAAGTAGTCATTGGCAATACGTTATGATATTTGAGCCAAATAGAACATGCTGTTTCAGTCATGAAAAATTGGATTAGGAATTTAAGGTAATGTTCACTAGAGAGCGGCTCGTGATTCAATTCAGCATTCACCTCTTGATAGACACACTTGGCTGTTTTATCCCAACCTGACCGACTGAACAAATAATCAAAGTCCCTTTGAAAGAGAAAACTCATTTTTAAGGTTCACGTATGCTGTGTCTGGAAACGAGACCAAGCATGTTATTACATCAAATAAACAAAGACACGGAGGGGGGAGAGTAAAGAAAGAAAATAACGACTGTGAAAATATACAAAAGTGAGAGTCAATTGAGAAAGTCTTTCCATAATAAGAACCGAACAAATAATAAATTACAGAGGTTGCTTTCAGCTACAGGGAATCGGCAAGATGTTGCCAGCCGAAGAAAGAAGGCGTTACTCTTTCACCTTCTCAAGGAGACAGCAAGAACACCAAACACCATCATTCTAATGCAAGGTTATCTTTATTTTTTCATATTCATTCTGTTCACTTTTGATAAGGATCTCATCATCCATGAGGTAACTTTGGTCTGTTTTCTGTATATTTTCATGATCTTTGTGACAAATTAAATTGGAGTGTCGACAGTTAATCATTTTGAAATCAGTAACTCTGTTCAGGTGCTTCTTTCATCTGGCCAATGGATCAACATAGCAGGATGGATTTTAGAGCCTGACTTTGACAGGTTCTCAAGTGTAAATTTCATTATCACAACCATCTAAACAACTCAGTAAAGGCCCGTTCACACCAAGAACAATAACTTTGTTAGCATTCCATTCCAATGGATGATAACATCCTGTTTATTATAAGCAAGCACTGCAGTTTTGTCATGTGCCGCTTTAAACACTTAAGCTCTTTAAAGTCGAGTGGACTCTGATTGGCTGTCAATGTTCATCAGCTGGAGGAAAACAAAATCATTCTGAAAGTGATTCCAACCACATTGTTCCTCAGTGTTGTTATAGTTGTGGTGTTGACTTCCCCATTTTAATATAATTAGAATGGTTATTACATTTACATTTATGCATTTGGCAGACTCTTTTATCCAAAGCGACTTACAGTGCACTTATTACAGGGACAATCCCCCTGGAGCAACATGGAGTAAAGTGCCTTGCTCAAGGACACACTGGTGGTGACCGCTGGGATAGAACCAGCAACCTTCTGCATATCAGTTAAGTGGTTTAACCCACTGGACCACCACCTCTCCCATTAAAACATTAGTTATAGTTCTCGTCCTTGGTGTGAACTTAAAGGAAAATTCTGTCATCATTTTCTTAGAAGGATAGTTCACCCAAAAATAGAAATTCTGTCATTTTACTCACCCTCAAGTTGTTCCAAAGCTGTATGAATTTCTTTGTTCTGCTGAACACAAAAAAATATATTTTGAAAAACTAAGGGTAACTAAACATTTGATGGCCTTCCATAGTAGGAAAAAAATAGTCAATGGGGCCCATCAACTATTTGGTTACAGACATTCTTTAAAATATATTCTATTGTGTTCATCAGAAGAAAAAAACTCATACAGGTTTGGAACAATTTGAGGGTGAGTAAAATGACCTGGGTGAACTATCCTTCTAAGGCCACAATAAGCAGGTTTAAGGTGCGGACACATCAACCAATGTTCAGTGAATTTTTGGGGGTGAAATCCAGTCTCTTTAATATTCTCATGATTATGAATTTTGCGTGACGGAAAGTTTGAAAGTGACTTTTATGTGATCTGTGCTTCATACATTTATACACATTCATTCTTTTTTTGCCCGCTTTCGCTAATGGGACTGTACCTTTATGCATCATAGACTCGCTATAGATGTTTCCAGGCATGTTTACCCATAATGCTCTGCTTTGTGTCATGCTTCAATATTTAGTCGTCCTTTTAACCCCAAAATATGCATTTCTAGGCTGGTCCCATCAATCCCATGTCCTATAATGAATATACATACTTACACAACATACATAAAACATTCTCATTCTGTGCTATATAAAAATAAACTGTTTCTTGTTGCATCTGCTTTTATCATCACAGTGATTATTAGTGTTTATTTGTAGTGAAAAGCAGGATATGAATTGCATAAATCCCTAAAAATGTTTGCGCTTGCATGCTTCTTTCTCCATCCTTCGTAGCCATTTCCTATCTTTGGTCTCGCTGAGTTTGATACAGCATTAGCCTGGAGGTATGACTGCTGCTGGATCTTAAACAGACTCTGAAATTATTTTCCACTAGTTACTCATTCATCTTACTCCGTATACTGGTCTGGTTCCTCTCAGAGCTGACAGGTCAAGTAGGTAACCAGGAGGTTGTACTGACTAGATTGTTAGTATTCAGTTTGGAAGCTGAAGCTGGCATGAGTTGGCACGCCTCTGCTCTTTTAGTAAATAATGTTATCTGACACATCTTGTATACTAAAGAGATTATGGCAGGCTCTATATCCCCTATTACCAGAGTAAAGCTGCAGGATAATGTTCCTAAGAAACTTGAACAACATATGGAGCTTATAGTGATTAACAACAGATGAAAAGATACTTACCCTCAAACTGAGGTTTATGCAATTACCATATGGTTTGTAAATATTCGATAAAAGGGTTTGATGAGGTCAAAGTCATCTGTAACCATTATGTTTTGGTGAAAACTGTGGTCACTGATCCTTAGTGGTAACTCGCTGTGAAGTGTTGTCAACTGGCAATATCCAAACTCCATCTGAAGACAAAACAATCTCACCTCGCCTTCGAACAACATCTGCTGCCCATTTGGAAGCCATTCCTGCAGTCGGTGCTGTTTAATATTCACAAAGTCTCTGGAATCTGGCTGGTGCGAAAAACAGGAGAACAACCTGGAGGAACACCCAGATGCTTGAAGAAACGAGGGGGTTAAACAGGAATTTTTGAACTCTGGTAATTTGGACGGGTGGTAACTGCAATGGCGCACGGCCCTCTTGGGGGGCCCGGAGGCGAGGCCAGACCCGAGGGTTAGCCACACAGGAAGTTTACACAGCAGCTTGCCAAATCAAAATCTATTTAATCATCAAACCGAACGAATAGGAGCTGTCCGCCAGACACAGCTCAGCAGCTGCCTCAGATGAAGACAAATGTGCTGCGGAGCTGCTGGAGCAAAAGGCAAATGCGCTCCATGAAACGCATAGCGTAGGTGCGCTTTTCAGAGACATTCGCCAAGCCATTTTGGTGGCGCGTTAATACAATTGAAGAGCTTTTGAATGCGTTTAATTGTTTGCATGTGAATTGCATTTGAAAAGAGATATTATTTTGCCATTGTTAAAGTCTTGGAGTTGATTCACGGCATGCTTTATGGGAATTACTTGCATGTGGAATTGTGACATAAACAATGTTAATTGCCGTTTTTAAACTACACAAACACTTCCCATATGTTTTACTGTAAGCCAAATACATTGACCTTGTTAAACGCTCTCGAGTAGTGCAGTTTGACTTGAATATGAGGATATTTAATGATTGATGGCCATAATGATGCGAGTTGAATTCCAAGCAATAGAAGCTCATTGTTTCATTTCCACATAGGATGAATATAATTTGTTTACGCATATGGATGTCTCTCAGGAGCGCTTGTTTTCTTTGCACGCTGTGTTTGGTTTTCTCATGAATCTGATATCCAAGTTTAAGAATGCATGTCTCTCAAGAGACAGCAAGTAAAGAAAGGTAACCTAAATAATGCAACCAGTCTGATATGTATAGACTTCAAGACATTTCATATGCATGAGAACATCATCTCTTTGTCAACAGCTCCAGTAGTAATCATCAGGATGGTATTAGGCTTCTGGGTGGTATTGAAGCTGAAAAAAAAAATCCCTTTTTGGTCCTCAGCCAACGATCATTGGTTATCCTGCAGAGTAGAGAAGCGCTTGTGTATGTTTGAGACTGATGCTATAATGGTTGTCTAAACCTGAAGGTGGTGAAGATCATTAAACACCTCCTCAGTCTCTCTCTAAAGGACATCTCTCGCCATGGCAACTACATAAACATCACACACTTTCTCCCAGGGTAAATGTGGAAAGAACATACAAGGGTGCTACTTCTGAAGTCCACTAGGGACTTGGACTCTTTATAGAGCACACAGAGAAATATGGAGTTATGCAGAGCCAGGTTTTAGGACATTTATAGGATGTGATATTTCCTATAGACTCCACCGATTGTTCATAACTTTAAAAAGCATCATTGAGTTTCTGAGAGAGCATGTAAAGAGTATTTAGGTTTCATACTTATGCAGAGGTTGTTCAGCTGTGAGAACTAATGCGCATTTGGGGCCGCTAAAACAGCTCTCAAAACCAGGTCTTGAAAGCTACAAGCTAATCATAATTTCAAGTAATTTAAAGCTACTGTTTTGAAAAGTTAGATAGGTTTTTTGAATTTACTTTATAAAGTTTTAAGTATAGATATTTTTCTTCCTCAAGGCAAGCCCATATTCACTGTAATCATCTGAAAGAAGATTGTCATTTACACCCATGGCTCGAGGGGGAGTAAATCGTGGACTAATTTTCATTTTTGGGTGAACTATCCCTTTAAGGCCTAACTGTCTAAAAATTTGTTTAAAGGGGGGGGTGAAATGCTGTTTCATGCATACTGATCTTTTGGCACTGTTAAAGACTTGGATTCCCATGCTAAACATGGACACCGTTTCATAAGCTAAGGTGGACGTTTAATGGGAGTATTTCTTTGCCAAAGAGAGAGAGAGAGAGAGAGAGAGAGAGAGAGAGAGAGAAAGAGAGAGAGAGAGAGAGAGAGAGAGAGAGAGAGAGAGAGAGAGAGAGAGAGAGAGAATTTTTGAATTTTATAACACTTTATTTTGAAACAATTTTACAACAGTGAACAAACTTACACTTCACTCAAGACATTTGGCAAAAGTTAATTCTCCATCTTTAACAGAACATAGCATTTCTTTATGATCCCAGACATTTTCAAATTCTTTAATGTCCTTCATATTTTTATAGAACATAAAATCAAACTTAATTCTTACTTTAATTAAACTCTTAAACACTTGTACTACATCCCGACAACTTTCACCTTCTATTCTGTCCTTTCTTGTCAGATAAATAGCCATTTTTGCTTTTCCAATAACAAAGTTAATAAGTTGTCCTTTCTTTCTCTTTTCTTTTCCAAACCTGAACCCAAAAATGAACCCGACCTTTGAAAAAATAACCTTAAAGTTCACAAACATGAAATTAAGACTCAAAAATAAACTCTTCAGCCTGTCACAGTGAACAAAACAGTGAAAAATGGTTTCCCTCTGTTCACAAAAAGGACATTTACTCTCCACTGCTGGATTAATGATGCTAACAAACGCATTTACAGCAACAATCCCGTGCAGGATCCTCCACTGCAAATCCCCTTCCGGTTTGGTCAACGGTGGCTTGTACATAGTCCTCCACACAGGTCTACAGCTCTCTTCCACCCCAAAATGAGCAGCCCATGGCGTTTCTACCCGCACTTTCAGCTTCTCTTTATTCAGTACTTTAACACATACTTCATACAACTTTTTCCCACTCACATCACAAAAACCCAACCCTGCAAAACTTTTCAATGTAAAAAATTGATGGGAAAATTCCTCCTCCGTGAACGTTGGTAAAATGTCCATACTTGGAAAAATGTCACTTTCTTCAGGTGTGAATAATCCTCTACCAAAGTTCCTGATTAACAACATGTCTTCATCATTCAGCTTTTCTTTTATGTTGTCCAGAAAAAGATCCACGATCCTCTGTGATTTGAGATCCAGACATTGCGCCACATCTCCTACATTTTCAAAATCATTCCCAGCAACTCTTATCAGTTGTCGCAAAGTAGTCATTTTTGCTGCTATTAGAATGCTTGTCAGTCCAGTCATCGTCTGTGCAGCAACATCCAGCCTTGCCCCTTTGATTAAAGGCTCCTCCAGTAGCCAATGAAGCGATGGCATAGACGCAATCCTTACAGTTCTTACTAATGACCAGGCTCTCAAAACACTGCGGTAATATGAGGGAAGACTTTTTATGTCTCTGGTTTCACATTTGATCCAAAACAAATTTTCACTCATACCCAAATCCCCTACTTTTTTCAAAATAAGACTTATACCGGCTTTCCTCGCACTGCATTTACCGTACAAAAATTTCTGAATAAACTGTAATCTAAAAGCTGTTTTGCGACTTTCTAGATGCAGCAAACCCTGCCCACCCTCATCCCTTTTTAAACATAACACACATTGTGGTACCCAGTGCATCTTATTCCAAAAAAAATCAACAATTAGAGCCTGAACTTTAGATAGAAGACCTGTAGGTGGCTCAAGGACTGCCAAACGATGCCATAAGGTTGCTGCTACCAGATTATTAATAATTAGGATACGCCCTCTAAAAGACATTCTCGGCAATAGCCATTTCCACTTTTTCAATTTCCCTTCAACCGTCTCTATAACCCTTTCCCAATTTTTCATAACAAAATGTTCCTTCCCTAAAAAAACTCCCAAATATTTAACCCCCTCAGTAGCCCATGACAACCCACCTGGCAAACTTGGCCTTCCTTGAGTCCACCTACCTACTTCCACCGCTTCACATTTAGACCAGTTCACTTTCGCTGAAGACACTTTCCCATACAATCCTACTATCTCTTTAACCTTTTCCACATCAGTGTTCCCCTTAACTACTACCATTACATCATCCGCATAGGCAGATAAATAAAACTTTTGTTCTCTGGACAATAAAATACCTTCTAGAGACTCTCTTAATTTACATAAAAAAGGTTCAATTGCAATTGAGTACAACATTCCTGACATTGAACAGCCTTGCCGAATGCCCCTTCTAACCTTTAAGGGTGCACTTAAGCCACCGTTGACCTTTACTACACTCTCAATGTTACCATACATTACTTTAATCATTTCTATGAAAGGCTGAGGAAAACCAAAAACCTCAAGCACTATCCATAAATATTGATGCTCAATTCGGTCGAAAGCCTTCTCTTGGTCTAATGAGACCAGTCCAAAACTTTCACCAGTGATTTTAGCTATATCAAAAATATCTCGAATTAGTCCAATATTTTCTAGAATGGATCTGCCAGGCACACAGTAGGACTGATCCGCATGTATGATCTGCTCCATCACTTTTCTCAGCCTGTTGGCCAAAGCTTTCGATAAAATCTTAAAATCCACACAAAGCAGGGAAACGGGTCTCCAGTTTTTGATTTCTTTCAGATCTCCTTTCTTGGGTAAAAGGGTCAATACTGCCCGCCTGCAGCTCAAAGGCAGTTGCCCTTTAGCAATGCTGTCACAGAAAACTTCCAACAGATCATTGCCCAACAGATCCCAGAAAGCTTTATAAAAATCAACAGTTAGACCATCTAACCCTGGAGCCCGCCCATTCTCCATGCTCATTACGGCTGCATTCAACTCTCCCAGAGATAATTGGCTCACCAACTCTCTCTTTGCCTCCTCCTGCACTTGGGGTAGGCCTCCGAGAAACTCTTGCCACAGCTCATGATCTTCTGCATACTCACATTTAAACAGCTCTTTATAGAACTCAGCAGCCCTCCTGCGCACATCAGCCGTCTCAGTGAGCTCTTGCCCATTGTCTGCCCTAAGACAGTGAATGGTTCTGCTTTGGCCATTTTTCTTTTCCAGGCTGAAAAAAAACTTGGATGGAGCATCCATTTCAGATAAATTCTGAAAACGAGATCTGATCAATGCCCCCTGTGCTTTACTACCTAACAGATCCTTTAATTCTGCTTTCTTTCGAATCAAAGCATTCACTTGATTTCCAGTCAAATCACTGCCATTTTCAAGCTCCAAAATATCATTTTCTAAAGTTTTCATTTTTTTAACCATTTTCTGGGTGACATTGAAATTGTATTGCACACATAATTGCTGTATTTGCTTCTTCCCCAAATCCCACCATTGCTGTACACTTGAAAATGTTGTCTTTTTACCTCTCCACTCCCTCCAGAAAAAACCTAAACACTCCTTAAAATGTGCATCTTGCAACAAAGCACTATTGAAAATCCAATAGGCACTTTTAATTTTTAAACACCGTATAAAAACACTTGCAATCACCATGGAATGATCAGAGAAACACACAGGATTAATACAACATGATTTTACAATTTGTAGTTGATGTTCAAAAACATACAGGCGATCCAACCTTGCCTTTGAGATCCCACCTTCCCTTATTTGTAGCCATGTATATTGTTTCGTATTTTCATTCATATTTCTCCACACATCCACTAACTCATTGGTTTCAATCGATCGAATCAATGACAACCTAGAAGCCGTATGCGGCTCTGGATGATTTCGATCTATATCATTAGTCGTACAATTAAAATCTCCTGCAACCAGGAGGTAATGGTCAGGATCACAACTCTGTATAGTATTTGAAAGTGTCTCTAAAAACAGCATTCTCTCTATTGCCAGAACTGGGGCATACACATTTATTAAAACAAAGGTTGCAACATCAAATTTTGCTGTAACTTTTAAAAGTCTTCCTTTCACCACTTCTTCCACCTCATATGAAATTGGCAGACACTTATTTGCAAAAAACACTCCAACCCCAGCACTTGTGCTGTTCTTATGACTCAGGATAGACACCCCCTCCCACTCCCTTCTCCAGTCCACTTCATTTACATCATTACTATGGGTTTCTTGAGCAAACATTATATCTATACTTTTCAATTTCATTAACTGGAACAATTGACTCCTTTTCCTAATATCCCTTGCTCCGTTTACATTTAGTGTGGCAAATTTCAAGTCAATCATAAAAAATATATAAAAGAAACCAATCATAAAATTAACAATTAAAGAAGAATAAAAATCAGAATACATCAACTTGAAATTTACCTCACAAATCCAGTCACATTTGTTCTGCACGTAACTTTTGTACCAGCTTTTTCAGTCTATGGAATTCTTGACTTGTTAGCCCTCCATCCCCTCTTTCACTCATCAACGCCCGTGCTGATTCCATAAAGAGTTTTCTATCCGGAAAAAAATCATCTACTACCACATTCCGTTTGCCTTTAGTTATGCTCAAGAACCGCTGAACCTTCTCCAGCGTATATCCGCTGGGCTCCTGCCTCTCACTCACTGACCCAGCACCAGCTGACCACTCCGCTTCCCCAAAGCTGGCCAGAGAAGAGTCCTCAGAAGAGGAATCATCTGATGAGTCCTCTGAGCTATCATCCCCTACATCCTTCTCTGATCCTTGACTACTTATTACTTGTCTTTTCGATTGTGTCCCTCTTTCACTCTGCTTTGATTTCCTCTTTACCACAGGAACTTTGAACACCCTTTCTTCATCCTCCATCATCATCACACTGCCCTCATCTACCGTAGCTCCTATCACTTCTCTCAACACTTCCCCCTCCAGTGTCTTTGAATCAGTATCAACACTCATCCCATTTAACTCAGTACTTTTATCCTTGTCCATTATTACAGCTTCACTAGACTTCTGTGTACTTACAGTTTGCTCAACTTCATTTGTAACCTGATCATTCTGACTATTCACCTCATTCTGGCCCACTTCATTCTGGCCCACTTCATTCTGCTTTGGACAAAACCGCACTTGATGTCCTGTCTCTCCACACCTGAAACATTTCATAGTCTCAGTTGTGGCAAAAATCACATATTCAAAACCCTCCACTTTGAACTTTAATGCCAAGTTTAGTTCATCTACATCACCCTTCAAAATCATAAATAGCTGTCTACGAAAAGAAACAACATGTTTCAGAAACGGTGATTTGCAACCCAGTGGTATCTTTTTAATTGCTGAAACTATTTGCCCATGTCTCGCTAATTCGCGCTCCAGAACCTCATCGCTAATGAACGGGGGAACATTGGAAATCACCACTTTCTTTGCCGGATTAACCAGCGGAAACACACCAATATGTTCGCCTTTTATCACAATCCCTTGTTCTACAACTTTATTAACTTTCTCAATCGACTCCAAAAACAGCACAATTGCACTATTCATTCTTGACGCCGATCTTATACAACTACATCCAACAATTTCTCCAACCGCGAGGCTGCACTCCTCCACGGAGCATTCCCCGCCGACCGGCACCTTAATGCCATGCCGGCGCGACAGCTGCTCAAACGCCATCACACACACACACACCCGCCGCAGCGGCCAGACCAAAGAAATCCGGCCGCCGAAATAAAACTTTCTACTCTTCCCTTATCACTAACCCAAAATATATTACTTAAAGCAGGAGGGAAAGAAAAGAAAGATCAAAGATCACAAACACTCACCAAACACTCTCACACGCGTCCCTCACTCACTCGCACATGCGCAAACAGAGAGAGAGAGAGAGAGAGAGAGAGAGAGAGAGAGAGAGAGAGAGAGAGAGAGAGAGAGAGAGAGAGAGAGAGAGAGAGAGAGAGAGAGAGAGAGAGAGCGTGAAAGCAATAGGCAACGCCCATCAGAGCGCTGGCTCGTACAGATGGAATTTGCTTTTCCGGATCAACAACTGAGTTGCGCAAATATTTATGTCTGTTCCCTGCATTTCGGTGCCGATTGTTTTATAAACAAGGCCCAGTTCGACGCAGGATTTTCAGATCGCCTAATACTGAAGGATGGAGCGGTCCCAACGATAAAGGTCCCAACGTTGGAACCGCAGGTTTGACTGCTTCAAATGTCTGTTTTTGCCTATGCCCATCAAGTAGCCCAAACATGATCACGTATTGATCAATGGAGCATGCGATGTATAGTGTGTACATTTGTTTAGCTGGCCACTATATGTGTATGTTTGTGTATTGTAAAAGCACTCCAAACAACAATACACAAAGAATGGGGAAATATGTTGAACTACATAAGCGCGGTTCTTCATTCAAATGCGCTACTATTCCATGTCTTTCTATGTAAACACTAGCCTGACGCGCAAAACCAGTCCGCTTACTACAAATCATGTCTTCACAAACCACGCGTAAACACACACACACATACACACACACACACACACACACACACACACACATTGTAACACTCGCGCTTGACATGGTGTTCTAAATAACACAAGCCGCTAAACATATTATATAGTTAGTGTAACTTATACCACATAGTCGACGTCCTGCTCTAGTCGTTTTTGCTGCTGCTCCTGTTCAACTTCAGCCTCTGGGTCTGATTCCGGATCATAGATGTATGGCTGTATCTGATTAAAAGCCATTTTTTATGTTGAATAAAGTTTTTCCCCGCTTTTAGGGATGACGCAGCTTTCAGACGCACTCAACACAGTAACAGCGGCGCGCGCTCGACATTCTTTAAAACCATATTGTCCCCATTGTGATAACAGGGACCATTACCTCAACTCATGTGACCAATTCAAGAAGTTCACCACTTCTCAAATCGTCGCTTGGATTAAAGAGGGAAACCGCTGCTGGAGATGTGGTCGGACACATGCAGTAGAGGCCTGCAACCTCAAGCGTCCATGCAAGGTCTGTAAAGAGATCCATCTCACCGTTCTACATGACTCCATTAATGACACTTCTAGGGCTGTACTCATGGTAAGCACGCCACCTACCAGGATCTATCTTGATAGACCTAACCGTTCCCCGAAGGTCATGTTGAAAGTGGTTAAAGTCCTCCTCCACAATGGTCGACACACTATGGAAGCCCATGCAGTCCTCGATGACGGGTCAGAGAGAACAATAGTGCTTCAGCCAGTAGTTCAGCAGCTCAAGTTAACTGGTACACCCGAATTGCTTCCCCTACAGACAATTCAACAGTGTCACACTGAACTTGATGGGTCTTCAATATCTTTTGAGGTGTCCTCAGTATCCAAGCCCATGACGAAGTTTAGTATCCGCAACGCATTCACTGCAACCGGTCTGTGTCTAGCGGAGCACAACTACCCAGTGACTGCCCTCCAGAGTGCCTATCGACACCTGAAGGATCTGCCGCTGCCTCCTGTGGACAGGGTAAAGCCATTTCTCCTTATCGGGTCAGATAATCCCCACCTTCTGACTCCAATTCAGCCCATACGCAAAGAACCAATAGGAGGACCCATTGCTGTCTGCACACAACTTGGATGGTCTCTCCAGGGCCCGATGAGTCCAATGCAACCCTCACGAGGGAATCAGCAGTGTCTCCACATCATGACAGTCCCAACCGGGGATGAACTTATCCACCATGTAGAAAGGCTCTGGCAAGTTGACACCCTCCCTTACAACGAGAAAATGGTCACCAGGTCCAAACAGGATCGAGAGGCTTACACCCTGTTGCAGAATGCCACAATCCGGGTGAATGTGGACGGTGTTCAACGTTACGCTACACCATTGCTGAGACAAACACCGGTGAGTTTACTCCATGCAAATAAAGAGACTGTGCTTCCCAGTTTACGTAGCACTGAGCGCAGGCTGGCCCGGGATCCTGAGAGGGCTAAAACCTACTGCACTGAGATCCAGAAGTTGGAGGTGGCTGGTTATGTGGCTAAGATAACTTCAGAGGAGGCAAACGATAGTGCAGAGTCTTGGTACATCCCGCACCACCTGGTACACCACAACGGTAAAGACAGGATTGTCTTTAACTGTTCCTTTAAACACCAGGGACAATCTTTGAATGATCAACTGCTGCCTGGACCGACATTGGGACCTTCCTTGCTAGGTGTCCTCCTGAGATTCCGCCAACACACTGTTGCAATCAGCGGGGACATCAAAGGTATGTTCCACCAGGTACGCCTACTGCCCAGGGACAGGTCAGTGCTGAGGTTCCTGTGGAGAGACATGTGCAGGGAGATGGAACCTGATATATATGAATGGCAGGTACTTCCGTTCGGCACTACATGCAGCCCATGTTGTGCTATTTACGCCCTTCAACATCACGCCCAAGGACACAAAGATGACATGGCTGACCTGGTCGACATAGTAGAACATTCATTCTACGTTGATAACTGCCTCCACAGCACGCCAACCATAAATGAAGCTAAAGTAATAGTGGATGGACTGAGTCAGATGCTCTCCGGTGGAGGCTTCGAGATAAGACAATGGACAAGCAACGTGCCATCTGTCATCCAACACCTTCCTACAGATGCCAAGTCTGCTAATAGCGAGCGCTGGTTGGCACAAAGCAGCACTGACCTCCAAGAACCCACTCTTGGTCTGCGGTGGAATTGTATCAATGACACCCTAGGTTACAACTTGCGCTCAACGGAGACCACTGCCCCTACCATGAGGAACATGTATAGGACTTTGGCGAGTCAATATGACCCTTTGGGGTTCATTATCCCATTCACTACCAGAGCCAAGGTTCTTATCCAAGACCTCTGGAAGCACAAGCTTGGGTGGGACGACCCCATTGAACCTCTGCATTTGAGAGAACAGTGGCTTACCTGGGTAGGAGAACTCCCGACTCTCCTTCAGTTGCAGTTCCCTCGAACATACACCTCGGCATCCATTGACAACTCTCCAGTCATCCGAGAGCTGCATGTCTTTAGTAATGCATCGGAAAGAGCTTATGGTTCGGTAGCCTATTTGCGTACCACAGATGGTCAAGGACGGGTCACAGTAACCTTCGTCTTAGCCAGATCTAGAGTGGCTCCAAGAAGACCGGCTTTCCTAAACCAGCCATTGGACCAGTGGCCATCTACACCTAAAACTAAAGAAGAGCCAGACTTCAGTGAGTTAAAGAAGGCTGCCTTTATTGGAATAGTTTCCGAGCCTAGTAGTTCCATTCCTGATCCAAGCCAGTTCCAAGCATGGCACGAGATCATCCAGGCAACTGTTAGATCCCTGCATGGGGCGGCCGGCACAGACACTGACTCTCCTGTCGAGGCTTCTGATTATATTGAAGCAGAGAGGCTCCTCCTGGCTCAGGCTCAAAGTGACTCATTCCCGCTTGAAGTCAGGGCTTTAAAGGCCGGACAGTCAATTCCAGCTGACAGTCGTTTGAGCTCTCTCGCCCCTGAGTATGATGGGCCCACTGGTCTCATTAGAGTGGGTGGCCGGCTACGTCGGGCTAGTGACCTTGACCTGGAGACTATTCATCCAATTGTGTTGGACTCTAGCCATCCCGTCACCAAGCTGCTAATTAAGGAGACAGATCAGCGGCTCCTTCACCCCGGCTCAGAAAGGGTCTTGGCTGAACTGCGTCGCCAGTATTGGGTGCTTCGAGGCAGAGAAGCAATTCGTAAACAGCAACGCACCTGTCAAGAATGTCAGCGGTGGCGCGCCAAGCCTCAAACCCCGCGACTGGCTGATCTACCACCCTGCAGGCTCAAACTGTATAAGCCACCTTTCCATTCTACTGGCGTAGACTGCTTCGGCCCATTTACAGTTAAAGTTGGTCGTCGCCAAGAGAAAAGGTGGGGGATCATTTACAAATGTATGACGACACGGTGCGTGCATCTGGATCTATTGGAGCATTTGGACACTGACGCATTCCTGCTCTCTATGCGCCGATTCATAGCACGACGAGGCACGCCCATGGAACTGCTTTGCGATAATGGCACTAATTTCGTTGGAGGTGATCGAGAACTTCGAGAGACCTTCAATGCCATGTCACCAAGGCTCCAGGAGCTGCTGGCTGGGCAGAAGATCCGGTTTCGCCATAATCCACCAAGTGCGCCTCACTTCGGGGGAACCTGGGAGCGTGAAGTGAAATCAGTCAAGACAGCACTGCGTGTAATCCTGCGAGAGCAGTCAGTCCCCGAATCAGTACTGCAAACCCTTCTGGTAGAAGTTGAAAGCATCTTGAATGCCAAGCCACTTGGTTATGTATCCTCAGATGTCGCAGACTTTGATCCAGTGACTCCGAACTTACTCCTTATGGGTCGCCGCGATGCCTCTCTACCTCAGGTCCTGTATGACTCCAACAACTTGCTCGGAAGACGGAGGTGGAGACATAGTCAGGTGCTGGCTGACCGTTTCTGGACTGCCTTCATTCGCCATTACCTCCCAGGCTTGCAGGGTCGTGACAAGTGGAGGACAGATGGCAAAGAACTGACAGTAGGCCAAATCGTGCTTATTGTCGATCCGCAACTTCCACGGGCACTCTGGCCTGTTGGCACAGTGATGGAGACTCTAGCTGGGGCTGATGGTAGAATCCGTATCGCCAGAGTCAAGGTTAAGGAGAAAACCTACACCCGTCCAGTTGTCCGCCTGATCCCAATTCCTCACCTTGAGGATGATGAGACGGATACTTCAGACAGACTTTCTTAGTGTGTTCAATTATCCTGGCAGATAATTGGGGGCGGCAGTGTCAGAAAGCCCTCCTAGGAACTAATGTTATCGTTTCCGCACGTTCCGTTAGTAGTGACACACCGGTGGAAGATGAAGGTCAATCATTGTTTATGCTGCGGGGTATGCACTGTTTAATGCGTGAATGCAATACATGTAAGTACATATATCCAGTTATATCTTTACTGTAAGTGTCAGGCATGTAATGGGTAATCTACGATGTTTATATTGGTCGAGTTTTCCGTTCATTTCCGCCGTAATCTGCCATACTAATCTGCTGAGTCATCACGAGTCATCAACACGCTAGTGTTCCGTTCCGATACAGCGCGAGTGTTTGTTTACAATCGCTTACAGCTGTGTGCTACTGTATTTTCGTCAACTTTGTGGTTATTAATACTGACATTTCGGTTAAATATATATTTCTAGTATTGTTTAGTTGATTTCCTTAAGCCAAATTGTGCAATGAGACATACATGTTAGACGAATATCATTTGTAAATTATTTCTCTTTATTTCTTTCTGTAGACCATACATATCACTGCTGCATACCGCAGATGTATACAAGACTGTGAATAAATACCTCATCAACAAGAATCTCTTCTCCATTCCTGATTCTCTAATCGGAATCTGATCCATATTTGGCCGCCTCAACCAGTTGAAATATAGATGATAGTGAGGCTTCACTACAAGGACCGTTTAGATTAGAATAAACATTGACGTGGATGAATTCGACGCTATAAATATTCGATATGACAGTTTAGGATGAACAGATTCACTAGGATAAATCAAACGTTCCCAGGTATGCAGGAGGAGCGTTGCGATTAAACGATTCATTGGACTTGGTGCTGTAAAGCTACTGTATGAGAGAACTGGTGAGTAGTGCCAGCACGTGTGTTTATTTCGAAAGCGATGTAAGTTAGCGTTTGGCCGCAGCTCGTTCGATAAAGTAACTAACGTTTACTGAAAAAAACACTAAGTTACACTGATATGAAAATAACCGAGCTACCGAAACAGCAGACTGTAAGTCTGTTGCGTTAGTAACGTAACAACTCTGGCCAAAATATTACATTTTGGGTCAAGTCCTTTCTTGCTTCTCAGGCCTACTAAATGTATTGCTTTTTTCTGTCTTCACTATATATATATATTTTACTATATATATATTTTTTATCATCGCTGTTGCAATTGCACTCAAGGTACGGTTCATCATGTTGACTAAAAGAAATGGACTGTGTCAAATGGGCCTCATTTAATGTTGAAAATCTCCAGCCACGCAAAGCAGTAATTTTTTTTGCAGCAGCAGATGTTGTCTGGCTACTTAAGATTGAATTGTTTGTTTGTCAAAGATGTCTTGACTGTCTGAGGCGCTCTGTTGGTTCATGTTCGGGGCTACGGCCAGTAGTCAGGGGAGCTGGGGTCACTGCATCCCTCCGCCAGACTGTAGTCATGGCAACAACCACAGTGGTAATCATGGCTGATCATGCTTCTATAAACTCCCTATCGGTGATGAATCAGATGCCAGCTGTTTGTTATCATAACAGAATAAGTACCGTAATAATCACTCAAACATGTGGTAGTGGTTTGAAGATTCACTTGCTTTCCGTGGACCCTGGCTGAGATTACAACACAAACATCACATTAAACTGTTTACAGAGAGCTAACTTTTTTGTTGTTTACTTGTAGCTTAGCCAAGACTCTTATCCAGGCAAATAAATCTGGATTGTAATTATATGCCTCAAAGTAGCTTTAAAGTGCTACTATTATGTTTTTTTGAATATTCCCTCATGCAGTGCGTAATATCTGTCTGTGAATGTAAACGTTGTAAAGTTGAAAGTGCACAATAAGTAAAGTTATTGTCTCCCAAAAGAAAGAATTGACTCTGAGTCTGAACCACCTAAACGAGTCATAAGTATTTCGAATCACATTGCGTTACGGTTCTACATCACTAAAAAAAACATTTGCATAATGCTAGGAAACGTGCCCATCAGTTTGTGTTTTCTGTTAATTACAAGTGTTGATGGGGTTACTACGTTGCATTTAGATCCATTTCTTATTTTGCTGGATTATACACTTACAAATATATAAAAAAAATGAATTCAAGCTTGAGATTTTACTGGGGCACAGCAGATTTATACTGTGACACGTGCTCCAGTAAAAGGGGTCTAGCAACGCTCCTGTTTTCTACCGGATGTTTAAAATATGTCGTTTTGTGTTTTATATTGTGTAAATTTAACCGGCTAACTCAGATTGTTACTGTTTTACTGAAATAAGCAGCTGTGGGCCACTATTACCTAAAACAGTGTGTATGAATGCAGATTGTCTGTCATTCTTACTACTTTGAGTAAAGATAAAGCAAGATTTGTTATGTTGTAACAAACCTTTATGTTACATCAGTCATTCACGTTAGTGCTCGGCTAACGCATGCATTGATATAGTTTCTGCATGTGCACCGCAATAAATTAGAAATATACACATGATGATGGACATACACTTGTAAATGCTGATAGTGAGGAATTACCGTTACAACATCTCATAATGTACCTCAAACTGAGTAGTGTATGACTGAGAAATGTCCTGCCCAAGCCATCCTTTCGATGGAGGTTAACTAATTCTTCCAATGTTTCATCATTGTACTCTTGCTCGGATTGATATGGTAAAATCAATGTCATTGTTACTGTCTTTATAGTTCAATCGCTGAACTTTAGGAAGCCTCCGGACGGAGCTGAAGAACAAATATGGTGATGGGGTTTAGCTTTTCAAAAACGCTGTACGCAGTAGACCAATCACAACAGACTGGGCCATTTGGGCAATCAGAGCTAAGTAGTTTGTGGAAAGGAGGGATTTAGAGAGCCTGATTCATTCGTTGAGTCGTTTCGTTTGAGTCATTGAAAAAATGTGGTGATGTGCAATGTGCGGACCCACTTTATATTAGGTGGCCTTAACTATGTACATTTGGAAACATAGATGAAACTCACAAGGTGAACGCATATCTTGACGCTAGGGCTGTGTTTCCCAAAAGCATAGAAAGCCTAAGTTGATCGTAGAGACCATTGGTGGCAATTGGTCCACGATCAATTTATGCTTACAATGATTCTGGGAAACGCAGCCCAGATTAGTTGGTACAATATTTTTTTTAATTGCTGAGATGGTACCAAAAATGTGAAAAATGGAGATTACCAATTAGTGAAAATAGTGAAAATATTGCTCCAATAATAAAGTATCTATTAACACTTGTGCACTCCCACTTGACATGACCTTTGGAACTCAGGGCATCCTCTACATTTCATTACAACCCTTATTGTTTTTCTCCATGCTCCCTTCCTGTTTCATGGTCTTGTTGTGGTGCTGTTTATTGCATGCTGTAATCCACACAGCTGGCTCTTCAGACCAGGACGAGTGGTGGAGGTCCTCAGCACCACTCTGCCATTCTCTTCTTTATACTTCCCTTGTCTCTGTTTACAGGCTGTCTCGAACAGACCCAGACCCTGCCTGCCATCACAACACACTCCAAAAGAGCAGAAAGGAAGGTCTTCGGGTTCATGTTTAATAAACAATCCAGTGAAAAATAATTAGCTGATAAGGCGCATGCTTTGATTCAGCGTGGAGGTGAAGTTTTACATATCTTCTCTAAGCTCAGCTGCGTTTTTAATATACATGCTGAATATTTAATACATTTACAACCTAAAGGAACCATGATGAAATGCAGATTTATTCCTCAGGGAGAGTTGAGGGAAGGACAGTGCACATGGATTTGCATATCTGTCAGCATCACTGCACACCTTGACTTCCTCGCGCTATTCTGCGTACGCATGGCACAATATAGGTCTGTAATCAACCAGACAACAGGTTTGCTCCAGATGTGCTGAGATTTAGTCTGTGGTGGGGCTGTTTCTTTGCCTGGTGCTTTCTCTATGTGGTATAGACTGTGCCAAGAAAGCCTTGCTGGTTGTTGAGGGGCTCAGCTGGCTGTGCTAAAAGATAAGAAAAAGAGAACAGAAACTTGCTCGATCCATTTCTCTCTCCCTAAAACCCAGAGGAGCTGACCTGCATTAAGACATCAGGAAGAGTTGAGCAGTTAATAGGATGGATACAGGCAAACATCCTCAGAAGCTTGTTAAAGAGAGGAGCATTGGCAGCGATTTAGAAAATCAGCTATTATCGTTTAATGGGGTTCATCAAATCCGAGTTGGCAAATTATAGCAGTCTGGCCCCCTCCCAAAAATCTCTTTTGCTCCGTGACATCTCCATCTCCGTATACTAATGCGTTTATAAGCTGTGTAGTGTTCACAAAAGCAGTCAGTGTGAGCCTTATCGCTGAATGAAGCGTCCCCGGCCAAGATTTTCCAGCAATTACATCAGAACCTCCTCCAGCTCTGAGAGGTAAAGGATGATATAGCCAGTGCCGTTTGTGCTTTAATGTGCCTCTCCCCCAAAAACAGGTCTGTTTCTCAGTGAGCTCAGTTTGTTGTAATGTTTCATGCACGACGTATGTAATGTGCTACAGAAAAGATTGTTTCTGCATTCCTTGAACTTGCAGCATACAGAGCATGCTTCTGTTGTCCTTTATGTTTCACATAGGGCTATCTTAATGTGATTTCCACAGCCATTTCATGATGACCCCCGAATGTGCATATATATATATAAAATCGGCTCTTATATTGTCGCTGCACTAAATTCAAAGCAATTTATTAAAATATTATCTGCAAAATATTTATTATGAGAATAATATAGTGTAATGATGTATAAAACCTTTTTTTGTTGCTGGCCCAACCAAATTTAGACATTATTATTACTATAACCCAACCCAAAAATAGAAGTTAACGCATACATGCTAGATGGATGTTGTTCCATGAACATAGTCGCAGTGCGTGCTTTAAAATAACAAGGATTTTGATCATCAATCAGCTGGAAAAAAGGCTCTGAAAGTGATTCCCTAGTTATTCTTCCACTGTCTCGTTGTTATCTTTATAGTTGTGGTGTGGACGGTTTCTGACAGTTTGTACAGAAATTCTTTGGTTATGCAAACCGATTGTTGCAGCAGCTGTCCGGGTGGCTTGTCTCAGATGATCTTGGAGGTGAAGATGCTGGATGTGGAGGTCCTGGGCTGGTGTGGTTACGCATGGTCTGTGGTTGTGAGGCCGGTTGGATGTAATGCACACTCCCTTAAAACTTGCAACATCTGTGGCATTGTGCTGTGTGTTAAAACCAGGGCTTAAAAACGGAAAAAAAGATCAATCGGTTCACTCCGAGCAGAATCGATATTATAGCGTTTCCGTTTTTGCGTTCCTCAATAAACATTACTGTTCTGAAAACGGTTTGATTTGAAAAAATACCGGTTAATAACGTTATTTTAATTTAGCTTATACTTTAAACAAATATGTATAAATAGACTTATTTTTCACTCAATAATAATATAACGCATGATAATTAAACTTGAATATTTATTTCATAACATTTTTGAAACCACAACAGAAATGCATTAATTACAAAGCATAAACAGCGGGACAAATATTGACCTGTTTTAATGGAGCGTTAGACAATCGAAAGTGGCCCTCTTATGCCTAATTCTTTTCAGAAGAGGGATAACATTCTTTGTACAAAACTTTTTTTCAACACGACTTGTTTTAAAAATTGCATGAATAAAGAATAAATAAACTGGATAACCATTAATGCACCGTCAACTGGTAATTTCAAAGCAAACACTGCGCAATCACATAATCAAATTCAGTCAGCTAATAAAGCTTGATCATTTAATGCAATATAACATACCATTTAATACGAAGCATCAACCGTCTATATAGAAAACATTGACCTGTCCTGTATTGGCAATCTGAAAGACTATAGGAAAAATGTTTGATAGATGCTAGCCTACTTGGATAGGCTTAAACGGAATCCATAAACTAGCCTAAATCAGTCTATTTGAGCTTAAAGTCCGTACTGCTTATTTAAACGTTCGAAAAGAATGTCTTCCAATACCTGCACTTTCATTGTAGACCTCAGCGGGGAAAGAAATGTACTTGAGGCATGTAAATGCGCGCTCATACTGACGGTAGATTCACAGATGATGGTGCGCGGGCATTTCACTCACGCTTGATCCGTCAGCGTCACATGCTGTAGCTACTCAATTCATGATTGGTCACTGCCAAATTAAAATATTAAAGAGAACGATAAAATAACGTTATTAACCGGTTAATGGTCATTTCAAATTAACGTTTCTGTTCAGAACGATTCAAATAGATTTTGATTTCGTTTTCGTTTTTGTTCCTCTTAAAATTTCGTTCGTTTCCGGTTTTCGTTTTCGTTCCTTGAACCGGTTCAGAGCCCTGGTTAAAACTGCACATTTCAGAGTGGCCTTTTATTGTGGCCAGTCTAAAGGCCCGGGTATACTTCACTTATTAATTGTGAACTTAAACAGGCTATGAAATTGTGAACTTGAAATATAAATCTGAAGACACGCACATATAGCGCTTTTCTTAGTAGGCTATGTTGGATTGACTTCGTTTAACGACGATCAAAACAGACTAGCTGACAGCCTGCCATGAACGTGAGATATATAACCAATCGGAGGAGAGCCCTTCTAGCCAATCATAGACGAAAAAGGCGGTACCTTCCCCTACCATCCTGGGAAAAAAAATATCGCGTTCCGGACCGGTAAACTACTTCTTCGCTCGTGCTTTCGACGGATTTAAGAACAATTACTCCAAGTCGCCCCCTGTCGTTTCACAGAATACTACAACGGCGCGCGCGTCGACTATAAACGCCTCGTCCGTTTGGGGGAGGAGCGCGCTCAGTTTGCGGAGCTCGCGCTGCGGAGCCAGGCGCGAGTATAACAGGGCCTTTACCGCGACCGGACGCGTCACGCGCGCAGCCCTGTCCGCGCGTCTTTCAAAGTATACTACACAACGGATGTGCGCGGATGATCGCGTTCGACACATGCGCAGTAAAAAAGTGTCTATGCTCTACCAGACATCGAAGGGCAGCACTGAGTCCTGTCATCAACGGGACATTCGCTGGGCATGATCGGAGAAGAATTGTAGTGCATCCACCATTGCGACATGTTTTGGAAGAAACACTGAAGAATCAAAAATTCTCTCTTTTTTCCAAGTGAGTTGTTTTTAAACCGGTCTTTGCACACTCTTCTTCAACGGCTGAACACTGTGCTCAATATTGTGCGTATTGCCACCTAGTGGACTCTTCTGTACTGCTGGTACATGCGCTGTTGCACGCGGACCGTCCGCGAGCCCTCCGAGTGACGAAAATTACGTCATGCCGGCGGTGCACGAACGCGGACGGCCGAAGTATACCCGGGCCTTAAGGCACACCTCTGCAATAATCATGCTGTCCAATCAGCATCTTGATAGGCCACACCTGTGAGGTGGATGGATTCAGCAAAGGAGAAGTGCTCACTAACACAGATTTAGACAGATTTGTGAACAATATTTGAGAGAAATAGCCCTTTTGTGTACATAGAAAAAGTCTTAGATCTTTGAGTTCAGATCATGAAAAATGGGGGGAAAACAAAAGTGTTGCATTTATATAGGGCTGGGTTTTCACAATTTCACAAATTTCACAATTCGATTCGATTTCGATTCACAAGCTTTTGATTCGTTTCGAATCAATTCAATAGCGATTATTTTGGATATGTATCAGGTATAATACATGGAAAATGTTCTCAAGGAAAACACATTTCTGAACTAATGTTGTAAACTATGGGAGTCAGTTGATGCTACATTAGCCTACTAATATTGAAAGTAAAAATTAACAGATTTGTATACAAACACTTAAATGACACTAAATGATGTTTTTTTTATAATAATAGTTATAATATTAACTTTACAATTACATAATAATACACTGTAAAAAATGTCAGGCCTCTCCAATTTAAAATTTTCTAGTGACCGATCATATCTAAATTTTTCAGTTGGCCAAATTGAATTTCTGTGAATTGATAATTCACAGAAATTCAATTTGGCCAACTAAAAAATTTAGATGTGATCAGTCACTAGAAAATTTTGAATTGGAGACATGTTTTACAGTGAAACTGTGAGATTGGTCCAATTAAATGTTTAAAATTTTAGTCACAATTGTTTATTTCTCACTGCCCAAAAGACAAAAATGACTAAAACATAGCCTAAATATATTAAGCAAAATACAGAACACAGACAACAGGGTTTACATTTTATCACATTACTTTATTAAAAAGTAAATTCCAACACAGGATATTTGGTGAAAATACCTTATTTTCAATAAGGAAAAACTCTGAATACATTCAATAAGTCTTCTGCATAACAGGATGTCTTAATGTGGTGAATAAAACGCGACACTTCATAGGCTAAAAACATTATGACATTAATGACAAAGTTCCCCTGCATCACATCTGGCAAATGACAGAACAGAAGTTACTTCATTATATAATGAGGATGAGACGAATGAATGGATGAATAAGAAAATCACAAGCTTGACGTGTTTGATTTTAAAAGGCAATAACTCAAGCCCTGAAAGAGGCCGACTCCAAATGCAATCTAACTGCACCGGGTCGCATGGCACACATATCACACAAATGACTTAATTTACTTATTACCTATTGTTTTAGACATATAAGATATGAGGAAAATAAAACTATTGGCTACCATTAGAGTAAACGAGAACACACACATTAAACCAATGAATGCATGAACTTGTGATTCTACAAAATGTCTTTTAAACTTCATACCGGGTCATAAAGCAAAACTCTGGAGAATAATTGCAGTGCTAAATACTCACCAACGTCTTTGTGAGATGAATATCTCTATTCTCTTGGGAATGTCTGTTTCGGTCTTCAGCACCTGCTGGTTCGGCTCCGCTCGCGTTGCTGCTCCCGCGCTCCGCATTTGAAATCTCCACACAAACGGTTTTCTTACAACACTGACAATACAACACATATTTAAAATATGCTGTCAATAAATTGTTTCTACATTAATTTGGAGAGTAAATGAAATTATTACAATATCAAAACATTAAAAACTTATTAATCGTGATTAATTACAGAAAAAAATGTGATTAATTAGTTTTTTTATCAATTCCCAGCACTACCTAAAACACAATCATCCGCTGCAGTTTTCCAGCTGTTTATTCAAGAGCATTTGTTTGTTTACAGACTGAGAGTCCATTGCTTTTTTTTGTTTTGGTTGTTTTGTTCATTTATTGTGCATATTTAAAATGCTTTCCGTTTTCAGTGTTAAATAGTCTTTAGAAATAAAAGTTTATTGATCTTTGAAAAGTTGTACCTGCATTATTATGCCATTATCATTATTTTAGATGAAAATGGTCTCAGAACGACAATATTATTGTTTATCGCAATAATTTCTTGGCCAATTTATCGTCCAGCTAAATTTGTTATCGTGACATGCCTAACCATAGTAACTATTAATAAGCAGTAATTAAGAGTTTATTGAGGAAAAAGTTGTAGTTAACAGAAAGAACTGGACCCTAATCTAAAGTGTGACTGAAGTTTTTGGTCATCTATATTCAACTTTTCAACTTCAGTACATGTCTCCATGTACATAAAGTGTCAGATGACAATTTTTTTACTCAGTAAGCTGTTAGAGCTGTAAACTGTTTTCTCTATTGAATAGGCATATTCTAATTTTGTGTCGTTTTGCCATCTCTTTGCATGATTGCTATACGCATTTGAGCTGAAATTGATTTAATTGACAATCATTATTAATCGATCACTGATCAATGAAGCTCTAAAGGAAGAGTATCATAGCACCACTTTAACATTTGCCTCTTTTGTTTAGTTGATTTTAATATTATGGGCTCAAATAAGAGATCATTTCAAAGGGTCATTTGAAAAGTTATGGCCAATTCCTGTTGCACACGCAGCCCTGTTTTTTGGGTGGTGTGGTGTAGTCTCAGGGCCAGTCACTGGAAGGGTTAGGGTTCCTGGGTTCTTGGTTTGATTCAAGTTCACAATTTAACTGCCTTAAGAGCACAAAACAGTCACCACTGTGCCTTTTAGCAGGGTACTTGACCCCAGGTTTCTCCGGGGATTATCTCTGTTGTGAGTATATGGTCTTGTTCTATGGTTACATTATATGAAAGTTGTGGAAATAGAATCCATCCGGCCATTAATTTTTCTTGGTTTATGTAATCCTGACAAAAAAAGTGAAAAATGTAAGAGAAGGGTTCAATGCATTGTCAAATTACTACAACTCAATCTTCCCAACTTTAGTTAAGCTGCACTTCTGATTATGGTAAACTTCACTAGGTTCAGACAAAACGGCCTTTATTCTTCCCTGTGAGTAGTAGGAAGATTAATTTCCCACTTGAAAGATTAGTAGAATACCTTGAGGGTAGTGACTTGTGCTGCTGTCTGTCTGTCTAAGCGGTGGCTGTGCCGTTAACGTCTGCCTGTTTGCAATTCAGCCGCAAACCACAGCCCTCCCTCAGGGCCTGATATTCCCTTCAAGATGTGGCGTCTCCCTACAGATAATTGCTCTCCTTAGCAGATAATAATTTTTGCACTTGTTCTGAGATAAGCTGGAAAATGCGTCTCTGCGCTTTTTGGAGGAACCACACTGTGGTGCCCCTCAATGAAGTTCATCAGTGGTCTTTCCTGGATCAGGATGTTTTATTGTTAGCTATCTGACAATCTCTCTGGTGCACAGCACTGATTACCTTCTCTCTGGGGTGGCTCCCTCCTAATCTGTTTCCTTTGGGCCCTCATAATTCATATGCCTGTGTAAAATCTCATTGAGGGCTAGTTAACATTTAGAAGAGCTCAAGCATATGCTGACGTTTAAAATGTTGCCATAATGAATTTATGTGCAGGCCAAGGCAACTGTAAATGTTTCAATAAAAGTTTCTGAAGCACAAGTCCTTGCTCCATTTTACAATGTCACAGGATCCCCGTGGGGTGAGTCTTGTTTACTGCTTGAAATGCAATCATAAAGACTGAGGTAGAGCTTCCAATCTTCCTCACTCCCAAAACAATCTCAATCCTCCCCCTGAACCAGTGCTTCGAAACCAGAGACCAGACCACTGGAGATATACACCAAAAGCATCAACAATGAATTAAACAATTCATTTATTTGATGAACATAAGGCTAATATGCTTCTAATATTCCAATTTTATAAATATTGAAAACAGTTGTGCTTAGAGTTGTTCCGATTCCAATACTAGTATCGGAAATATCACCGATACCACAACAAATTCTGGCACTTGAACCCATGTACCGATCCGATACCATTTTCTTAAACAAGATCTAGTTATTATGACCGCTAGCTGCACGGTTCTTCTTCGCTGCTCAGAATGCATTGCAAACACAGGAAGTTGTGCTGTATTGCCACAATCAACCACTGTTTAGAGCAGTGAAGAAGAAATGAAAACACGTTAGCAGTATGTCCGCTGTTCAGCAGTATTTCGTCTTTGTGTGGATGGCGCGTGAGAAGGGATTAGGTTTAGGTTAGGGATGGAGTTATAGGCTCAAACATCTATATAATAGTAAGATGTAAATGGCCTATACAAATATATTTATAATGTAAATTAAACAAATTAATAAAGATTTTTAGCTGTAGTTTTGTACTTTTCAGCATGTATCCAAATTAGGGATGCACCGATACCAGTAGGCTACTCGGGTCTCGGTCCGATACTGTTGTCAAGTAGCCTACTCGTACTCGTATTCGTAAAACTACCCCGATACAACCGCACCCGATACCACTTTATGGCAACGCATCTTCGGATGCGGAGCCGCGCGGTTCATAATTCGCCGTGCACACCCGCACACCGCGGCGCCAAGTGCAAAGGGGTCTCGCGCTCTCAAAGCGCACAACAGTCATAGTTTGGCGTCATTTTTGCCGCGCGCACCCGAGCGCTAGTGCTGACGCGGCGAGTATAAACCAAGCTTAACCGCTCGTGAGGCAGATACCTCTCGTTAGTGACTGCCGAAAGAAAGGCTGTTTAGTAGGGATGTGCGCAATGACTAGCCTAACCCCGGTAGTATAACAAGCCTAAGCAAGCTTAATTGTTATACTAGTTTGACATGACATGGAAGAAAATGGAAAAGTTTTGTGTAAGCTTTCAAAATCCTCCTTCACCCGAGTGGAGATTTATCTGAAGCCTCCGCGAGCGCCAGAGAAAACCAACGCATGCAAAACCTGAGGTAAAATTAAATGATTTTGTTTTGCTGCAGATATACACTTTTCTAAATAATATATTAATTTCAAGATATAACATTAACACGACAGTAATTTAAACATAGCCTTTGTAAAAAAATATATATTTAAAGCAAAAACCTTAAAATTTTTATTTTCCAAGTCGTCTTGCAGCAGCACTAACGTTTAATCGACTAGTCTCGCACATCCCTAGCTCAGTGTCACACATTGTAGATGAAAACAGAAACAGGCTCATAGCTGATAATGCAGAGAAGCTTCTTTTCATCTCCAAAAAGGGCTGTATGGCTATGGTAACATATAATAATTTAATTCAGTTGTTCTGCTACTATGTTGTGTGGTACTGGAATCCACTGAATGTTACAGGTTACATCTATGTGAAATGGGCAGCAGTGCCATGTTTGTTTAGGAAAACACCAAGTTGAATGTTAAAATGTCAGCAACAGCATCAATTTGTGTATTTACTTTGTTGCAATCAGAAAGCGAAAAACATCTGATGAAAATAAAACATTGTTAGAAGAACTGTAATGGTATTAAGTACTTGTATCAGTACTACTCGGTATCGGCAAGTACCCAAATATAAGTACTTGTACTTGTACTTGGTCTGAAAAAAAGTGGTATCGGTGCATCCCTAATCCAAATGTACAAAAATTTAACCCACTACTACCTATGAATACTAATGAGATCAAGCTGAAGCCGCTTTCTGTGTGTTTAATCCTGGGCGATGGTTTTTGGATCAGTGGTGAGGCAAATAAGTCCAGGATGTGTTCCACCCCTCTTCTCTCCCTCTCACCTTCTCTTTTACTGGTCCATCAGAGTAGGTCCTCCCCAGGGGGCTCTTTGAGCAAATCACAAGAATTTCGGCACCCTGATTAGAGCAGTAACTGAAAGTCAAGCCTCCGACTACCTTCTCAAAATGACACGGACGCTCCTACACCACTCCCTTGTGGCTCGCCACAACCCCATTCACCCACAACCTTCAGCATTTGTGCTGCTTTTGTTGTTTTTGTCAATGTCAATGATCCATCCCCTCCGCAGGATGGCCACTGTTAACACAGCTGAGGTGCATTAGGCCTGTGTTGTTCTTGCTCCTTACCTGGCTCCAGGCTCTGTTTGCAGTCCCCTGTGTTTTCCTTCCACTTCAGTGCAGCCGCAGACCCCGCGCAGGAGTCCAAGTGGCAGCTCTCGGAGGCTGTAATGCGTTTAATTGCCCGTGATGTTGTTCTTTCTGCAGTTTTGACGTTTGGAATGGCAGTGATTTGACAACGTGCTGTCAGATCCACTATGTATCAGTGTGGCTGATTAATTAGAAGTGACTAGAGTTGGAAGGCAGAAAACACCCACCGATATTACCGCTGGTGGTACCTGCAGACAGCTGACGGTAATAAGAAGGCTTTTATGGTGTGGCAGAAGAGACTGGAGGCTTGTTGCCAGGGCCGCTCCAGATGTTACTGCTGTGTCTTGGCTTGAAGTTAAAGTTGTAACATCTTAGCTTTTATTTTTCCATTACCTCAACCGTTATTGATCATTTAGAACACCCCGTGATAACTAAGCGTCTAACAGACTTTACGTCTTCATGGGTCCAGGGTTGTCAACCCAATCCATAAGTTAGCTTTAATGGGAATCTGTGACACCTTTTATTGCAGTGAGAGTGAGCAGACTCCTTGTTGATCCCAGAGCAGTCTGGTGTACATAACTGCCTCCTGGAGTCAACTCCCCAGATCTGCACTGTAACTCTAGAGCTTCATTGTCACGCTCCATATCACCTCACTGACCCCCGGCCCAATTATATAGCTGACCCAGGTTTGATGACATAACCTCTCCGGATCGGGGTGCGATCACCTCGTGGGGTACCTTACTGCCTGTCAGGCCATGTCAGCTCGCCATGCTAAGCAGACACTTCCCAGAGCTGATCCCAATGGACGGAGCGGCAATGAGGGGCTGTAGACGGACCATTTTTTCTGGTCGAATTCTCTTTTTTTTCTGTTTTTCTCCCTCAGTTTCAGTTTTCAGTCTTCTGTCAAATAAGCAGTTCTAGGGTTCATTTTCTGTTCTTTTATTGAATAAAGTGGTAACACTTTACAATAAGGTTGTATTAGTTAACATTAGTTAATGCATTAGTTCACATGAACTAACCATGAACAACACCTCTGCTCAGCATTAGTTAATCTTTGTTAACGCTAGTTCATAAAAATACAGCTGTTCATGGTTTGTTTATGTTAGTTCACGGTGCATTAACTAATGTTAACAAGATTTTAATAATGCATTAGTAAATGTTGAAATTAACATTAACAAAGATTAATAAATGCTTTATAAGTGCTGTTCATTATTAGTTCATGTTAACTAATGTTGTTAACTAATGTTAATTAATGAACCTTATTGTAAAGTGTTACCAATAAAGTTTTAGTCCATATTTTTGAAAAAGTGCAAAACAACATTGGACCCTCTTTGACTTCCATTGTATGGATAAAAACACAGACATTTTAAAAATATATATCTTCTTTGGTGTTCCACAGAAGAAAGAAAGGCACACATATGGAAGCCCATTTTCAACACATAAGAAAATAATAATAATAATACTGTATCACATATTTTCAACTTTTTATGATAGTATTATGATTTACCAAAGCACAGATTTTGTTTCTGTTATTGAAAAGTTTCAAGAAAGTTTTAGTCCATACTTTGAAAGTCAGTGCAAAAACAACATTAGACCCCTTTGACATTGGTAACACTTTATAATCAGTATAATGAAGACAAGTTCTTACAAATCATTTGCAAACTATTAGTTTATGGTTAATTCATAGTTAATGTATTGTAGTCTCTACATAGACTGTAGAAATAGTGAGTTCTTCATTCATTGTCACTGTAATTAACAGAACTATTATTGTTTAATTAGCTCATGTGTAGAGTTAGATAAAAAATTTTAATGCTTTGTTGACAACTTTACTGACTGTAAATAGTTCTCACTTTAGAGTAGGTCACCGAAAATGGGAAAATGTAATTAATTGCTTTAAACCAACCTATATTGGACATTAACTGCAGTATTAGGTGTTTCTTATATTGTTTTATGGGTAATACTTTAATAAGTATACAGTAATAAAGTGTTTGCAAATTTTTTAAAAACATTTTTATGAATGAACTATTAACTAATATTTTGTTAATAATCTGTAAGTACTTTATTACTGTATACTAATTATAAAGTGTTACCAAAATATCTTCGTCTGTGTTCAATAGAAACACATTTTTTCATTTATGATTTCTTAGTGAAATTTTTATTTTATTTTAAAGTTTTAGATGAACTATTCCTTTAAGAGTAAACCAAGTGATCTGTGGTTAAACTGTCATAATTAACTTTATCATGTATTAATATCATAATGTGGTTGAAACTCTTTATTTCTTTTTGTATTTTTATGTCTTTTTTAACTTAAATTATGAAAATGATTATGAATGACTAATATTTTTAGTAGCATTTTTATAAAAAAGAACAAACTCACACTTGTTTCTTAAAATAAGATTTTTAATATTACTTATTATCATAAAGATATATTTACACACTTTACAGAAATAGAAAATAAAAACACAAAGCTACGCATGAAAGGAAAAAAATAAAATAAGTACTCCAAGAGCTAAAGCTTATCTTTTATAAATTAGAAACCAAAAGTTCAAATATGTACACAGTATTTCAACCATTTCTGATACACTTGTTTAATTCATTTATTTATTCATTTGTTTTTGCCCAGTTCAACATCAAAACAGAGACAGGGACTGTACATTTGGCCAGGTGAGTTTGATGAGCACACACCTCCAACAGGAATAAAGAGGAGGAATAATACCTTGCCGTTACGCTGCTTTTCACGTGGCCCACTAATACTGTTGAAATGCCAGGCCTGACTACAGATTTTGAGATTTGAAATGGATGAGTGTGCTGAGCAAACAGGCCATGTGTATGGATTCATGTTTTGGATAGAGGTTAGAGCTCTTTATGGGTGTGAAGTCTTGTTTGAAGCAACAGAATAATCAGATCATTCTTGGCATCCTAACCAGTTGGTGGACATTTGTGAAATGTTGGGATTGGATTTCAGTTACTTGATCTGGTCGCCACATTTTACATGCACCGTGACAAGCTAATTGAAAACAAGCAGCCAAATGGGTCTTTTTTTCTTTCTGTGTCAAATATGAAAGCAGAGCAGTGTGCCCTATGAATGTCTTGGTAAAACCAATGCAATGAATCAAAATGCTAAAGAGAAGTTTCGTATTGTATTCGTGGCTTTTATCCTTCCTCTCTAAGGAACTCTTTGGACCTCATTTCACTTTCCACAGCTCTGTTTTCAACATACAAATACCTTCTGGATACCTTTCTCCCATGCAAACATCTGTACTCAAACAAAAGACCTCTGAATGATCAAGTGGAACGTGCGTAAAAGTGCATAGGACTAATAATGAAGCCAAATTGGGCAGAAACACATGATAGAGTAGGAATGAGTTTCTTATGTGAGCTCTTTAAAGAAAAACAAAAAATGTATACAAAATGATTTGTGCTCTGTAAGTATAATGCGTGTGTTTGCCATTTCAGTTTTGAGTCTGGACGTGCTTGTACTCTTGGTGCCGCAAGCTCCATTTACCTGATGTGCTGACGGGGACGATGGGTTCGACGGCAGAGGAGGGTGAGAAAGCTTTTTTGTGTCCATGACATATTGTGCAGCAGACAACTTTTTCTACACTTTTTTTTTTTACAACCTTACACACAAAAATAAAATACAGCTTTCCACACTCTATCGAAAAGTAAGCTTTGGACAACCAGCTAGACAAGAATCAGTCAATTTAATTGTCACAAGACACTGGAAAACCATTACATGCCAAAAGACTTGTTTTCAGGATTTAATTTTCCAGCAGCATAATGGAATTGCAAAAGTGCAGCCTTGCATGTCCGTACAGAGAACTGTTGGAGGAAAGCCAAGTGATTGATAGGGGTCTCTGCTATAGCAAGCTTTGGATTTTGTCATATTTGTCTTTGGATGTTTGATGAAACAGATAACCATCACCATCGGTGGGAAGGGGGGTCGGGTCGGTTGTCGTAAGTAGCAGTGACGGGCTAGTTTTTCAAGATTCAAGGCTTGAACTGAACTGAAACACTGCTCGATAGCCCTCCCTGGAGGGGCAGCTCAGCTCCGGTGAGGAT
This sequence comes from Gobio gobio, assembly GCF_949357685.1. Classification (NCBI taxonomy): domain Eukaryota; kingdom Metazoa; phylum Chordata; class Actinopteri; order Cypriniformes; family Gobionidae; genus Gobio; species Gobio gobio. Next base: position 31,001,020 of record NC_137109.1, on the reverse strand, counting down.
GGTGAAGATACATTCATGAACAACAGTGTGGATACAGGCATTACTCTGCACCTCTAACAGACTCTTCAGACGGAGTGTACGGCAACTCAGACACCCAAACTTATATCTTCTCTGCATTCTGACCTACTGATCCATGAAGCAGAGCTCTCGGGAGCACTATAGTTCTGAGAAAGCGTTAATGAAATCCACATCTCTGTCTGAGAGTGTATAAAATAATCATGGCGTGACAGGAATTATTAGTATTCACAGTGCCCTAAGATTCGATACATTTTTAATCGAGGTGAGCTCGGTTGGGTGTTTTACCGCTGTGGTTTTCAGGCACTCTCTTATGAAGATCTGATTTTGCTGCGAGACGGTGTTTGTGGATATACGCGGCGGCTCTCTGTTTCCAAATCCACAGACAAACGGTGAACAGGGACTCAAATGCTAATTTGCAATAATTCGCTGTGTTGTCTAATTGATGAGCGTAGCTAACAGTATCATAAAAGCTTCTAAACTCAGCCTCATAATTTGTGTCTGACTGAACGTTATGAAGGTTTGATGATGCCCAAGCCAAGAATTGCTTCTATTTATAGATTATTACATCATAAATCAGTCGAACGCTAAGGTACTGTGGTCATTCTATGCCATTTTGACTTGTGAGCTCTATCAGACTTGAAAGAGATTTTAGTGATTCCAATCTAAAACCGATTAGCAATGGGGTTTAATAACCATCACAGCCGTCTGTGCTAAAGAGGCTCAAACTCAAAAGGCAACTGCTCCCACTGGGGAGAGAACAATAATGGCTTGTAAAAACGCAGTCTGGATGTGTAGCTACAGTGGTGGATACATAAGCATGAAGCTAAATGGTGCAGATACAAATAATGTGTTTTTCTTAAATAAATGCATGTAATATAGACCATACAGGCTTCTGTCACAGCACCCTGAGAAATGAATTGAAGTATAACAAAAATAACATCAAAAAAATGAGAACTAAACAAGAAATCATTTCCAGTATGATGTCAAATAAAGGCATAGAGTTCTGTCAGTCAAAGAATCCGGTCAAGTGGACAATCTCAGCCTAAATCATCAGATCTGTATGGAATTTTCTATTTCTTTTTTTGGTCTTATGTCTCCAAACCATGCTACCATTGCCTTTACATTGGATGTTCAAACAAATGGCAAAATGCTTACATGTGGGTAGATGTTATGCTTCCCCCAAGAAAAGAGGTAACATGTTTACTTTTCTTCTCCTGGCAGCACTGTGGAGTAGATTTGCTATTTGGCACTTCATTAAAAGGAGAGATGGTCCGCCGTATGTAGCAGATCACCCTGGCCAGTTAACAGTCATGTATCTCTGCTGTAAAGCAGCGTTTGTCATGGGGGAGGAGAAGAGGGCTCGGGACCGATGATCTCGCACTCATGGAAGTGGAGTGTGATTTTGATAATGAGACACTGTGGCTTTATCCTTAAGCTTCGGATGGCTGACAACTCTTAGGCTCATTGGTAGGATGAAGTGTAATGACCATTGGGCAGCACAATGAGATGCAATCAAGCTGTTTAACATGGATGTGCCATTGAATTATAGTCATTCAACATTTTAGAGGTAATTATAAAACCAGTATTGATAACTGAACCAGCATTGAATGCATTTACATGTACAATCTGTGTTATGGAAGTGCACATGTGTGGCGCCAAAACTCGATTTAAACAGTTTATCTCATTTAAACATGGTTTCTTGTATTGTCAGGTTTCTAGCAACTTTTTTTGTGAGTAGTTTATCAAGTAAATGCACTCATTGATACTATTATTCATGTTTTTTTTGTTTTGTAGGCAGATGATAAAATTGTGCAAAATGTAAAACAATGAATGATGCTAACCTGGCCATAATGGGCCTGAGCATTTAGTTGTGCCTTATTTTAGTTTCCCTATCACCTTCTTCCCTCATAAACACCGTTTATAAGCCAAGAGTTGCCAACATGTAGCAATTGGACAAAGCGCTGCGGTCACCTCCACGCTGGAGAGAATGGGACTAGCACACCTCGGAGAAGAAACTGACGCTTTTCGGACTATAACGGTTTGGACCAGGCTCCCCACTGCTCACACATCATGCAAAGTGTGGCCATGAAAGGGCTCTAGAAAGCAAATGAGGAAAACCACAGGAGGAGAGAGACAGACAGAGAGAGACAGAATCTGATAGCTCGGGCTCAATACCCCCCACCCCCGTTCCCGGCCCACAATTCTTCGTAGAGCTGAGGGTGAGTGGCTTGTCCTGGTTTTTTGTGGACAGAAGAAGAGTTGCTTGAAGAACCAGCAGGTGCTATGGACATCACTCTTCAGGCTGGGCTAGCAAAGGCCCCTTGTTGCAAGGCCCCCCAAGGCAAAGGAAGAGCATAGAAATCAGAACCAAGGGGGAGGGCACTCTAAGCTGTGCCTGTGGACAAAAGAAAAGAGACATGATACAATGCAGGGTTTTTCTATACTTTTACTAATTGGCACAGGTAACTGGTACCGAATGTAACAGGCAAGAAAAGAATGGTTAGAGCAAGTCATCAAAGTTTTAAATATCCTGAAGGTTACTCAAAAAACATCTAGCTAGTTCTTTCAGTATTCATGGATCATCAAGAAAGACATGCATACAGGATTGGAATGGCATGAGGGTTAGTGATTTGTGTCAAAAAACCCAGATGGCAGATGAGACGAGTTTCATTCTGTATTCAGAGGTATTGATCGTTTTCTCAATAATTTAATTATTTTTAAGCTTATTGAAGGGATAGACATTTACCTTTATGTCATTCCAAACCTGTATGCATTTATTTCTTCTGCAGAACACAAAAGAAGATTTTTTTTGAATATCTTTTTATGTTCTACTCTACAAAACAAAGAAATTCCAACAGGTTTGGAATGACATGAGGGTAAGTAAATAATAACAGAATGTTTATTTTTGGTTTTTGGTTCATGCATCTGGAGTGTAACACTAAAAATGTAATGTTCCTATTTTTCACTTTGAGCAAGGAATCTGTGTAAATCAGTGAGGTCATCTTTTAGTGTTTTGTTCATAACGTCACAATGATTTCAGATAGTTGTAGCTGTCAATGAGCTTTATTCTTCCACTACAATCTTATTGCCCATTGAGCGATAAGAACCATCTTTTTACTTGCTTTGTTACACCTGCATATTTCTGTGTTTGACTCATGTACAGTGCATGTACCGGTGATTCTTATCTGAACCATGTTTTGTTTGTGACTAATCACGTTTGTGATGCTCTATGACATCATGCCGATTGTCAGAAAATACCCACAACAAGGAGATGCGTGCACTTTAAAAGAGAAACTTTTTGTCAGGCAGTTGTTTTCTAATCATCTAGTGTGCCCCTTGGTACTTTAATGAGGCTGATTTTCAATTTCTACCTCTCTGCAGTGCCTTTGTGCTTGGAAGTCTTTGAAGAGGAGGTCTCTTCAACATGTGTTGTTCCTCTTATATGTTGTGGCATCTGGATCTTGTAACGGGTTGTTCATTCTTGTGTTGCTTGTGTTCTATTACTGCAACTAGTTCTCATAATATTCAGCTGAGCTTTTAACCTCCTTTTCCGTTTACTTCCTAGAGCATTCACAATGAAGAAGCCCCATCCAATGTGTTGTTTAGTTAGACTGGTTGATCTTAAGGGAATATTCAGGGTTTCAGGTAAGTGAAGCTCAATCAACAGCGCTTGTGGCATAATGTTGATTTACCACAAAATTTATTTGTAACTTTTCCCTCCTTGTCTTTTACAAAAAAAGGTGTCAATCCGTAAATGCTCAAATATTTGGTTAAATGTTTCAGTAGTGCAGCCACAAGATAAAACAATAGTGTGAAAAAAAGAAATTGTTTTCTAACCATTTCCAGTTATATCCAGTTTTATAACTTTGTTGCTGTGACAACATAGTGCCAAAAATTGTAAAACGATTATAGAATGATGAGAATAACTTAAAAATGCACTAGTTTAAACAGAAAAATTAAGTGCTCTTATGACTTTTTCCCTTTTATTTATTTTGTAGTAATAAACATTGTCATGTTGTTGATTGAATCAACATTGAAATGCTGTTGATTGAGCTTAACTTTGAACTGTGAATATCCCTTTAATGAGAGTGTCAAGTTATTTTTAATAGTTTTGTTATAAACACTTGTTCGTACTTGTTTAAATCATCCCATTGGTGTTAAGTTCTCAATTCAGGCAATGATTCCCTTCTCTGACATCCTTCTCAACTGCAAGCACAGTGGTGCTGCATAATGAAAAAAGAAGAAAAAAGCCTTTCAAGTGCCTCCACTGTGGCCTTATTCGGTGGTTCTCTGTCTGTTATCAGCCCTTGAGGAGAGTTAATTGCCCCGGTCAGTCTGTGCCCCGTTTTAGCCATAGATGATGAAGTGTGAGGCTACATTTCTCACACTGCACAAAATGTGAGATGTTGTACACAAGCCAGATGCAGGTCAAACACTTTAGTGGGAGTCCCATCTGGGCCATGGACTGATTTACTGTACTGTGTCATACAGTAATTATCGCAACATGTTCTCTTTAGCGATAAAATGTCTGTCAAGGAAATGAATATAAATGTAAATGTATCACATTGTGGATATAATGAACTGTGAGAGGATTAGGAGAAGAATTTTGGGGTTTGGTACCGCAGGCTTGATTGGCACATTAGTCGCCTCAAATGAACTGGTTCACCAAAGCGGGCCCAAAGGAATGTGGGTGAATGTGCTAAAAGACGTGAACTTTGAACCCTAGTACGGCATGAAGGGAGCTAAAGAAGGAGCCGAATGAAAGAGAAATCTTCGTCTTGTTTGGGGTTGAAGTGCTGTTTGTGGACTCTACATTGTGAGTCACTGAGCCGTTCCATTTAATGGAGCTACACAACTTCCTGCAGTTCCCTTCATTGTGCTGCCAGTATTCTGGGGATCAAAACAAGTATTGACTGCCCAAATCACTCAAAGAATATGTGAATATTGGTTGGGATGGGAGTGCATACATAGACGTTGATGTTTGTGTCCACCTATGGGGACATTAAGATTTTTTTCTATGTGCTTTGTCTTAGATCGACGAAGCAAATTAATAGTAATTGTTTACCAAGTTTAAATTTTTTTTTTTACATTTGCTATAGAGGATTTGAGGGTTTGGGATTTCTCACTTTTTATTGCCTTCATCTCAGCTTTTAAAAATGATTAACTGTGCCATAAAGAGCTGACTTGTTCTTCTCCATAGACTCTGGTCTTATATGTGAGGTTAATTTATGGCTCTGCAGGCTTGTATTGTGAACTCCTGTGGGGTCATTGTATCCTGTTAAGTCATCTTGTTTTAAAAAAGCTGTGAATGAGTCCTTGCATATCTCTCTGCATCCTCTGAAAAACTGTGGGTCAGCATTTCAGTTCGAAGCTTATAAGTAATAAAACATAACCGTGTTGATACGATCTGCCAGATGCCATTCTCTTTTATTTATTGACGTTGTAACTTGAATGTTTCCTTAATAAAGGCCACATTAAAATATATGCTTTGGTGCTACATCACTGAACATTTCATGGAGACAATGTTTGTAAGAAGAGAAAAAACTTTTATTAAACATAAAAAAAAATGTTGCCTGTGGAATTGTTTATCTAGACGTTAAGTTAAATATCCTTTTTATGTGGAAAAACTAGCTGAAGCGGTTCAGATGAGATTCTGGAGTATTATCTTTGGATAGGGAATTTAATTGGCATTATCAGGATAATGGAAACATGTTGACTCAGATATAATACAACATTTATATTGTATTATATTCCACTCTGTATGGGTTTTGTAGATCTGCTGGAGAAGATTGGGACCACAGAAGCTGGCAGTCTAAAGTCCGGTAATCTCATAAAGACAAGCAGTTTTTCTGTGCCAGCAGTAATCTATAATTCATGAAAGAAGTGAAGGAGCGAGCAGGTTTCTGTCAATCACAGTCTCCCTTTCTTCATGTTATTCTCCTGCATTCCCAACCTTCCTCAGTATGCACTCAACGATTGAGACAGGTGCTTTTCTCAAGGCCTATCCAGAACTGCTCCATTTATTGATGGAAATTAGATTGTTTTTCTTTTTTCCTCCCCCTTTTATTGGTTACTCAAATTCTGTTCTGCTCTTATTGTTGCTTTTAGGCTATTGCATTGGTACAGTAATGTCAAACTGACCTTGCTCTAAAATGGCATGGGTCCCTTATGGGAGAGACGGGGTCGAGGGCGTCTCCTCCTCCAGCCAGAGGGTCTTTGGCTCCGGCCGGCTCGAGCGGTATTCTGCCGTAAAGGAGTCCTCATGCTGCCCACCTCCTCCAGCTCTTTGCTATGCTCGGTGGAGGCCATTGGACCTGCGGACAAAAAAAGTGTTGGTGAATTCTGAAACCCAACATAAAATAAGGATAAAATGGATGATGCACTTGTCTATTTTTAAAGTATCTTGTTCATTTTGATAAAACCGATTTGCAAAAAACAATGTCTCCAAACATTTTTTTCCAGTGGTTGGATAAAGACTTAGCCCCACCCCAAAATCACAACAAATCAATTGAACAAATTACATGTTTCACCTTTAGGAAACTTTATTAACATAGTTTACTGCTGCACAAGAACTACCAAAAAGTGCCTCAGCACAGTCACGGACTGTTTACGTGCAAATCTTTAAACTTCTCACTTCATGTGAGGAGTATCTGTCTCAATAACACTGGGCAGATGCTTGTCCTGAACACATATTTGTCTGTGCGTCTATGTGCACTACACTGCTCGCTTGTGAGCGTGCTCAGATGTTTCTAGTCATCTCTCAATAAGTGCGAGTAGATCCTTTAAGCCCGTCTCATATCCACAGCTTGATCCACATCAGTGCGTCTCTAACCTCTCACCTCTTTAGAAAAATCAAACAAGTCCTCCGGAGAGAGCAAACATTCTGGGAGGTTTTGGGGAGACCTTGATCTGTGCAGCACTATCTGATGTCAGTGATCTCCCATTCAAGCCCTGAATTGGCTTTCTAAGGGTGTTTTGTTTGAGTTCATCATAGGGATTGGATGTCTTTCCATGGAAAGTTCCCAGTCTTCCTAATGACAGAAGCTAGAATCTATGAGACCCGTCTTTTCCTACATTATTGAAGGGGATGAATGGGAAAACGTGCTTGGTCAATCATCAGTTATGTTTCCCGTTTCAGGCCACTGCCTTCATTCCATACTATACACATACCATACTGTCCTCTTTCCGCTGAAGCGCATGAAGATAATTCACCCCGTTCTTCCAAATTCATCTCCCTTTTATGCATACGTCTTTCTTCCTTAACCTTTTTTGTCTATGTTTGTCTTTAACTCCAAAAAAACGCTGTCAGAAATGTCTTAAAAAAGGAATCTTTCAGTGAGAGCTCAACAAATGCCTATCCTACAGAGTAAACAGAGAATCCCATTAACCTTTTCCCAGCAAGAACTTGAATGAGATTATTCTCGTCGGGTCAAGACATTCCTAACATCTCCCTGGGGAGTGACAGACAACCTATATTAAGACAACAGGGTGAGGGTTTTTGAAAATATCACAACACAAGCCATTCTTGTGAACTAAACAAAAAAGTCTCATTAAGAATAAGCTGAAGTTTAGACATATTCTTTGTTTTGGAACATGGTAGCTTGTTTCGAGCTGTCTGAGCTGGTCATTACCTGGTAAAAGCTGGTAGACCATCTTGAATGAGAAACAAACCAGTTTGGAGAAGATAGAAACCTGCTTAGACCAGCTAGAAACCAGCAAACATGCTCCAAAACACATCTACCAGCTTAAAATGGATTTTACAGCAGGAAAACACAAATTAATAACTAATAGCTAGCAGTGAAAAAACAGGGTAACATGGAAAAGACAGATATACTCTGACTGGAATGTATTTATTTTCAGTGACAGAGACAGTCTGTTTTTTTTTTTTTCTTTACAGAGAGCATTAAGCAGCTAATGGCATACGATTTGAGTTGGTAATTATACAGCCTTGAAAAGTTTAAATGACTTAAATCTTTGACAGTTAGTACATGTAGTGACTGGACGACGTGAGGCTAAACACGTTGCCTATAAGTCTGCTTATGAGTTAAATATCCTCAAACTATATTTTTAAATTCCTGACAACTCAAATTACATTTACAAACTAATCGCCTTTAGCTGACACATTACACATTCACAGCGGACTAATTCGGCAAACAGTGGACTAATTCATTTGCCCCACAGAAAGACTACATTGCATATTTCAACATCTCATGGAATAAGGAAACTCTAAATCTCATCTATCCACCAGGCCTGCTAATCTGAGCATTAACCTCCGGTAATTTCTCCAGAAATGAATGAAGCAAGTTTACACATTCTGTCTGCATTCAAGTCATTTCTTTCTAATCTGAGGGGTTTAACATGTAAAAAGGCTCTGTGATCAGAAATTCCCCCCACCTGATTGGTCCTTTAAAACACGTAGGGTCAGCTGTGAGAAAAGCTGTCTTTTTTGCTTTTTCAGTACCATAATCACTCAACCCAACATATTGTTCATCATGGCATGCGGAATAGTCTTGAAATGTCTCTGAGGGGGCAAAAACACAATGTTTTTCGTCCAGGCAGGCAGAAGTGGCTGTAATTACACCTGGCTGAGCTGAACGCAGCACATCACCGCAGCTCTACTATCAGTGTCTGTCATAAACCTCTCCATAATGACACAATTTAGATGTTTCCTGCCATCCCCATCTGACAGGCAGCGTTTGCTGCCCGCTTAGCTTTGAGGGGAGCAAATCGCTCAGAAAATTGTCATCCCAGGCCAGAAACAAGATGCTGCTAAAAATAATCTCTGGTTGTGAGAAGAACAGCGTTTATGAATTAACTCAAGACATGCATTAGACTGATGAAGAGGGAGGTCTATTTTAAGCACTCAGAATCACTCCATTGTCTGTTTTACGACTCTTGGCTTCTTCTCAATCTGCATAGCTCCTTGTGTGACTCTGCGGGTCGTATCCATGCTTCCTGGCGAATGCAAAGTGACAGGAGCAATAACCGTGAATATACTATAATAGATGGCATATGCTGATGGGATCTTCCTCTAACTTGCTGCTTGTTTACCAGACCCACTCAGGGATGAAAACGCTCTAGCCCCTTTATTGCATTAGATCTGATGGCGCTGATAGTGGGCCTCCTTCTCACCAACATAATTTCTTCCAGGTTCACCGCCTAATGACAAGCTAGTCAGGAAGTAATATTCCAATAGATGCTTCTCACGATACCAGCAGTCTTATCTGAAGACGTCAAACTCTTAAAGTCCAAAAATGAAAATTTTGTAATCATTTACTCATCCTTGTTGTTCCAAATTTGTTTTTTTCTGTGGAACACAAGAAAGACCTGTGTCTCAGTATTTTTTGTCCACACAATGAAAGTCATTGAGGTTCAGTGTTGATTTGGACCCCATTGACATTCATTGTATGGATATAAACAGTCTCCCAGATTATGGCACGGAATTATATCATGTTGGTTGTTGTACATATCGCGGCAGTTTGGAAATTAAATGTCTGATGAGTGGTGCTATATGGTTAATGCTCTATCACATCTCATCATCTGAGCAAAAGTAAATGTGAGATGGCATTTGCTTAAGTAACCGTGATATTTTAGCTTACTTCTACTTTGATCTCTTTTATCAAGTGTTGTGACTTGTACTCAAGTGCAATGCAGTACAAGGTGTGCTACCGAGCAAGTTTGCTTCATCAGAAAAGCTATAGAGCTTATGTGATGTAGATGTCAAAATGTATTAGTTTACAAATCATGCGCAATGGTAAAAGTGCTAGGAAGGTCGTAACATATATTGTAAAATGCTGAACCACACACAAAAAATCGTTATTAATCGATAATCTGCCTCTGTAATCATATGTGTGAAAAGGAATAAAAGTTGTTTCCGTTTTACTACCACTAGTGCTGGAAACTGCAGTGAATTGTATAGTTATGGTTTTGAAGTTTTAGGCAAAGGCACTTTTTTTAATGAGCCTATGTTGAAATTTCAGTTTTGGGAGCCGTTCGATCTGGCAACACTGAAATCATGCAGTCACCACAACTAGCGCCCACAGAGATAGTGGCATGACAGGAAGTTTCCAGATTGGTCAGCTTTCCTCTAGGCTAATGATAAATAGCCAGATCGTTGCCATCTCATCCTCTAGTACCACACTCCTTAGGTTCATCCATTATGTTGACTTTTTAACACGACTGCCTCGCTGTGCCTCGCCTCCGCTGGACACCTTGTGTCTGATAGTGTGTCCCTGTAAATCCCAGGGCTGCCTCTTAGCCGAGAGAGTTATCCATCACCCAGCACTTTCCTGACAGGGAGAGAGAGGCCCAGGGTAGGCAACGCTTATAAAGGGCCGAGCACAATCTGATGAATGGTTTACCGAATTTCTCTGACTGGCCTAAATTTACAATACACTCCCTGTACAAACACACAACATGAAAAATAAAGAGCCGTGACTTCCAATAGATATAAAGTTTAGGCTAGTCTGAAGACCTTTAAACTCAGGGCACCAGATGGATCTAATCTTTTACTCACTACTCCAGGAAGTGAGAGATTAGATCTACTTACACGCAAAGCAGAACCAGGTGAGGAGAGGGCAACACTTATTTATGGCCGGTTGTACTACATGTATTATCTCTGCTCATACATTTGCCCTAACACCTCCACCCCCACCCATCTTAAATCAACCAAATTCAACAACCAATCAACGTATAATATAATTGCTCTGTCTATGCAAATTAAAACCGTCTTGCTTGGTTAGTTTGTTTGCACAATGTTCCGCAAGTATTGATTTGTTTGTCATTGTTTACAGAATATTCTGCTTGACTACCCTGTCTATTTATTGTGGAGACATGGATGCAGTGGTGGGCATGATGAGAAGACATCCAGCATCTCACTCTCCCCACAGCTTGAGACTGCAGTCATAACAGCTCTTGTAAGGGCGTCTCCACAAACATGCATAATGGATACCGGCAACACAGCCACATCATAAGTCAAAGGTGACACAAAGTGTTATGGAGGTTTGTGTATTTTCTCATCTTTTGTTTTTAATAGCAGCCTGAAGCTAATAAGGTTTTGTGTGTGGCTTTATCTAAAGAACTAGAGCATGTCTAAACAGATCCTTTTCAATTCAAAAGTTAACAGGCCTTTAGATAACATTGAGTGCACTTACATGCATCTTACACTTAATAAGCAGACAATTTGTCAAGTCATGTATGAACTGTGATTTTATATTGATATTGCTAGATAAAGTGTGGGTTTAGAAGGCATACATATTTGTATGTTTGCATAAACAGTGAAACGTACATTATAAACATATTGATAGCGGCTAAAACACATTTTTATGAATAAATGAAAATGTGAATTCATAGAATATTGAATTCATGGAAGTAATAAGTAGATGTTATTGTTTTTAATCAATATAATATGAAATCCAAAACATATATTTTTAAATAAAAAATGTCAAGTGTATCTGTACAAATGTATTTATAATATAAAGTATTGATAAAGATTTTGATACATTGATACATTTAGAGTAGTTTTAGATATATATGTGACCATGGACCACAAAACAAGTCATAAGGGTCAATATTTTTATTGAGATTTATATATAATAATCTGAAAGCTGAATAAATAAGCTTTCCATTGATGTATGGTTTGTTATGATAGGACAATATTACATTGGTCGATATACAACTATTTGAAAATCTGGAATCTGAGCATGCAAAAAAAACTAAATATTGAGAAAATTGCCTTTTAAAGTTGTCCAAATGAAGTCCTTAGCAATGCATATGTCTACTGATAATACATTTTGATATATTTACGGTAGGACATTTACAAAATATCTTTATGGAACATGATCTTTACTTAATATCCTAATGATTTTTGGCATAAAAGAAAAATCTATAATTTTGACCCATACAATGTATGGTTGGCTATTGCCACAAATATACCTGTGCGACTTATGACTTATGGTTTTGTGGTCCAGGGTCACATATGTGCAAACATGAATTACAAATACCTTTAAATACTAATGAGATCAGGCTGGTCAGATTTTTTTTTCAGGAGCCCAATTAGCCTCTCTGTTCTGTGTCCTGGTGGCTTACATCTTGTATGCATATCTGTTTTTGCTTCAACTTCAAAACTTGAGAAAAAACATTTTATTTGATGTTTTCTTCCATCATCTGTTTTTATAATAAGCATAATTCTGATAGTTAACCATCATTTTGATGCACATGTAAACATTCATTGATGCTCAGTTGCACATGAATCATTTTAGCGTATGAAATTCCATGCTCCCATCGTTTGTGCTGTGTGTGATGCCAAATAATTTCCAAAAGCATTTTGTGAATGAATGTGCATGTGCGTGACTGTTGGTGCTTTGTTTTGCCTTGCATATGTGCGAGAAGAGGCGTGGAGTCCCATGGGGGTGTAACCATAGCTGACGGTGTGTGACGTCAGAGGCGTGATCCCCAGTGTCTCGGAGGACATTCATTCAATGAAATAAGAGAGAGAGAGCTCCACACTTAGCTGCTTTTTCTCCGCCATACACGCAGGCATGCCAATTTGATGCCCGCTAAGACTATCCTTTAGCTAGTCACACTTGATCATGAGCATTATGCCTAGAATGAGACACATTAATTAGCATGAAACCCCAGAATGAATCACTTGCCTAGCTCATAAATAAGACCCTGTTACACTAAATTTCCTAACAGTGTGCTATTATGTCCCTAAATATACTACTTCTGATATGGAAATGATGTTAAAGAAGCCAGTAAGACTCCCCGAGTGGCGTCTGAAATCAGCAGCCTGGCCTTTTGAAGCCTGGAGTCGCTGCGCTTCTTATCGCATGCCTACCAGTAGTGCAGGGCCTTGGCATAAACTGGTACCAGTCTCTAACGTGCTCTCAAACCACGTTTCCATGGCAGCCGCTGTGAAAGGCACTCTCTGAGGAGCAAGAGAATGACATTGTCAGCTGGAATGGATCAGGTTTCCCAGTTTACAAATTTCAGCACAGGTCCATTATTAGGTGGAGGTAGGCAGTAAGATTGCTTAACCCTTTCACAGGCCAGTCGTTGTATTTCATCACAACGGAGGCTGTTTGATATTCAGCATTGTGCTGCTGTGATAGCACGCGGCTTGCAGGAGAAAATGAAGGCGTGCATTGTGTTCTGCAACTCCGCAGAGGAACAAAATCGCATGAAAAGTTCACAGACTTTCCCACACCTCCACTTTGAGCTCCATTACTGAAAATAAGAGCAGCGCTCTGATAAAAGTGGCTGAAGCTTCTTGTCACCGCTCTTTTCTCTGATCGTTTCTGACACCCTCAGATGGTGTGCAGCCTAGCAAGCAAACTACACATGACCCAAATTAGCACTAAGCTATAATAATGTGGTTAGAAATGGCCCGGTTCCGAATGATCAGAGAGCTGCAGGTTCAAAGCGCTACGGCTGCTGCCTTGACTGCTAATGATGTGTTGAGAGAAAGAGAAAAGATGAAAAAAAAAGGGGAGAAGGCTGATTAAGACTTGCACAAGCTCTTGCACCAGCACTTCAGACTGGTAGGGGTGAATCACTGGGTAGAGGTTACTGCAGGTTGGACCTTTAAGTACAAGAAAATCAAGTGAGCCGATCATGCAAAGCATCTTAAGTGCGATTTCTTCTGAATTGGCTTCCAGGGTAAAACAGCATGCCGTCTCAAAGAGGATTTACCTCAGAGACGGGCAGCAGCGGCGATCGAGACCCGAATATTCTCGTCAGCAGTGATGGGCTCAAACTCAGCATGTTGGTAATCGTCAAGAAAGTGCTAGCTCTTTTGCGACGGGATGCTCTGGCAGTCTATTTCCAAGGGCTCTCTAATCGGTAATGAACCACATCCACCCCTTATTATTGTGCTGTCAGCTGTGAGCCCGCATGCATACTGTCTTTAAAGTGGACTAGTGATGGTATAGCTTCAATTCTCCTGCTTTGGGCCCAGTGCCTAGCTATTGAAAGGAGTGTCAACCGGTGCATGCTGGGATATTTCCAGCTGAGATCACACTAAACAATCAGTCATGAAAAGACACATATGTGTCATATGGATGAGAACGGACTGATGGTGCATGATTAACAGCTCAGATGTGAATGGCTGCTTGTGTTGTGTGATGGAGTGTTTTTGTTTCAGAAAATGTGCCCTGGTTCTCACAGTAACGTTGTGGTTCAAGTTACAGGCCATATTTAATTACTGACAGTTCATTTACCTTTTTTGTTTATGTATGTTGGTATATTAACCACAGTGTTTAACCAGAATAAGATTAAATGTAAAGCTTCACAATCTTTGAGTAAACTCTCTGTCTGAATTGTATATGTATTTACAGAATCCGGTTCCAATTTCTGCATGCTAGTTTAACAAACAAGACTTATTCATTCAACATGATGTTTTTCTTTTAGTGCGTGTTTTGTCTCTTGTTGATATCAGCTCATGCATACCTAATTTGTTCTAAACTGAAAGACGGGAATTTATATAGCATGATAAGATTTGCTTTGACGCATAATATCTTTCAGTTTTGAATTGTTCCTTCTGGACATCTTAAAAACAATTTCCTATCCTTCACAACAAATTGGATGACATTCAATATATTTATCAGAATTGTTTTTAGCTTCATAAGAAATACATGCATAGAGGTGCTACATTTAATGCGCAACGCCCTCAATTAAAGAGATCAGAGAATACTTTGAGGCTTGAGTTTGTATTGGCGGTATAAGATTTAGTGCAATAAAATTGAAGGCATAACACATATCCTGTACCTTGAGGCTTGGAATTATGGGTAGTCCCAGTGGGGGAATCAGTAAAGTGTTCCAAAAACTCTTGAACACTTCTCATAAACAATCCAGTCAGTTTCTCACATCCATGCTGCTCAGAGCAATCATAACCCCGGCTCTGTGTTTCTGAATGGATTTAGTGAAGTACCCAGAGTAGAAGCCTTAAATCAGGCTAATGGTTTGATGTGATATACTTCTGAAATAATCTGGGAAAGCACGATAGAAGTACAAACAACAATGTGCTATTTTTCTGCTTTTAACTGCGAACAAAACCAGGCCTGTGTGCTACAAATGTGTTTTTCATTCCTTGCTCTTCAAATTGAGCATGAAAATAATTAAAGCACATTTATTCCCCGACTTGAAATATTTATACAGCATTTTGCCTTGCTGTTCATAAAAATGTCCACTCTGATCGTATCTGATCAGCGACCACAATAAACGTAATGCTTAATATTTGAAAAGGGAGCTATAAATCAGGTTAATAACGGGCCCCTGTGGACGCAGCAAGGCGTTCGGTATATCTGGCTTTAATTAAAAAGTTGGGGAAAGAGAGGGAGATTTTGGGGGTGTCGAGGGATATGTTTTCTGATGTATAGAGGAAGGGGCCTAGCTAATGGTTTGTCAGCTTGCTTGTGGGTACAGGAGGCATGTAGCTAGCCAGATGCAGTGTGATTCTGAGAGAGAGTACAGTGAGCAAGCATCCATTTGAAGCAATTTTGGCACCGGGCCCATTATATTCCCCACATTTGTCCACCTGCAAGTTCGGGAAGACCACCAGCTGTGAAGTTTTAAAGACCTTTTAATATTTTAGCGGCTGTGTTCCTCACCACATCAGAAGCCTGTTCAGTCGCTTTTTTCTTTTCTTTCTCCTCCATCAGCACCCTTCAGGATTTCTCCTCTGCATCTGTTTAATTCTGATGGTGGAGGTGATCTGATATATTCAGAGTGCTCTGAATTGCATTGTGCTGGCCTATAGCAATCACACATGTCAAGACAAATTCGGAATGCCACTGGGGAGCTTTTCTTAAAGGTTACCCTATGTCTTTACCACATGAGTTATAATAGAGCTCAGAAAATGTACTCTGTTTTATAAAGGGCACTGTTTTATTGGTCTGCTCTGCCGGAAAAATAACCACTTCCACAGCTCCGAGCAGATATTTATGAAGTATTTTTAAAATGGTGCAACAAGTTGGCAAAGACTGCAAATGACCCTTTGCTTGATCTGTTTGAATGGGCATTATGTAGGTAAAAATGTCAGTACACTCTTAAAAAATGCTGGGTTAAAAATGGACTAACCCAGCAGTTGGGTTGTTTTAACCCAGCGGCTGGGTTAAATGTTGCTGGGTTAGTCCATTTTCAACCCAACTTGGGTTATTTTTAACCCTGCATTTTTTAGAGTGTATGTACATTACTATAAAATAGTAATTGTTCAGGGAATAGATCATCGTTATGCCATTCCAAACTTATTTAATTTTCTTTCTTTCATGAAACAAATGTATGCACTCGGCTGAATTCCCTGGGATTCAAACCCCTGCCATTGGCATTGCTAGCACCTACTCAACTTTGAGCTACATGGATGCTTCAAAAGCAGAAGTTTGCTATAAGCTCCAAAAAAAAAAGCACTATAGGGGTATCGAAAATGGTCAATATAGCTTGTCAATTATACAAGTTTAGTAATGCCATATAAAAACAATTATTTAATAAATGTAATATTCACTGATAATCTTCTCCACCACAGCTCATTTATGTTTGTACTTACATGGTGCATTTGCACAAATATTACCAAATATTCCAATTGCACAAATGAAATTGTGAGTAAAATAAACGTTTAGTTTTTTTCATACTGAGGTATGTAAAGGTCTTAGAACTCATGAAATGCAGCGTACAAGTCACATGGATTACTATTATGAAGATTTTTTGGAGTTTTGTATTCATTTTTGTTGTCACTTTCATTGCATGGGGAAAAAAACACTACCTAACATTTTCATTTGTTGTCATAATTTGAAGAAAGTCATACGAGTTGGGAATGACAGGAGGGTGAGTAAATGATGACAGTATTTCATATTTTCATACTGGTACATTACATTGAACTCTTATTTATAGTTTATTTGCATATCTCTAACAAATCACACTGCAGACCTTAAAGTGAAACCATAGATAGAGGATATCCAGGTTACTCATAAAATAGATCTGAGTCGCTGACCCTCTGTATGTGTGTGTGAGCATTTGCACGTACTGTATGTGTGTGCATATGTATGTTTGTGAAAGAGAGAGGAACTCAGCCAAAAATTCATCATGCCTCAAAGCACCGCTGAATGATTCTTCATATTCCTGTGATGACCTTCCTGTAGTGCTCATCTCCTTCATGCTGCTTTGACACTATTATCATGTTATCGCTGGACATCTGGAAAAGTTTGTCTGTTTGTGTTCTCTCCGTGGCCCCTATAATCAAGTGCGTAACCGCAAACACCTTCTTCACATTAAGTGAACTCATGGAATTATGATTTAATGCTTCCTGCATGCTTTTAGCACATGGCCTCTGGTGTTATTTCACAAAATATCCTGCTCTTACCTCTCGTTTCTTCTAAAAAGAAACATTGTGTGGCTGAAGACTTCCTAATGAGCTTTATATTTGTTTTGCTGGGGTCTCACGCTGACCCAGGACACGCACAGTGAGCGACAAGCCTGTGCAAGATCTCCTACGCTACTTCAAAGTTTAATACCGAGTAATAGCATTGTTGACAGCTCACATGAAATAGATAATGCCCGAGATCTGATCTCCACACCGTCACCTGGACGAAGAGGACAAACCAAGCAGCTACAATTACACCATCTCAGGACTTCTCTGCGTGTATGTGTGTGCGTGTTTGCTCTCTAGACTGTATTTTTGAAAGGACTTATCCCGCGCTTCCGTGACATTGAAAGATGAGGCGTCGATATCGGACTCGGACTGACAACCCAGAGTGCCTGAACTGTTTCCACAATATGAAGTGTTTACATACCAGACTTGAGAGTGGAAGACAGATTGCTTTCAGGATGAATTATGAATGGCTCAATGCACTCAAGATTTGCCCATTCTTGAGGGGAAGCCCATTACAAGACGAGCAGATTGAGGTATGCGCAGACGAGATTAGCAGGGCCGCAGCCGTTCTGCTGGGTGACACTCAATGCCTGCGGTAGCAAAGCCGCTGTCGCCTGTTGCACCATGACTTCTCTGCGTCCCCACCCTCTTTCAACCTCAGAGAAAGCAGTGTGCAGATCACCCCCATTGCACGGTTGAGACGGATGGCAATTTCCAGCAAACTCCCAGTGTACTGGAAAAGCGTTTGTCTGAAGATGAAAGGCTTCACACCCGCTGCCTACACACCGAGCCGCTTCCAACACCTTCCCGCGACAGCGCGCAGCTCCGGCTCCCCGCGGCTCCCTCACCCCCATCTCATGATGGAGATAATACTACTAATAGCGCAAACAAGGCAGTCTGACCTGGATCACACGTTAGTAGCCTGTCCTTCCGAGGATCAGGATCAGGCTCCACACACATGCAGGGAGAGTGAAAAATGACACTGACCGTAGTGCAAGGTAATTGCTTCCCATTTACTCGTGCAGAGACCAAAATAGCAGCATCTCTCTAACAAACGTGTGTGGAAACGCAGGGTTTGCCGTTTGATACGGCCAGTAGCCACTACCCAGCACCCTTCAACATGCACACACTCTCAAACACACATGCTTCCCAGCAGTTGGACTTTAGAGAGATGTGAGCGTTTACACAAGGGCCACAGTTGTTTTTAACACAAGACTGTTACCTGCATCACATCTGCAGGGTGGCCACCGGTCACCTGACTCAAGCTCACAGCTTTGAGACTTGCGTGACATCTTTGATAAAGGGTTTTATTGTAGAAGTAGATGAAAAATAACATGGTGTTGGAGCAAGAATTACATAACGGCACAATAGCAGATTGTTTTTGGAATAAATCATATGGAGCTTAAGCACAAGAACTCTGATCTATAGCTTCAGCTCAGAGAGACTGAGAATCCATCCATGATGTGGCACAGCCCAAAAGACATGGATCAAATCCACCTTTAAACATCTACAGGAACCGTAAGTGCCAAAAGCATATCAGCGTTTTGCTTGTGAAATCCAAATTATACAACCATCTGCTGTTTTTAACACCTCATTACATGCACCACAATACCGTATAGACAAACACCTTACATTTACGACATCCAGGAGTACATAATCCTAGAAAGCCAAGCATTACATGACACCAGGAAGAATCATCATCATCATCATCATCATCTCCGTTATTTTCCTACATATGTCATGGTAAAGTCGGCAAGTAATCCACCAATGGCACAATTAACTTCATTAAATGGGCACAATAACAAGCCAAACCTCTGCAGTGCAGTACAGCGCGCAGCCAGGTGCCGTTTTCCTCCTCTCCCCAGCCCCAGAAGGCTAACCATGCTGGGTAACTGATCAACTACAGCTGCCCATTCCCGTTCCCAAGCCCAAGGCTAACAGCAGAGAGAAAAAGATAAACACAGGGAGGCAACAGCCGTCACGCTCCGTACTTACCAGCACTGGCTGAACACAGCAGAGAAACCACCAGCACAATCACCAGCGTCAAGATCTTCACATTCATTTCTGCTCTCCCCTCCGTTTCCCTGCCAGTCGCTAGCTGATATACTGTAGTGGTGTGTGTGTGTGGATGGGAGGGAGAAGAGAGTGGGTGAGCGAGAGCGAGAGAGAAAGGGAGAGAGACTGTTTGCTCTTCGGTGCGCGCGTGTGTCTGTGTGTGTGTGCGGCTGTGTGCGTGTGTGGCTGTGAATGTGTTTGTATATCTGTGTGCAAGTGTGTGACTGCGCCGCTGAGATTGAGGGCAGGTTTCTGTCGGAGTTATCCCGCCGTAATGTGCACGTTTCCCTTTTGTGAAGTCCAGTAGAATGAGTGTGAAGGAGCCTGTTTGTATCAGAGCTGATTGCCTTGAATTAGGAGCCCAAGTCCCTCATGTTGCTTATGTATCCCTGACTCTGGGGGTCACGGAATAGGAGGCTTCCTCCCCCTTGGTATTAACCCTCCCACTAAGAGAGAGAGAGAGAGAGAGAGAGAGGAAGAGGGTGGCTTTATGATATTAGTCAAACAGATACCCTTCTTAGAATTGTTTAAGTTGTGCGTGTCCGGAAACAACATCACATGAAGGAAAGATGGTTTTCTTCTCTTAAACATCTCCTCATATATAGGTAGATGAGTTGAACAGACCGACACAGTTCCCTTTCATAACCTGGGTGGCGCTTTTTCTGTCCATTTTGTGTGTGCCAGAGGAAGACTTATCAGGACCTCTGTTGTTTGTTTGATTTGCTGATTCTGAGTCATTTGTTTTGCTCTGTGTATAGATTTCCATTCTTTGCAAGAACAAAAGGTCTGATGAAAATCTGAGCAGAGGTACATTGGGTACTTCATGAATTTTCTGCCATCCAATAAACAGGAAGGGTTTAATTTCTCATTCTGAATGGTGAGTGATTTGAAATAGCCTAGAAGCAGTACAACGCTTTGTTTTCATATATATATATGTGTGTGTGTGTGTGTGTGTGTGTGTGTGTGTGTGTGTGTGTGTGTGTGTGTGTGTGTGTGTGTGTGTGTGTGTGTGTGTGTGTGTGTGTGTGTGTGTGTGTGTGTGTGTGTGTGTGTGTGTGTGTGTGTGTGTATGTGTGTTTTTTTTTCCATGAATAATATGGATGTAAGTAAGTTGATGTGTATAGTAATTTTATCTTGTTTTGTTGTTTTTTGCTTTAAATATTTGTTTTCAACCTTTGGTATCATTAATCTAGCATAATTTAAACTGTTTATGACCCACCCTCTTCATTTTCAATGCCTAAATGAGCATTCCCATAATCCAGTCAAGAGAATGAAATACAAGTGTAGCAAGAGGCCAAGAGACTGAGGCAGTCGAGGACAGATGAACATATTATGTGCTGTAATGTTGTTAGTATTGTTCTAATCAAGATGCCTACCATATGGTTTTGTTACTAAAATATCTTCTCATTACTTAGGTCTCTAGCTCAGTGTTCGTTATGCGTCATTCTTTGTCATGCAAGACTAAATATAATGATTCAAAATACTTTGTGTTAAAAATATAAAATTCGGTATAAAATGAATTTTAAACAAATGAAGTGGCTGTTCGAAACACTGATTTCTGCTCGTTTAAATTCTGATTTCTGGGACCGTGGCTCCATGTGGGATTGTTTTTTCTGGTCCTCTGTCCCAGGCAAGTATGTCCGTAGCACCCTCTTCAGAACTAAGGAGCACCTTCCATTTTAGCGTGGTCCACTTGAAGCCTTCACTCTTTGTGAAGTAATCCTCTCGTCTGGTACTGTCCAATGCAAAGTCTGAAGGTGCTTATCCTCCACAGACCTAATTTTAGCTGGGAGATAATTTGTTGAAGAACACTGTCCAGCTTTTATGTATGGCTGGAATCTGCTAAAACATGCCTGACTCGATTAGTTATTTTCATGAGAGGAATAATGCAACAGTTAACACACAGCAAACATAAATTTATATTAATTTACAGCATGCACCCAAACCGTAATTTCCAGTAAAGGATGAATGGCATGTTGTAATGCTCTTAAGAAAGATAAATGAGAGCATTTTTGACAAATTACTTTTAGTTCTCTTTGGGTGTTTTAGGTGCCTTGCATATGGGCATATACGTTTCTGCTTCTTCTCATTTTAAATTCAGAGCTGCAAATTTTTCCTTATCGGTTGTTATTAGACATGTTCATAACTGATGCACCTGGCATATCTGACCTCACAGGAAGTACTTGGATGTTTACAGGAAGCGCTTTAAGAGTAAAGGAATGCCATGCATTTCACGTGCCAATCCCATTCATCACCCGAAACCCTTCCTGATTTACCGTTTTATTAATAGTGAAGAATGTCTCTCCTCCCAGTCCTCACTGCTAGTTAAACTTAATTCAATCTGGGTCATAGAGAACAAAAGTAGACACCCACTCATGTTTAGTGATATCTATCAATCAAGAATGGAAAAATCAACAGGTGTTTTTTCATCCGAAGCTATAAACGGCAACTTATCTCATAAAATGTTTACTTTATTATTTGCCTCCATTCATGATTAATGTTCTTCCTGTTTGTTATCCGCCTCTTAATTGTTTCTGTGTTTAGTCCAGGCATCAAACACAGTACCTGAATAAATGCGGGCGGATGTTTGTTAGTGCTGTTGTTGAGTGATCTAGTTTAAAATAGTCGGGCTTCTGAAGCATGCCAACATATAGTGAGTATTGTTTTCAAGGCCTGTAAACATTGAAAGCCAAGATCTAGTTAAATTATATGGTAGTTTAGGCCATTAATGCCCACTGTAATGTTTAGCTAATTTTGGCAGCAACAATAAGCTTTAATTGGTGAAATATTGAAGAATACACACATTTCCCTTATCACACTTCAGGTCAGTGGATTAAACTTTCATCCCATAATCATGTCTCCAGCCATGTCTTTTCAGTTGAGACAACCATGCCATTTCTACCACTCTCGTACTGGTGGTAACTGGTTGATTTTGTTCCAGTAATTTATTTGACTAATGTGCGATTTGTTTTTTTGTTTCGTTTTTTTTCCCCTGGAGCCTTGAGTTGCTTTCGTGGAAATGTATTGCAGAGGATTTGTGGCTATGCAGACAGTTGTTAATTTCTAGCTCATTATTTACCCTGGACCAGCCAATTATCCCCAGTGAACACTGGCTCTAGTGTTGCGTGACTCAGCAGCAGCTGTCTCCATAATCCAGGTTATCCGGCCCATCAGCGAGAGAGCACTAACTTGGCTAACATGGGATGACAGTTTAGGGTCACTGTCAATTCAATAGAGCAGGTTTCAAATGCTTTTCACATTATAGACAATATAAGGAATCCAAAAATCCCAGGTATTTTCACCTTTGCATAGACACTGAGTTGCATTATGCATCTGTAATATTTTATTTTAATAGTATAGATCAACTTTTTATTTTATTTTAAGTAACACTTTATTTTAAAGTGTCCTTGTTACACATGCTATACACTGCAAACCCGAATACGTTGGCAAAACAATTTTTTTAATTTAAGAAATGTAAAGTTTAAGTAAGCAGAACTTGCAGATTTTATTTTGTAATCATACATTTGAATTGCTCTAAACTTGAAATATTTGAGTAAGCTAATTCATAAATTGAACTAAAAAATATCATGTTATCCCACATTTTTAGTAGTGGGAACTTGACTAGCTTTAACTAGCTAATTCAATAAATGCCACCTTGCTAATTGGTTACACAATGTTTTGGTAGCATTAGCATAGCATAGCACTTGCTGAATGAGGACAGCAATATAATACATTTAACATATACAGTGCATCAGAAAAGTATTTAAAGCGTTTCTCTTTTTCCACATTTTGTTATGTTACAGCCTTATTCCAAAATGGATTAAAATTCAGTATTTTAAATCTTTGCAAATGTATTAAAAAATTTTAAAAAAAATTACTAATTCAGATTACTTAAAATGTGTCAGTTTTGAGAACTTAAAAGAAAAAGTTCATTTGTTTGAACTAATTTGTTTAATTTGAGTTGGCTCTACTCAAACCGATTAATTATTTTGAGCGTTAGGGTTTACAGTGTGGTAATAACTATATTATGCATCATTTCATGAAAGTAACCCTACAACAAACCTAATCCTAACCATAACCCTATTGTAAGTACTTGTAGTTAATTAATATTACTCAGTACTTAAATGTAACAAGGTCTTGTAAGGTTATGTAAGGTCTTTATACACCACTGAAAACATAGTTATGTATATTATATTGAATTTATGTTAATAGATCCTTATAAATATTACACACTGCACCTTTACAATAAATTGTAATATGTTCTTTTTCACCTTTGCATGGACACCAAGTTACATTGTGTTGATCTGTACAATTTTATTGTATCAACATTTGATCAATATTTTATTTTGCTTCATTTGATTATTTTCATCATTGCGTGCATGTTGAGTTGCAGTGAGTTGATCTATACTATTTTATTTTAATAGCTCTGATCTACATTTATATTATTTTATTGCTTTTGTACAGACGGTACATAATGCAGTATAGTGACATGTTACAGGAAAAACTATGGTCTTTGTGCATAATCAATGAGCTGTCTTGTGTTTAAACAAAGAGATGTCTTCATACAGTCTTAAGCCCGCATACTCCTTGTTATAGATTTACTCCCGAAACCTTAAAAAAACAAACTCACAACAGCTTTGACAGTACAGCCAGTATCTAATCAGAGATGTGCATCTCTGGGATAGTTTCACAGGTGCCAGATAATGCAAGCACTGATTTTGAAGTCACCCGGCTGCCTCTGTCTCAAAGGCTCTGATGAATACATCTTGGGGATCCTTTATAGCCACGTGCTTAGTGGACTTTTGTGTTCTCTGGAGATACATGCCAACTTTTCTCATGGTCTTTTGGACTTCTAATGGTGCTGTTGTTCTTCTATATGCACTCCTTCCAGAGCCTTCCTTCCTTTAGCAGTGTTTTTTTTTCCTCTCTGCTTTCTCCCCCGTCTTTATCATGTCAGAAAAAAACTGATCTAAAAGAAGAGATATGCTGTTCATCCTGATCCGGAGTTCATTTATTGTAGCAGAAAGATGAAAAGAAGTCAAAACAAATTGAGAGCTCGTAGAGAAAGCCATAGCAGAGTGCATTCCCTTTTCCTCCCTGATGATATTCTGCTTATCGGAATTTCGATCAGTTCACACCGTCGCACGCAGTTTAGAAACGGCCGGCTTGGTTTGAATGGATGGTGGTTGTAAGTTCTCTGAGTTGGAAAGTAGAGTGTCAGGCTGGCTGTGGATCAGAGTCTGTGGGACTGATGCAAGCTGAGAGATAAGAGACTGATTTCAGGAAGAGCGGCACGCGGGCATTTGGTGTTCCTGAACGGGACTTTGAAGTCAGACAATGCCCACTCTTCCACAATCTCTAATGATCTTCATCTTCATGAATGATCTGCAAATGACCACGCAATCCTTTCTTGAAATTTTCTCCTGTTTACAGTTTCCACTGCCAGGCTAATCTAAGATCCTGTTAATGTGCAATAACCTATATTCCAGGTGTTATGTGCTTCGTGTTTAGTCTGGAATGTGTCCGAAAATGCGAGGTTACAGTCAGGGGACGCAAAACATAGCAACTGTTGCACAGGAGTTTTTAAGCGACAAAGGAAAGTGCTAATTATGCAAAACAGAGTGTTACAGCACATTGAAGATTTTCATCTTCCAATCCTTTTCCTGTCCTCATTAGTGGTCTGTGTTCTTAATTTCATCATTATCATCAGTTAAACGGCTGCCGTTCTCTCCTCTGTGGATTGCGGCGGTGTTCAGTCTGCCAGCACAGGGGACTTTTACAGGAAAATTACAGTCATTTTCATGAAGAGGTCATTATTTGCTCTGATGCAATCAGGCCAAGGTGAACAAAAGACAAAGAGAGGAGTCAATAAAGAAATGGATGTATCAAGTGCAGTTACAGGGTCATCTGCCATAAAAGCAGCAGCGTGTTTTTACCCTACATTCGCCATGGCCACGCTGATGGATTACTCTTTCACTCACTGCCCTCAAAGTCATTGTCAGAAGCTCGTTTTTTTATTTTTCTGGAGGTGACGCATGGTTTTAGAAATGAAGGGAAGAATGTGAGGTGTGGAAATGCGGCGGATGCCTTCTTTTGGCTTTGAGTGAATAGGAAATAAGAAGCCTCCATTAAAGCTATGGCGGAGTGACAGTGTTTTGAACCCTGTCTTTGTTTCTTATATCTGTGAAATTCGCCTTTGATGCACTGACACCTTCCCTGTTATGAATTCTCTTTGCTCTGTCTGTGAAGAATAGCATAACAATTCACACTTCACCGTGTAAAGTTGCCTTAGTGCGCAGAGCCATAAATATCATTTATTTTGTGTCACGCATAAAGTCAAAAGCAATAGTTCTTTAGGTGCTTTTACCCCAGCTGCGTATTGTTATCAGCTAGAATGGGCAAAAAAGGCTAATGACCCGTACTACTTAATGACCAGCTCAGAGGCCGCCGAATCCATATCATAAATCGTTCCTGTGGGTCGTGCCTCGGTTTCCACCTGTAAGGGGGGGGAGTGCAAGTTTGGGTCATTTTTCAACATGTGATCAGGGACTCATTAGTGGCGGTTTTGTTCTGCTCTCATAGCGGTGGAGAACATATGATATTAAATCTCTTTCCTATTGTACAGCGTTCTAATTTGCTAGGTCATTCAGGGAACCTTAAGTGGTGGTTTTTATATGACAAAACATGGAAATTTGAAATAATCTTCTTTGTAATGTATCCCTGGTGTCCCGTTCCCGTGTTTTGCTAACATATAAAAACTCATGTGGAATTTCGAAGAAGTTTTTGTCAGATTTAAGACACAAAGATAAAGGTTAAAATAAAAGGAGCAAAGGGGTTTAGAAAGAAACAGAGAAAAGGAACAGGATCTAGCGGTGGATGTGTTGTCCTTTGTGTGTTTGGCATGTTGGCAGCACTTGATAAATGGACTGTTCTGGAGGAATCCATTCACCCTTCATAGTGCCACTGACCCTTCTCTGTTACGTAGCAACTAGACCTTCAGTGTAGGAATCAGTATAGTCCGCATAGCTCAAACCTAGAGGAATATGTTTAAAACTCTCATTGTCTTTTGATGTGTGTGTGTGTGTGTGTGTGTGTGTGTGTGTGTGTGTGTGTGTGTGTGTGTGTGTGTGTGTGTGTGGTTTGCAGGATAGCATTTGTTTGTTTGTTTGCTATATCCACCAAACTTTTAATTTATCCTTTTTTCTCATGTTCAGGTTGAATTCATGCAAGTCAGAAGAATTGTTTTTTGTTTTGTTTTTGAGTGATACCTGTGATTCGAAGGGTGAGACTTAAATGGTTTGCTTCGCATTGTGTAGATTTTTCAATTTCACACAAGTCAGCACACAACTCAAGCCTGCTGACCAGCATTTCAAAAAAGTGCTGAGAAATCTTTCATCTGTCTTGTGCTCAAACACTTTTTGTTATCTGTGATTTTCTATCTTGAGTACTTTTCACAGATGTTTTACCACAGACTCCTGAAGGATAAATTAAACGGAAAATTTTTTATGATGTGCACTCATAAAAAATACATGAAATGGCTTTTTACATTCATTTAAGCTTGTATATATTTAAACGTAATTTATTAATTTGATGGCAAAACTATATTTTCAGAAGACATTACTCTAGTTTTCAGTGTTACAAATATGCTGATTTTATGCTCAATAAACATAACTTATAATCATCAATCAAGGGTGTAGGTTTGATTTTGACATTGGTGGGGACCAAAAACACTTTAACTCATAAAGAGAGTTTTTTATGTCAATATGTTAAATAGACAATGATTACACAATTTTGCAAGCCATTAAACAAACCATTTAAATGTAGCTTTCTGTACTTCACAATGAATTATGGGACAGTACATTTAAACACAAGACAGTTTAGAAGTGGGGGACTTTTTAATGTCACTTTACATCAATTTATTTTAATATTAAAAATGAATTGGACCGATGATGATTCTGAAAGAAATCAATTTTGATCAATTCAATACATCCTTTCTGAATAAAAATATTAAATTATTTTAAAAACAATAAACTGAACCAAACATAATGTATTGTATTTCCCCTATCAAGAAGTGATTTCAGATGTGAAGAATAAAATATTTTGGAAATTAATAAACATTTCCGTTACGATAACATGCACTAATGAAAAAAGACATTTATTAACACATTAAATAGAGTCTATTTTAATTTCATGTTTGCCTTCACATTTAAGTCTGCATTTGTAAGAGATTGAGGGGAGTAGTGTTTAGCTCACTCTAGTTCGGGACAACATTTTAATGTGGTCATATTAAACATGATTATGCATCTCTGACCAAAACTATGAATTCAGGTCCCCACACCCACTGAGCCCTTTGTACTGGAATTGTTAGTACTGATGTAAGGGAACGCCTAAGATCCTTCAGATCAATGTCATGCACATGGACACTCTAATGCAAGGGTGTGACCCAACTGAATATGTTAATATTTCTTATGAAATGTGTGTGTGAATATTTTCTGTTGGTGTTCGTGCTGTCTGATAATCACCCTGCATTGGATTTCAGACATAAGGGTCATGTCTCATTCAGCCCCAGGCCAGGATGACCCGTTCTCCTCTGATTCAGCATATTGCAAAAGTGGCACTCCGCCATCAGCTTACCTGATCATAACGTACAGTTTGTCCACTCATAGCCTGCAAATTAACTTCAGTGTTTGGATCAGTTTGGATCAATGATCTGTTCCTAACTGTCCCAGTCCGGCCCAAATGGCGTAGAAGATTTGAGCTAGGGACAGAAAAGCAGGCAAGTTTAAGTAAGGGATATGCACTGGATGAATCATCACGTCAGTCAGCCATGGGCTGATTGATTATGTCCTTAGGCTTTCCTGAGGCAATGTGGACCTGGACACCAACCCTACTGATAGCCAGGACTGGCCCAGAAGCGTCTGACCGAAGGAAAGCATGACGTTACAGAGCACATTCTACACTATCCACTACAGGATAGTAGTGAGTGCTGAGTGGCTCAAAAATAGGAGCACATTCCCAAAACTGATCATCACATAAGAGCTGCCAAAACAGTCTGAGCCAACAGGAGGTACTAGCAGCGTATCATCATCTTGGCCGGGCTATGAGTGCCAAATATGTCATGTAAAGCTACTCAGATCTCAGCGATTAGAGGGAGGCTACAGGTTTTAAATGTGGGAGGTATAAGACACTCACAGCATAAGAGCGAAGCTGTCTATCTGGGAGATGTTACTGGTATTAGCTGCAGGAGATCTTTTCAGTTACAAAACAACAAAAGTACACTATGTGTACACCCCCTTCAAATTAAGGCTTTTGGCTATTGCAGCTACACTTAAAAATGAAAGTTGCATAAAGTCAAGCAACCATGCACACATTTTTGGTAAAGTGAAGTGTACCTTTTATTTTTTGGCAAAGACTCATAAGTCTGACTTGTGTGATGCAGCCTGGAATCATAATCGTACCATGCTCAATCATTTGACCAGAAGAGACCCCCACCCCAACCCCCAACTGAGCATGGTTTCTCGCAGGGTTTCTTTTCCCTCCATTTCTCAGGGTTCCTACGGGGTTTGGAAAAGTATGGAATTTGATTTGAGTAATTTCCAGGTCTGGAAAAGTATGGAAAAAATAAACCAGAGTATGGAAAAATATTTATGTTTCCAGACTATTGTCCCTATTTCGTTTTCTAAATATAAAATTAAGAATTTCTAAATGTATATAATTAGGGTTGGGCATCGAGAACCGGTTCCAACTTGGAACCGTTTAAAAAATAACGATGCCATTGGAATCGTTTAGAAATTTTGTTTTCGATTCCGATCAATGGTTCCAAACGTGCAAGTTTTCAGAAGTGCTTGGCGCGCCCGTTTGTTCTGTTGCAGCCATGGAGCACGGTAAGCGGCGCTCAAAAGTGTGGCTTTATTTCACTTAAAAAAAAAAAAAAGCCTGGGTCGGCACAGTGCAACACAAATGACAAACTTATTTCTTGCACGGGAGGATGTACTACAAATATGTGGTGTATAAATTAACGAGTGTAGCGTGTTTGAAATGCTGCGCAGGTCTGTCCTCCTCGGGCAACCCTGCGCTAACCAACGCTATTAAAGGGATAGTTCACCCTGAAATGAAAATAAAGCCTTCTTTTTCTTACCCGGATGTTGTCCCAGTGCCCTATGTCCTATGACATTTAAAATACTGTTCCTGCACGCGCTCCTTCCTATTATGGCAGTGAATGGCGATCAGCTAAAACATTACAAAAAATAAACAAATGTATCACGCAACGATACAGGGAGACGCGCGCCATATGGAAAGTGTTCAGGGGCACACTATAAGGTTTTGCGAGAACGAACCCGTATTATTCAGTCAAAACACTGAGCTCGGCCGTTATTCTGAGCGCGCTCCTCTGTGTACACAATGAGCCGTCAGCAGCCGCCGGAGCTCATGCCTACTATAATAACTCGCACTGTTGTCATTGCAAACAGGATAAGCACACACACACACACACATAACCATTTTGAGAAATCAAGCTCAATAGAAAAAAACGCGATTCTCGTCTTTTCTATAACGTATATGATAAGAAATAATACTAATAATATAACCTCCTTAAGTGAATATTGTGTACCGGTTGTCATGACAATATTGCACGAGGCTACTGCGGCTTGGAGTGCGCACACACAGGAACACGCGCATTTAAACAACAGCTGGGTGAGTAAAAGATGGCTTTATTTTCATTTCAGGGTGAACTAACATTATCCCACCTCGTCATAATCAGGTAAGTGATTGTAGTGTAATAACAAAGCCCTTGACCAAATTGCGAATTGTGGTGAACAACAACGTTACTGAAATTATTTTTCCCCCTTGTAGATAAATGTAGCTATACGCAAATTGCCCACCCTAGTAGCAGTCCTAATATGACTGCTGTTAATGCTATTGTTAAACCGGGACTCATGTAAAACTCCATTCACCTTTGCAGCAAAGCAAGTGAAAATGCCAGCGGAGAAAGTCCCAAAACTAAAACTCATTATTGAATCAAAATGCAATTTTCCTCTGTGAAATGAGCCTGTGACATGTTGTGACTCCACCCCTCAAAGAATCGGAATCGAGAATCGAAAAGAACCGTAATCGAAACTAAGAATCGGAATCGGAATCAGAATCGTTCAAATCAAAACGATGCCCAACCCTATATATAATAAATATATAATATACACTCACCTAAAGGATTATTAGGAACACCATACTAATACTGTATTTGAACCCCTTTCGCCTTCAGAACTGCCTTAAAGGGATAGTTCACCCAAAAACGAAAATGTGATGTTTTTCTGCTTACCCCTAAGGCATCCAAGATGTAGGTGTCTTCGTTTCTTCAGTAGAACACAAATGAAGATTTTTAACTCAACCGTTGCTGTGTGTCACTCATGCTTGTCAATGGAGACGAATTCTATTAGAGTAAAAAAAACATGGACAGACAACTTCAAATTAAACTCGTGACGACACATTGATGTCTTAAGACACGAAACCATCGGTTTCTGAGAGAAACCCAACGGTATTTATGCAAATATATCACCTCATATCAGACGAACGCTTCAGTTCTGCAGACTGACATCACTTCCTGTGAGTGAGGTCAAAATTACAGCCGGGTCATAGAGATA
Source organism: Gobio gobio (assembly GCF_949357685.1). NCBI lineage: Eukaryota > Metazoa > Chordata > Actinopteri > Cypriniformes > Gobionidae > Gobio > Gobio gobio. Next base: position 30,969,949 of record NC_137109.1, on the reverse strand, counting down.
TATACATAGATACGTCTGATATGAGGTGAAATTAATTGCATAAATACCGTTCGGTTTCTCTCAGAATACTAAAAGCCAATACTAAATCTTTAGAATGTAACATACTTGTTAGCAGTTGAATTTTAAAACAATTTATCAGAACAAGTTAAATATGGTCGGTAAAATCTGTAGGGAAGTCTGGAAATTTGAGTCTGGAAAAGTATGGAATTTTGAAATGAAAATTGTGTAGGAACCCTGATTTCTGTCACCTGATTGAGTTTGGGTTCCTTGCCATTGTCGCCTTTGGCTTGCTTAATTGGGGTTTAAAAGACACTTAATATTCAGTATCAGCAATATTACTCATTTGACTTCATCAACACTATCGAATGAGAACAAAACTTAAACTGAATTGAGCTGGATGATGACACTATGGTCTTCTATTGAGCTGCTTTTTTGCTGAGTTGAATTTGTGTCATAATTGACGGATTTTCAACCATCACTTTTATTAAACTGAATTGAATGAACATTGGACAAACTTACAACACTATTGTTTTCTGTAAAGTTGCTTATAGCTGAATTTAACTTGTTTCATAATTGATTAACTTTACACAGTTATTGAACTGAACTGAATCAACACTGAGCTGACTTTGTTTCATATTTGTTCAAGTTTGTGTCATTGATTCTGTTATTTTCTTGTTTATTACTGTGAAGGTGCCTTGAAACAATCTGTATTGTATAAAGTGCTATATAAATAAAGGTAACTTGACTTGACATTACAATGTGAGGTCCATGCTTTCAGGGTCTGGTGTGGAAGAATTTGGCTGGCCTTCACAAATCCTAGACCTGAACTTCAGTGAACACCTCTGGAATGAATTGGACCACTAACTCTGAGCCAGGCCTCACCACCCAACATCTCATCACCTCACTGATGCTCGTGGGTCTGAATGTGAGTAAATCACTCAAGCCATTTTCAACTCTAGTGGAAAACATTCCCAAGAGTTAGAGCTATTATAAGAGTAAAGGGATCCTTGATGAGCCCTTCAATGGACTGATAAAAAATGATTTTTATTTTGTTGTACATTAGAATGTCTTGTCTATTTTAGATGTCAAGAATGGACTAGGAAACTTTCAGCTGAGGTTTATTAGAGATGACACAAATATATGAAATATCTTGACGAGACCTCTCCCAGTCTAGCTAACAGTTGGTCAATTTAATTATTTGAGAGAGAATCCATTTATTTGTGATGAAAAATTATATCCATGTATCAGCACATCTTTTGCACCTCATATACTACCCTCACGTAACAGGATAAATAAACCTACATATAATTTCACACAATAAATAATAATGTTTACGAATATATGTATTTTAATGTGTACCTTGCTTGAGTCTGAGTCCTCTCAAAGTTTTTCCCTCTCTTTGTGAACTTCTTATGCAGTGTTTTCCTTCCCATGAACACTTTAAAGAAAAAGGTTCATTTTACTTGCTTTTTAAAAAAAAAAAGGGTGTTAAATTATGTTTTTGGTTTTCTCCATTGTGCAGATGAGCAGAGTGACAGAATATTGCAAGAGAAAATGGCTGAGGATCATCACCATCATCACTCATGAGAAAAAGGCCAGTTCTAATCTGTTATGTGTTGTAAAACTTATGTATGTATACAGAGTGTGCCCTGTTCAGTTCAAATAGTTTTCAAATAGTTAGGAAGAAGAAATTAAGAAATTCATATTTATGATGATGTGATGTAATATATGAGTAAATTATTCTCTCATAATTTACTCACCCTCATGATGTTCTAAATATATATGATGTAATTTCTTCTGCAGAACCCAAAAGAATATTTTTTGAAGAATGTTGGGAATGGGAACCAAACAACATTAGAGCCCATTGACTTCCATTGAATAAAAATAAAAAACTCCAAGATATTTCTCAAAATATCTTCTTTTATGTTCCACAGATGAAAGTCATAGAGGTTTGAAATAACATGAGGGTGAGTAAATGATGACAGAAGTTTCATAATTGGGTGAATTATCCCTTTAATTTTGCATCAGCAATCATTTGTGAACCTTTGACGGCCAAGTGAAACAAACAGGCAAAAAAGCACTATATCAGAATAGCTTTTTTGAGAGCAATGTCCCTGAGATAGTAAATTAGATCCCATATGCAAGTGCTTAGGGGTAGAAAATGAGAGAAAAATAGTGTTGGCCATCTGTGTGCTATTTAGATTGATCCCAGCAGCCATGGCTGTTTAATTCAAAAACTGTCAGGGAGTGTCATTAGGTGCGGCCATTTTCAGGCTTCAGATTTCATTAGCCACAGGAAGGCCCACATTACCCTCAGGATTAATGTCAAGCCTCTTGATACAGCTCTGAAGCTGTGGAGTGCTTAGAGGACCATCTCTGACCTTTTTGCGTAAATACACTGTGATTCATTAAAGATTATGTAGAGCACGCAAAAACTCTTACACAGTTGAAGAGTTATACGCTTTTGGCCTGTAAAGTTATCCTTGCTGTTCTGGGAAAATAAAAATTGGTTCCTGAAGCCTATTTTTATTTTTTATTTTTCAAATAAAAGTGCAATGTTGTGTGAACCTCAATGTTCTTCAAAATATCTTTTTTTTTTGTGTTCCACAGAAGAATGTCATACAGGTTTGGGTGAACTATCCCTTTTTAAAAATCCAAAACATCCTGCATCCTTTTTTTTTCTTTATCCAAAGTATCTTTGTTGTTTTCTCATTCAAAATTGCATCATGAGCTAAAACCGCAACAGCCTGTGTGATAGTGTCTTTGGCCTTCCTTCCTTTTTTCTGCTAAAGCCTCTTTCTTGCAGTTATCAGGAGGAAGGAGCAGTTGTTATGTCAAGGCCAAAGCCAACTGAGAGCATGATAACTCAGTGAGGATGAGAGGAGTCATCACTTTTCCTGTTTAATTAGTAACATTAGTTCCTCAACTGGTTATCATGTCATCTGCTTCCTTCCAGGCGTTGATTATAAAGTAAGGACTGCGTCACACGGGTAAGATATGGTGTGTTTTTAAGGCAAAATACTGTTTTTTTTGCTCCCACTTTCGAGTGAAAGATATTCCACAGAACCTGGAACATGATAAATTCAGAAGTGCAATATTCTGACAGCTGCAATAATGAAATACAATTTTCACGCGGGCCCAATTGAGACTCAATCAAGCCCTTGCTCTCTAACCCAGGCTCAACATGTTGATATTTCTAGAAGCTTTGCTGAATTTTAAACCTGCTTCCACTCATGGGGTTTTGATTTTACCTGATTCAGGAGGTTGTTAAATGTGCACGATCATGGAGTCATTTATCACACGCTCACTGTGCGCCGGTCACAGTCCCAGTATACAGTTCCAGGTGCACTTGTACTGCACACAAATCAGGGAATGGTCGAAACTACATGTGATTCAGAGCAGTCTGGATGTCATAAAGAATATGCATCACACCCTTGTTTTAAGGTCAAACATATGCAAGGTCTGAAAAGATCTGTTTTTCCTTCTGCTCCACTGTAGATGTGTGCATTAACCTTACCCAAGATCTTCAAGAGTATGAGCAATATATACAGGTGCTGGTCATATAATTAGAATATCATCAAAAAGTTGATTTCATTCAAAAAGTGAAACTTGTATATTATATTCACTCATTACACACAGACTGGTATATTTCAAATGTTTATTTATTTTAATTTTGATGATTATAACTGACAACTAAGGAAAATCCCAAATTCAGTATCTCAGAAAATTAGAATATTGTGAAAAGGTTCAATATTGAAGACACCTGGTGCCACACTCTAATCAGCTACTTAACTCAAAACACCTGCAAAGGCCTTTAAATGGTCTCTCAGTCTAGTTCTGTAGGCTACACAATCATGGGGAAGACTGCTGACTTGACAGTTGTCCAAAAGACGACCATTGACACCTTGCACAAGGAGGGCAAGACACAAAAGGTCATTGCATAAGAGGCTGGCTGTTCACAGAGCTCTGTGTCCAAGCACATTAATAGAGAGGCGAAGGGAAGGAAAAGATGTGGTAGAAAAAAAGTGTACAAGCAATAGGGATAACCACACCCTGGAGAGGATTGTGAAACAAAACCCATTCAAAAATGTGGGGGAGATTCACAAAGAGTGGACTGCAGCTGGAGTCAGTGCTTCAAGAACCTCTACGCACAGACGTATGCAAGACATGGGTTTCAGCTGTCGCATTCCTTGTGTCAAGCCACTCTTGAACAACAGACAGCGTCAGAAGCGTCTCGCCTGGGCTAAAGACAAAAAGGACTGGACTGCTGCTGAGTGGTCCAAAGTTATGTTCTCTGATGAAAGTACATTTTGCATTTCCTTTGGAAATCAGGGAGGAAGAGAGGAGAGGCACACAATCCAAGATGCTTGAGGTCCAGTGTAAAGTTTCCATAGTCAGTGATGGTTTGAGGTGCCATGTCATCTGCTGGTGTTGGTCCACTGTGATGTCCAAGGTCAACGCAGCCGTATACCAGGAAGTTTTAGAGCATTTCATGCTTCCTGCTGCTGACCAACTTTATGGAGATGCAGATTTCATTTTCCAACAAGACTTGGCACCTGCACACAGTGCCAAAGCAACCAGTACCTGGTTTAAGGACCATGGTATCCCTGTTCTTAATTGGCCAGCAAACTCGCCTGACCTTAACCCTATAGAAAATATATGGGGTATTGTGAAGAGGAAGATGCGATATGCCAGACCCAACAATGCAGAAGAGCTGAAGGCCACTATCAGAGCAACCTGGGCCCTCATAGCACCTGAGCAATGCCACAGACTGATCGAATCCATGCCACGCCGCATTGCTGCAGTACTTCAGGCAAAAGGAGCCCCAACTAAGTATTGAGTGCTGTACATGCTCATACTTTTCATGTTCATACTTTTCAGTTGGCCAAGATTTCTAAAAAATCCTTTCTTTGTATTGGTCTTAAGTAATATTCTAATTTTCTGAGATACTGAATTTGGGATTTTCCTTAGTTGTCAGTTATGATCATCAAAATTAAAAGAAATAAACATTTGAAATATATCAGTCTGTGTGTAGTGAATGAATATAATATACAAGTTTCACTTTTTGAATGGAATTAGTGAAATAAATACACTTTTTGATGATATTCTAATTATATGACCAGCACCTGTATGTACAGAATGCTTTTAAAGGGAGAAGACCTTTTTAATTGTGAATTTACGTCTTTTTTAGTCATTTAAAACTTCAAAAGACTTCTTGACAGGTCTCAAGACAAAGCTGAAGAGAGCTCTCTATGTTCAGGTACTGACTAAAATGTCAGTGCATATAGTGTTCAAATTGTGCAAATCTATTTCTTCAGTGTAGCGTATCACATTTGTAAAGAATTGAACTGTTCCAGCCTCAATATCTCTTAACAATCGCAGTTCCTTAACAGTTCTACTTTTACAGCTTGTAAGGAACAAACATTAGGAAAAAGGAAATGCAAAATAAATATACTAAATAACAATATTATCTGTAAGCTGTATGTGTGATACACTAAAAAGAAGAACCAGTTTATAGACCTTATTCAGAGCAGTTCCATGACAGGTATGAAAGCGAGGCTGTGAGGGACAGACTTACTGTTTTCAATGGCATCCGCTGTTAACAGCTGTATGAAAATCCTAGATCACTTTTTTTCCTGTTGTCTGGAGATTTTTTGTCTACTGAAATTTCTTGGGGAGTGTTTCGACAGCAGAATCCAAACACATTAAATAACAGTACAGCCCACTAAAGAGATCCCTATCCCTCACAGCCTGCTGTGAAATAAGGTCTATAGAGTAATTTGCTCCATCCGAAATCACATACTGTAAAGTATGAAAAGTAGGAGGTCATCCTACAAAGTATGTACTTTTCGTCTACTGTTTTATGAATACTATGATTGAATAATTAATTCAATTTCTGTCATTAATTACTCACCCTCATGACGTTCCAAACCCGTAAGACCTTCAGGAACACAAATGTAAATATTTGTGATGAAATCCGAGAACTTTCTGACCCCAAATAGACAGCAACACAGCGACTACTTTCAAGGCCCAGAAAGGTAGTAAAGACATCGTTAAAATAGTCCATGTGACTACAGTGGTTTAACCTTAATGTTATGAAGCGATGGGAATACTTTTTGTGCGCAAAAAAACAAACAAAAATAAAGACTTTATTCAACAATCTCTTCCATAACACTCCTTACATTTATGTAGCGCTTTTCTGGGTACTCAAAGCGATTTACATTTTAGAAGGGGGGAATCTCCTCAACCACCACCAATGTGCAACATCCACCTGGATGATGCGACGGCAGCCATATTGCGCCAGAACGCCCACCACACTCTGGTTTATTGGTGGAGAAGAGACAGAGCGATGAAGTCGATCAGTATATGAGGATGATTAGGAGGCCATGATGGACAGAGGCCAATGGGAAAATTTGGTCAGGAGGCCGGGGTTACACCCCTACTCTTTTCCGAACGACATCCTGGTATTTTTAATGACTCGGTCAGGACTTTGGTTTAACGTCTTATCCGAAGGACGGTGCTTGTTACAGTATAGTGTCCCCATCACTATACTGGGGCATTAGGACCCACACAGACCACAGGTTGAGCACCCCCTACTGGCCTCCCTAACACTTCTTCCAGCAGCAACCTAGTTTTCCCAGGAGGTCTCCGAGCCAGGTACTGACCAGGCTCAACCCTGCTTAGCTTCAAGCTAAGTCTTGGGCTACAGGGTGGTATGGCTGCTGATGTTGTTAATCTGAGTGAAGTTCTGTGAGCATCTCTGCCCTGAATAAATTACACACATGCTCCTTGAATCCTGTGTATTGGTATTATCAGTTTGTCTTTGGTCATGCTTCCTGATGCTATTTTGAGATGCTGTCAACAAGTGTTGTTCTACATCCTGTGGTGGAAAAAGTCTGATGATGACTATAGTTAACGCTGAGCAGCTTATTGAGTTTCCCCCAGGAAACCTCCCCCGTGAATCACTAAAAGCTATGCTGTAGGCAGTCACTGTGGAGACTTCAATTACTGGCGTGTCCCAGTCGGCTGATTTCTAACTGTGGCCAGCAAATTAGAAAAAGGTGGAGGGAGGCAGAGAGAGAGTCTGAAAAACGTAAAAATCATTCGGAGAAGGATGGTTTGAAATTTGGATACAGTGGAACGACAGCATACTAAAGGAGACCAGTCACAAGAGTTTCACCAAGTTAAATGGTTAGAAGTAGAGGTAACCTTTTGTTCTATTGTTGGCTACAGGCCAGACGTCGGCACCATGGGATTCAAATCATAATCCTGCATATGACTGATTTATGGCTCACATTATTAACTGTTGACTCCAAATGAGTCTTTTTCCTTTGTGGAGACAGGTCTGTTAAAATGCAGACAAAAATGTCATACATGTTTTCTAATTTAGGGCAGCACACTTCATCATCAGTGTAATTGTGTGGTTCTTTTGAAAAAAAAAAAAAAAAAAACCTTAAGTAGCACAACTGAGTTTAACAGTGTAAATAATAAGAAATGTTTCTTGAGCACCAAATCAGCATATTAAAATAATTTATGAAGGATCATGTGACTGAAGAATACCCTGAAAATTCAGCTTTGCCATCACAGGAATAGATTTTATTTTAAAATATATTCACATAGAGAACAGTTACTTTATATTGTTATAATATTTCACAATGTTTCTATTTTACTGTATTTATTTTTGATCAGATAAATATCTTGATGAGCATAAAAGACTTTTGACCGGTTGTGTATATATTGCATGTTTCCTAACATTATATTTATTTTGTCTTCCACAGAAGAAAACAGAGAAGTCACTCAGGTTTGGAATTACATAATGGTGAGTGGATGATGACAGAATGTTTAATTTATAGGTGAACTGTTCCTTTAAGATGTGTGTGTGAGGGACAGCTGTTGGAGTCATCACTGCTTATGAAGATGATTTGCAAGGGTTTCAGTTTGTATTAGTTTTAAATAAAGCCTAAAGCCTGCACTCCAAATCAAATCATTTTCCATAATCTGGTTAAATTAATGTAATTGATGGTTTTTTAATTTGCCATGTTTTTTTCTTTTGTGATTTTATTTTTGAATGATCTGCTCTTCATATAGGCATTTATGGCTGATTAGTTTGAGAATACCACTTATTTGAATTGCAGTCTCAACTAAAACGGCACATCTATCTATTTATAGTGAGTGTGTCATAGTTTGTGCTATTCAGGGTACAGTTTTTCTATTTTTAACATCTTTTAACGCCTCCACAGATTTTAATTTTCCCCAGTGACTGTATAGGCCAGAATATGTGGTGTTTCTTTGTCAGTGTCTTCTTACAACACACTAGAACGATTGACTTAATCCTAGCAGATTTGTTTTTAGTGCATCTTTCACTGTCAGTTGTGGAAACATGAAGTAGGCGGCTACACATGGCTGCCTCTGTGAACCCACAACACTCCCTCCGTCTGGATATGAGGATTTTGGGTAAATTGTTGTATTGACTAGCAGTGGCATGTTAGCCCATTGATGGCAAGCAGTTACTTACCTGCACTAGGAGAATGTGAGGTTTTCCCAGCACAAGGTAGTCAGGACTTCCACCCTTTTCAAAGAACTCGTCAGTCTGACCCTAACGATCAGCCCGGTGCAGCCGTACATCTGGTGCAGATGGAGCAGTCTCTCTCTCACTGGATCGTGGGAGCTGGATGTCTGCCCAGCAGTGAATGTGCTTCCTGGTGTCTGTGGCCAATAGAGAGAGTAAACACACACAGGTACTAGAACTTGAGCCAAAAGCCATCAGCACCCCAACTGCAAGAGGCCAGGCCTCAGTGATGTGGGTGATCACTTCAAACAGGATCTAAAGAATGTGTAAAACACATGGCATTCAATCACAGCCGTTTGTAACCAGGTGCAGAGAGGTGTGCAATAGTACAGCCCAATGCCAAAACGCTGATTAAACCTATGGAACATGTCAAAGATCATGAGCATAATGTATAAGACAGATTTGCAAATCAAAGTCAACTGAGTTCAAGCTCATGTCACCTTTGAAATGCTTTTCCCCCACTGAGTTACATTGCAGTGCAGTGAGGTATTTCTTTAACGTCACTCAGGTGTAGAGTAAGGCAATATAGGCCTGGTTTTACAAACAGGGCTTATATTAAGTCAGGCCTAGGCCTTAGTCTATTTAGGGCATTTAACTAGCTTTTATAAGTATATTTTTTAGTCTGGGACTAGTCTTAAGCCTTGACTGTGAAACTGGGGGATTTGCTATTGTTATGGCTTTTACACACACACACACACACACACACACACACACACACACACACACACACACACACACACACACACACACACACATGTCTGGTTCACTATCTTTGTAGGGACTCTCCATATGGTTTTTATACTGTACAAACTGTATATTATATCCCCTTACACTAACCCTACTCCTAAACCTACCCTTCACACAAAACTCTTTGCATTTTTACATTTTCAAAAAAAGTCTGTATGATTTATAAGTTTGTTTCATAGGGACCTCAATTTAGAGTCCCCATGAGTCAGTGTGCATTCAGGTTGAAGTCCCCACCAGGATAGAAAAACATCATGTACACACACACATGCACACACAGGTTGAAGTCCCCACCAGGATAGAAAAAACATCATGCACACACACACACACACACACACAGGTTAAGTGGCATAGTTAAACAACTTAAAATCGTAAGAATTGGCTTGAATTTGAAAGCATGTATGCTATTGGATAAATCTACATCTAAAATCTGAACTCTACTAGAATTTGAAATATAGAATTTGGTTTATACCAGAGGATACATACATACAATAATACAACTTAAGCAATTGTGGGGGTTTTTCAATTGCTCAAAAATAAGGTTTAAAGAGGGGGTTTTTTCACTCAAAATATACAAGTTGAATGAAATGTTTCCTACTACACTTTGATTCATGTAATTCTTCCATTGACCTTCCTCTTTTCTTCATCCTTCCTTTATGACAAAACTGCCTGAAGATATGTGATATTTTGTCCTTTTTACCCTGGCAGACATCACAGAGAAGACAGATGTGATGGCTGTTTCAGAAGATCAGAGAGTGAGAAGCCCAAAACGCTGCTCTGCAAGCCCCAAAGCTCAACGGGGAGCTCCTCATATGTCTACATGAAAAACCAAACTAGCTGGTGAGCATTGGTCTTTGTGATTCAGTCTGTTAGATTCTGAGATGCCCCATGCCTGCAAAAGATCAAATAATTTCCTCCCAACCAGATTAGACATGTTAGCAGGGGGTATGAAACATGCTCACAAGCTTATATTAAAATGCCTTCATCCTCTCTGACAAGCCTCTTTGAATGGAAGAACACTGACTCTTAAAAGATTAACCAGTAGCAAAATATCTCGAAGAACTAATAAAGAATTTGCTGGAGGATTTTCTTCCTTTTAGGAAAATAAATATGTTTGTATGCTATTTTAGGCCACTTCTTGTAGGCTGAACTTGATGCAGTGAAGAACAGATCTTCTCAGATTTTGTATGAGGGTCATTGTATTCGTTTGAGAGAGGATTACTGCTTAAATCTGTTTGAGTATGTGCCCCATTTAATCTAGCTGAGAAGAGCAAATTAAGTTTGTCTAAAGACATCCTGACCATTGATCCCTCTTAGATGGCTAATTGCCCAAATCTGATTGGTGTGAACATGCTGCGTGCCATTCATCTGTGACGGCCTCATCCTGGCCTAAAAGGTGAGGCCTGGTTCAACCTTCATTCACTTAACATGTTTTGTGTATAGCTAACCAGATACAAACCAAAGCCTTGTTGAAACATCACAGCATATGTTCGATAATGAGACTCAGCTGTCCTGTTGGTTTCTCTGACATACCCTTCTTAATCTCATGATGGCTCTGAGGATAATGGGGGTATTTCGCTGGAGATACAGACAGACAGATAGCGGGCACTGTCGCAGGCTAACGCTAGCCAGCAAAGTTAATGCTTGGGGCGGGTTCCTCTGCATTTGCCTGCCATCTGTCGCTCAGGCAGAAGTCCAGCAATACGACAGGGCGTCCACCTGGGAAGGTAGTTGCATGCACCATCCTTCTCTATATGTCTGTACTCACCACTGCCCCCTAGTTAGACCTTAATACATTTGGAGCAGGAATGTGCAAATCTAGATTCATATCTGATGAGTTCACAAAGTCAGTTCACATTTATTTATATAGCACTTAATAGATTACAGATTTTTTCTAAGCAGCTTCACCATAAGTGATGTTTTATTAACAAATTTCGGGAGGAGCACGTTCATATAATTAAACCTAATTAAACACAAGTGAAGCACATTAAGCTAATCAATTTAATCAAAGAATAGAGGTGTATATAAAGGTACTGGTTATATAATTAGAATATCATCAAAAAAGTTTATTTATTTCACTAATTCCATTCAAAAAGTGAAACTTGTATATTATATTCATTCATTACACAGACTGATATAATTCAAATGTTTATTTCTTTTAATTTTGATGATTATAACTGACAACTAAGGAAAATCCAAAATTTAGTATCTCAGAAAATTAGAATATTACTTAATACCAATACAAAGAAAGGATTTTTAGAAATCTTGGCCAACTGAAAAGTATGAACATGAAAAGTATGAGCATGTACAGCACTCAATACTTAGTTGGGGCTCCTTTTGCCTGAATTACTGCAGCAATGCGGCGTGGCATGGATTCGATCAGTCTGTGGCATTGCTCAGGTGTTATGAGAGACCAGGTTGCTCTGATAGTGGCCTTCAGCTCTTCTGCATTGTTGGGTCTGGCATATCGCATCTTCCTCTTCACAATACCCCATAGATTTTCTATGGGGTTAAGGTCAGGCGAGTTTGCTGGCCAATTAAGAACAGGGATACCATGGTAATTAAACCAGGTACTGGTTGCTTTGGCACTGTGTGCAGGTGCCAAGTCCTGTTGGAAAATGAAATATGCATCTCCATAAAGTTGGTCAGCAGCAGGAAGCATGAAGCTCTCTGAAACTTCCTGGTATACGGCTGCGTTGACCTTGGACCTCAGAAAACACAGTGGACCAACACCAGCAGATGACATGGCACCCAAATGTCTCTCCTCTCTTCCTCCAGACTCTGGGACCCTGATTTCCAAAGGAAATGCAAAATGTACTTTCATCAGAGAATATAACTTTGGACCACTCAGCAGCAGTCCAGTCCTTTTTGTCTTTAGCTCAGGCGAGACGCTTCTGACGCTGTCTGTTGTTCAAGAGTGGCTTGACACAAGGAATGCGACAGCTGAAACCCATGTCTTGCATACGTCTGTGCGTAGAGGTTCTTGAAGCACTGACTCCAGCTGCAGTTCACTCTTTGTGAATCTCCCCCACATTTTTGAATGGGTTTTGTTTCACAATCCTCTCCAGGGTGCGGTTATCCCTATTGCTTGTACACTTTTTTTCTACCACATCTTTTCCTTCCCTTCGCTTCTCTATTAATGTGCTTGGACACAGAGCTCTCTGAACAGCCAGCCTCTTTTGCAAGGACCTTTTGTGTCTTGCCCTCCTTGTGCAAGGTGTCAATGGTCGTCTTTTGGACAACTGTCAAGTCAGCAGTCTTCCCCATGATTGTGTAGCCTACAGAACTAGACTGAGAGACCATTTAAAGGCCTTTGCAGGTGTTTTGAGTTGATTAGCTGATTAGAGTGTGGCACCAGGTGTCTTCAAAAATGTATATACAGCAGATTTACCTTCTTTCGTTGTCCGTTTTTATTTTAGCATCCCTCCACCACCCCATCTCCTCACTTTGATTTAAATAATCTCTTATTAGATGTCAACACAATCCATAATACAATACAGTCTAGTTCTAGACTATCTCTATCACGTGGGTAATCTGGGTTCGGGCCAAAATTCAGAGCCCGGAGCCCTCCCCCGGACAACACGCCAAATACGCATAATCTTTACTATATTTAATTTGATGTAAGTGTGAACTCGTGAAGAAAATAACAGTGCTAACGTTGTAAAATTCAGCAATTATGGAACAAATTACATTTTAAAAATCTTAAAGCACGAGGCATTCTTGTCATTATTTAGCTCAAGTTGGTTCAATGATGATTCAATTCCATTTCTATAACAGTGTCGATGTGGCAAAAGACGTAATTCCATGCATAAAGCACAACAAAATTGAACAGAACAGCCTTGAGATTTTGGAATAGGCCCACAGTGTTCACCATGCGCAGGAATTTCACAGCAATGGTGGAACGCTGGTTTGTTTTGTTGCGGTTAACTCTTGTAGGTTTAATGACATGTTTACAAGTGTTGGTTGGTACAAATCTTTAGTTTTGTTGTGTTTGGCATCAGAAAAAAAGGAACTGCCCATAATATGTTTCTGTGGTTTTTGACATAAAAGCTTTTTTGCAAAATATCACCACAAGTATGTGAGCATTTTTTTATATAATTTATAGACAATAAGTGTGGGAAGTGCCCCAATTCATACCCTATAAAGAACCTACATACTATGAAAGATATACATTACATCACTAATCAGTTGGTTAGTCAACCATTCTGACCCATCCCTAATTGGAATATAACTAATTTGAACAAAAGAACGGACTTAAAGTAATAGTTTACCCAAAAATGAATGTTCCTTAATCATTTACTTGTTCTCATGTCATTCCAAACCTTTATGACTTTCATCTGCGAAACAGAAAACAAGATATTTTGATGAAATTTGGGAACCAAACCATTGACTTTCATTATATGGACAGAAGCACTGACACATTTCTCAAAATATTTTCTTTTATGAAAGTCATATAGGTTTGGAACGACATGAGGGTGAGTAAATTATGACAGATTTTCCATTTTTGGGGTGAAATATTAATTTGAACCTTTATCAAGGACTGTTCTGGTTTCTTCAGAAACTTCTTTAAAAATGTCAAAAACATAGCATGAAGATTTAACAGTTTGTATCTCTTAGTGAAATGTAGTGAAGTTGTGTGATGGGCAAAGGTTTTTGCTATCTAGTTGAATTTTATAGATCTACTCTTAATGCCCTGTCAATACCCAGCCTTTCTCTCTTGATGATAGGACACGGGATTGATTGGCTATGTAGACCTCTGGCGCTGTCAGTTGCTCAGCAGTGTATATAATATTAGCACATAACATGCAAACATCAGAAGAATATTATGAGAGTCAATGGGGTCCCTTAACGCAGCCTCAATACAAGCTCACCAAAGTTTCTCTTGGATCTGTCACCTTGTAGAGATGAGGAGGGGGGAGGCATCATAAATCACTTTGTCAGGCACAGGGTCTTTAGCCTGAGGTCTCCCCTCAGCCACCATCACTTTGTAAGTTGCTATTTTCCTCCAGGAGGCTGCTAGTGTGTTTCTGAAAGCATTGCATGTTCCCTACAGATGATCTTGCGTGGGAAGCTGACTCAGGGCTTGGGCACAAAGCACGCTGTCAAAAACCCTCCATGAACTGGATGGTAATGTCTTCATGCCTGAGCATGTGTTAACGTATTAGACCTGCTTCACGGGTTTAGATGCAATATGTACACATTTTAATGCTATTATAGAATATATTTTTTTGAAAAAACACATTTAAATCATGCAAAGCATGACTCACTGTTTGTTTTACTGCGGTTTAGTTTACATCACTTTACAGCCTAAACAATAGCAGCCATGTTGTAAGTGTGAGCATGCATAATTGCGATTACTCTTAAGTCAACATCGCTCTGTCGTGTCGTCTCTGGAGACGGGTTCTTTGATTTGGATCAGGTGCTTTTGGCCAGAGCTGCATTGCAATATCATTTAAATAAGGCTATAAATTGATTTTAAAAAATGTACCAGTAATTGAATTAATTATATGAATTGCCAGTTAAAAAAAAAACTAAACTAAAAACACGGGTGTGAGTCCCTGCTCCAATGGTTGAATTTTTCTAAATGTATGTACAGTTGGGCGGCATGATTAATTGATAGTGAATATAGTGATATAGTGATAGTGATATAATCACAATATAATCATAAATAATTACTTTTTTAAAAAAGTATTATTAAAAAATACATTGATAAATTGTTATTTTTTATTATAATTTTTTATAATATTTATAAATCATAATTGATTTATTTGTTAAGATGTATTAAAGGGAGCGTGTTTGATTTATAATCAATAAATTGCAAATTATAATTAATATTTTTTTAGTTATTTTCATAATTTTTGTATAAATATTTATTTTAATTAGCGTTTTTTTTTTTTTTTTTTTTGCTTTTTACTTTCTGTAAATATTAAATACATATTAAAAATATATATTTTTAAAAAATATGAATAAGTACATATTTACTCATGTTTAACATGTTAAATTGATAGCCTTACTTTTGGAAATGATTAATACATACATGCAACTTTTTGCAAACGTCTCTGTCTCTGTCTGACCTAGAGCCAGACTTTTAGGTAATGAGAAAATGCAGCTGGTCTCAAGTGTGGGGCTCCTGGATCATTTTCTCGACATACATTTTTAAGAAAGTTGGTGTTGATTGACAGGTAAACTTTCTGCCCCTTTTCAGTCAGGGTTCAATGCGGATGTCTGGTTAATGAGGTTGACTTCAAGGATTATAATCAGAGGGGGGATATTACTGACCATATGTGTCAGCGCAGATGAGCGAACCTCCCAGGTTCGTGGTGTCAAAAGGATATTTTTTTGTTTCCTCGCAGTTCTTATTTACCATAGAGCTATAAGGATCGTGTCACAGCCCCCCAGGGGTGACTTAAACAGCCTAACGTCTATGACAGATAAGTTATGCTAAACAGATTATTCATGTTTGCAAGACCTTAGAGGCACAGCATGGCCTTTTCTGGAGAACCAGATCATCATATCTTTGCTTTCAGCATCCGCGGCAAGGCCAGAAAGTTTATTGTAATAGGTTCATAAAGGGCTTAACTCAACTAACGAATCTAAGGTGCATCTCTCCACTGGGATGATTAACAGAATAATTTACTCAAAAATGTAATTTCAACCCATATAACTTTAATAGTTTATGGGTGAAATGTTCCTTTAAATGTCAATTTTTGTGCTCTGATTTCATTTGTCTGTTGGTATGCTCACCTATTGCTCTTCGGACAAAACATTTGATGAGAAAACCAGAGAGAAAAAAGAGAGATGGGGCAAAAACAGAAATGTGAAAAGGAAAAAATAAAAAGGCGCCCTCAGAAGCGCACTGTGACATATGGAAGCGATCACAGGGCTATGCTCCCATCTGTGTCCACAGCCGCGGCTCGCTGGCACCCAAAAGCCACTGCGCAGGATGGGAGTAATCCATGGAAGAGGATCCATGGGATTGTGATGGGACTCAAAGTTCCCTGGAGACAGAGATTTAACCGGGAAGAGGGGAAGAAGTAGATGGATTATAATGGTGTAGGGTGAAGTCCAGATGTTCAGTGCTATTTACAGAAAACAGGTGCCCAGACAAGGTCTTGCTTTTTGTTTGTCATGAATACTCCTCTTGTGATGTTAGTGCCAAATATTGTGTTTGGAAATGTTGCAACACAAAGTCTGTTGGCGCTGTGTGTGTACAGTGCAATTGAATCGACTGTCTGTTCTAAAAAAAGTCCCATATCAATTTCAGCCCTTACATTTAAGTAAAGGAACGTTCCTAAAGGCATGAATTAAAACAAATAAGACCAGAGTAACTTACTTTAAGATTCCCATGACTAAAACTTTGGGGAATGCTTTATTCCTGCAGGTTTAATCAAAGTCTAACATTGCATTTCACCTACCATATTTTGTTCCGTTGTTGTTAAGAAATGAAAAATGACTAGCGATACAGGGAACATCCTGTTTAAGGCAACATAAGTTTGAGAATGCTGTGCGCTGTTTCAAAATGCTCTTGAAGGCACCGGTTAAGGGTTTGGTTCATGTGTGGTTTTGCTCTACTTGTCTGGAGCTTCATGAGTCATTGGGATGTCGAGTGCCCCCCTGTCTCAACCTCTTTTCCTGCCCTGTTACTCACTGGACCACTTCAAGTTTTCTCGGAGTGAAAAATTTATTGCAGGTTGGTAAATATTTTATGGCTCCATTTCAGTGGACCTCTGATGGCATGCTGCGTTCTGTATCAATCCGGCGGCGACCAGCCCTTAACATTCTCACAAGCAGTCCCGTGAGGCCATCTGACGCACACGCACACCTCTGAAAAAGTTACACAGAGTGAGCGCTGTCCTGTCTGATAAATCCCCATGGACCAGACCTCTGTGATTTACTGCATGTCTAGAGTTGGGCTTTTCTGGAACCAATGGCCATACCAGACAAGTGGAAGTTTGTCGTTTCAAACACACTACACGCTACAAATGATCTGTAAAAGCGAATTTATTCTGATCTGTTTTGGGCTTCCTTTCGGATGACCTCCCACGTGAACCTCTTTTCAGTCTTACTCAGGACAGCAGAACATTTGCCTCTGTCCATGATGTGAGGGAAACCATGGGTGGCTGTAACACTTTTTGCTTTGACATCTGTAATATTTTCTGTGCTATTTTTCTCAAACTTTTTGTCTTCTAAAGTTAAAGTTATTTTGGAATCTACAACTCTACCCTCTAAACTGTGCATTTAGTGTCAAGTACAAAAACTGCTGTTGTTATAATACCCCATAATACTATTAGACAAATTACATTGTTCAGAATCATTTTTATATCAACCCCCATTAAGCACTTTTTAAACTCCACCCAATTCCATTTTATTCTAAAATAGCAAATGAGTTGTGGAAATTATTGTACAAATACACAAAACAGGAACCATTAAAAACATAATAGAAAGTGCATGTTAGTGTTTTTATTTATTTTATTACATTTTGTGTGTTTTTAAGCATTTAGAGGAACGTTTCTGAGTAAATGTTATATAGGCCAATAAAATAAAACGAGAGACTGCTGATTCATTGGACACCATTCTGTCGTTTAACATTCATTAACTGAAACATAAATCACATGCAGAATGTTTTTTTTCTTCTATTTATTTAAGATAGTTTTTTTTCTCTCTCTATAAATCCTTCATATTTGTGAGATTTCTGTTGTCAAATCAGGAGGATGGTGGTACAATACTTTTCAAAAGTTTAGATTCAGTAAGATCTTTTAAAGAAATTAACACATTTATTCAAGGTTGATTCATTAAATGATCAAAAGTGACCGTAAAGATATATGTGCAACAAAAAAAATTGCACCACAACATTTTCAACAAGGATAATAATAAGAAATGTTGAGTAGTTGATGAGTAGCAAATCGGGATATTAGAATGATTTCTGAAGGATCATGTGACACTGAAGACAAGTAATGATGCTGAAAATTCGGTTTTGCCATCACAGGAGTAAATTATTGTTTAATTTATTTTTGTGTTTTCAACCTTCCCCAATCTTCCTTCGTCTTGTGTGTGTGTGTGTGTGTGTGCGTGCGTGCGTGCGTGTGTGTGTGTGTGTGTGTGTGTGTTTGACCTGAGCTCGTAGACCTCCCCTAAGGCTACACTGCTTGGGCCCCTGTGTTAACACCTCTCAGTGCTGGACACACCTGTCATTGATTAGCGTGAGTGTGTAACCAATGTGGTATGCCTTCCCTCATAAAACAATACATCCAATTTCAGCTTTACTACGAGCTGACCCAATGTATACAGTTATTTTAAACATAAGTACCACCATACCAAATTGTAATTTTCCTCCCT
This sequence comes from Gobio gobio, assembly GCF_949357685.1. NCBI lineage: Eukaryota > Metazoa > Chordata > Actinopteri > Cypriniformes > Gobionidae > Gobio > Gobio gobio. Next base: position 30,951,300 of record NC_137109.1, on the reverse strand, counting down.
GAAGCCACGGAAATTCTATTGGCTGTAATGCAGTTTGTTGGGTGTATGAGTGCATGTGTATGTGCTTATAGAGGCCACACTAATGTGGCTCATATGACATGCAGCATGATGATGGTGAACCTTCATTTCCATGCACTATATTTGTTGTTGCCGCTCTGTCTGTGCCCGTATCCCTCAACTACAGCGCTCTACAAAAAAGAACAGCTGCTTCTCTTCGCACCATGCTTTGAATGTATGCAGCAGTCCCCGGCCCGCAAAGTAGATCCCCATGTCAAAACCTCAGGAAGACGCCGGTCCCACAGGAACCGGGCTGACCACCGCCATCTGCAATTGACGAGCTTGTCAGCCGCATGCAGCGGGCTACCTTCTTTTCTTATCATCAGGAAGTTTTCAGCTGGGAGGTATTTCTGTTTGTTTGTTTTGCAAATGTATTTGTTTCCGCTAATGAAAACAATTAGGTGACATCCTATGACAGCACGAGCACTGGTCCGGCTGCAGATGCACATGTTGCATCATGAAGCTCTACAGTAATGGGCTCATCAATCAACGCAGTCTGTTGAAGCACTGTGACAATCAGTGCCTACGGTGACCATGCTCATGGTTGACATTTTGGACAATAAAAAGGAATACAACTTTTTTTTTATTATTAGAATATTATTACAATTTAGTACATTTTAAAATGTTATTTATTCTTGTGATGGCAAAGCTGAATTTACTCAGAAATCATTCTAATATGCTGATTTGGGGCTCAAGGTTTCCACAATTTTGTTTGTGGAAAACGTAATCCTTTTTTTTTTCCAGGATTCTTTGATGAATAGAAAGTTGAAAATAACTTTTAATTTAACTTTTAAAACTTTTTGAACAGTAATGTAGATAATTTCAATATCTATGTTCATTTATAACTATATTAAAGCCGTATAGAAATGATATTTGAATCCATATATCACTATCTAATGTGCAGTGCAGTATTTATGGCTTATCGGCATAAACCGAGCAGTTAAGAAAATAATTTCTCTCTTTTAAAGGTGCACTGTGTAAATTTTAGCACCATCTAGCGGTGAGGTTGCGAATTGCAACCGCTCACCCCTCCCTTCCGAAGCACATAGAGAAGCTACGGTGGCCAACACAGGACGAAGATCCCGTTGTCTGAGACAACAGAGAGTAGCTAACACTCTGTAGAGCAGTTTGTCTGTTTACGGCTTCTGTAGAAACATGGCGGTGCAAAATGGCGACTTCACTGAAAGGGGACCTGCAGTGTATGTAGATAGAAATGGCTCATTCTAAATAATAAAAACATAACGGTTCATTATGTAAGGTCTTTATACACCACTGAAAACATAGTTACAGTATGTATATTATATTGCATTTCTATCAGTAGATCCTCATAAATATTACACACTGCACCTTTAACAATGCATCAAACTCCAAAAGTTCAGTTCCTTTTGAACTGAGTGAAAAGTTGGCTGCCCACTATAGTGTTTGTTATTGTTAATCAGCACCTTGTGGTCCGAAGTCCGATATTCAAACCATGCTGTTTTTCCTGGAGTTTACTCTGTCTTCCAGCAATGCTTTTTTCAAACTCCTGGCCAAAAAACACACAGGTGCTCCATTAATAATTTTTTTTTTTTTTTTTCGGTTAACAGTAGAAAGAAGGGTGTTCATGTGGTGTTTACTTCCTGTTGCATAAAGCTTTCATTTGAATGAGTTTGCTGTTTCCCACTCAGAATCAACCCATTCTATACATTTACAGAAATACATTGTAAATCTGAAATGGCTTTTCTGCTGTCATCACAGTCATTTATGCATGCTGTGGGCTTATTTGTTTGGCCCAGTGTCATATGCCTTCTGAGAAAGCATTCATGCAGAGAAAGAACCAATTATGTGTAATTTCTGCTTTTAAGCCCATCTCCCATAATCACCATGGTGATATTTTAAATGTGATTAAACACACAGGAGTACTTCCATGTGCACAAATGTTCCTTCATCTTCACAGAACTGGAACAGCCAGGGGTTCATTTCCCGTACAACGACGTTACTTAGTGCTTAAATAACATAGTACGATGCATCGTTGAATAAATCAACTAGCTAGTCATGACTGTTTCCCCAAACCGTATTGTCGCAAATCTGTCGTTCAACCACGTTGGTTAATGATGTCACGCTGCATGCAGGTGGTGGAGTAATAACTTCTTTTAATGAATTTGTTTGAGATCAAATTCATGCTAGATTTTTAGCAATAAATTATGGACATGGCATCTGAGGACTAATTGTTATTTTACTCTTATTTTTATTTATTTCCAGATTCAATCATAGGCTCGTTCTTATGTACGTAGAGTACGTATGCACATGCAAACTCTTCAAAAGCGGTACTTTAAATCCCATGACAAACTAAACGACATAAATTACATTTGTATGTATTCAAAATAAAAGATATAGATTGTACTAAATGTCAGCTTGCTTATTTTGCTAAAGATAAGTATTTATTAAGTCCACATGTCCTGCAAATAAGAAACTATGCTTCTAACCACAGGTCGAGAGCTGTCGTTCTAACCACACAACTTTGCGATGCTGTTTGCGAATGTTCGTTGGAACTATGGTTTTGGGAAACATTGACTCATTGTTGATAACGATGGAACTTGCGACCATAGTTGGCCAACGATGCTTTTCGTAAACGCATCCCAGATTAGCTATTTTATATATTTATTCAAAGACAGCTAGATGGAGCACAACATAATAGAACAGAAGCAGTCTTTAGATATATTTTATAACTACTTTTAACTTAAAATCTGTAGCACTCATGGTGTGAGATGGTGTAAAAAAGCGACACACAGGGCCGTAACCACTGTAGATATTGAGGAGGACAAGTCCCCCCACAACCCCCACCCCCCACTATAATTAGAAATGATCAAATTGTTATTAGGATAATAAAAAGGTTTAAAGTAAAATTTTTAGTCTGGTCTGCCTCGGCAGTCCAACCGCGCTCATCAATGTCAAAATGATTGAGATGGCCAATCAAATCAAAGAAAGCAGGGCTTATTGTCGAAAGAGAGTGAGGTAAGTTGTAAATAGCGAAACATTTAAGGTCAACTGTTTTGCGATTAGAAATGTTAAACGACCAACAGTAACATCCAGGGATGCAAACTATTCGACTTTTTTCCCTCCAAAATGAACTGAAAATATGCATTTATGTAATGTAATTCCTAACTGAGTGAGACGAGACAAGAAACGTTTTAAGTTTTCAACATAAAAGTATCTGCAAATTAAATGCATAGTTCAAGAGATGGTTATGGCCTTGCCGACACACAACAGACAATTTAGCACACAGAGCGACCCCAAAGTCTACCTCAGACAGATATGATATGGAACTATAAATTAAAGAAAATGAATCACCTAAAATGTTTTAAAGCCACCTCAATGCTCTCTGTATAATATAATGTCTTTGAGTTATCTTTTGTTTTCAGCAAATATCCATGTTTGAATGTGGTTCTTTTGGTTAATTGAATTTAATGTAATTAAATAACAAAGAGCTTTTTAAAAATGAAAGATGTTAGGATGTTTTATGAATATTTATTCATAAATATAACACATAACTTATGAATATTGACATACTGTATATGCATATATAGCATGCGCACACACACACACACACACACACACACACACACACAGACTGTCTATGTGTAAATCAGTCATTTATTCTGTCATTCTCCTCACCTACATTGTTCTTTTTTTCTGTCTGTTTCTCAAGGACACCACCATAAGAGGTCTCTTAGACTAATGCAGTTATCTGTTTATCTGAAGCAGATGAAAAACTTCCTCTGAGTGAATATACACAATATCTTGGCACACCAGTCAGGATCCAGCACAGAGGAACCTATCTTTAAAAACATCACAGGCATGTAAGTATGCATCCTCCTGAATTCCAGTCCCTTTGTTTTCAGATGTAAGGGAAGAGCAGTAATGAGTCTTCTGTTGACTTGACATCCTTGGAAAGTCCGCCTGGACCGCACACCTGCTGTCCATCCAGACCTGTGGAATCTCTGTATGGATACAGAGGATGCACGATCTGGAAAGTATGCAGGCAGCCGAAGACTCTTAAGGCAGCTCAGCGTGCGTCGAGGAAATGGCCAGGAATTTCAATGCAGCCATTCCTTCCATATCCTCCGTCGCTGCATTGTTTGAATGGCCGTGCCGTTAATCATCAATATGAACACCTGTAAACTTAATATAATTCACCAGTCCTTTTGTTGAGGGTTTTCCCCTTGTTTTGACGGGACGCTCAAAGCAGGAGGTCACGAGGCCCTTCCCTTCCATATTAACCGGAGTGTAACACTCATGGGTGGTTTTGGTTTATGTATTAATTCTTTGCGGTCAGCTGACAGTGTGCTGTGAAGGGTAGTGTCACCGGGTGCACTGGCAGCTTGACAAGTGCCCCATCTGACAGAGGCCAGACTGAATGTCCTTGACAGTAGCATAGCGCTGCCAGGAGTGCTTCAGTGGCAGCAGAATGCATAATTGGTGACACGATGAGCAAAGAGGACACTTGACAGAAGTCCTGGGCAGGAGAGAGAAAGGCACACTCTGGCAGCCTTTACAATCTCAAAGATGTCTGATCAGCACATGATTGGTTTCTTGGTTCAATGCACAGTCTGTAATGGCTGTCAGTTGTACACCATTCATGTGTAACCTTTTTAAAGGATTAGTTTAAGAATCCAGAAATATACTCACTGATTAAAACAGTTCACAAATCATTGAAACAGTTCACAAATCATACCAACCACTGTTGTGATGTTGTAGTCTGTCCTTTTTGAAGCTTCTTAGAATGTTGGAATGCTTCTTGGAATTTTAAGAATGACAGAATTTTGTATGAATTGTCCTTTTAAACTACAATACATTCAAATATATTATTAAGAGTTCAGACACAGAATGAAATGGACACTCTATATTGCAGTTCTTAAAAATTGTTTTATGTTTTGGGGGGAAAATGGCAAATTTGTTACTATTCATTAGTACAATCTCTTGTATACATTGGGTTGGGGGGCTTTTGAACAGGATAAAGATGTCCCCATTTTTTTTATTAACATGTATCTGCAACGGCAGATACATGTTTCCCGGAAGAATTAAGTACAATTTACCTCGATCTTCAAATTCAAAAAGTTAATGCTTCGTGTTTCCTTCTGGAGCATCAGTGAATGTATGAACCTTTTTTAATAGTTGTGTTTCAGTCCCTCAATTGTCCTCTCAGTGTGAAGAGATGGATCTCAAAGTCATACAGTCATTTCTGGGAAGGGTTCAAATATGCAAAAGATGCTGGAAAACTGAATAATTTGTAGATTTTTCTGAAGAACGTTGTGTAGTTTAACTGCTCAAGACAAACAAGGGACTCAAGAACAACCATCACAAAACAAAACAAAAACAGCCGTGGATCATCCAGGGAACGACACACAGTATTAAGAATCAATGGTTCATTAACTTTTAAATGGGTGATTTTTATAAATTAAGCAAATTTTTTTCTCTTGTGGACTAAATGTAAACATCTTTTATGTAAAATATCTTATTCAGGACAGTACTAAATAAAAAAGAACATGCATTTTGTATGATCTCTCTTATTTTGTTAAAATTATTAACATTTTCAAAGATTCTGCAAGTGGTTTACATACTTTTTCTTTGCAACTGTATATTTATTATAATAATTGTATTTATTTATTTATTTATTTAAGTTTTATTTTTGAAACTAGTTAGTGAAGGACAAGCAACCATTAGTTGGGCAGCATGCATGGAAACTTTTTTAATACAGTTTAAAAAGCATCCCAGCCCAGGTGGGATTGCTGCATATTTCCCATACTTCCATCGTCATAGATTTGAATGAGGAGGTGTGTGCAAACTTATGTCTGGTAGTGTAAACTATGTTGTGAAATTGTTCTCACGTAATTTTTCCTCGTCACACATTCTTTTTCATGTGAGCCTTTCTGTTCAGGCTTCATAGTGTTTTATAAACTCCACACTTTTATGTTTTAAGAGCAGAAGAACATATTTTTCTTCTCATGAATTCCTGTGTTAACATTCAACATTTTACTAAGAACTTTTTCTTCTGTTCATTTGTGTGTTGAACATCACATCAACATAATCTGATGTGATTATGAGAAAGAGACTGTATGTGGCTCCCATGAGAAAGAGATGAAACATGGATCAATTCAGTGACAGTCCCAAACTCATCTTTTTGATAAAGGGCTCCATTATCCTTCATAAGTCCAGCTGCAGGATTTTCATGTCATAAACACAGTGGAGTCATTGCAGTTAGCTTCAGTGCATGGCTGAGAAAAAAAGACACGCTGCACAAGAACTTATGGTTTGACTTTTTTTTTGCCTAAAACATGCGTATTCTGAGCACTCATGGTTGTCAATGATATACAATCTTTGTAAACCACTTCTGTCAGTGTGTCAGTTTAAGTTAAAGAACGTCTTTGCTAATCTAAGCACCAGACATCTCTCCCAGCCATTATACCTTGAAGCTTTAGCCAAAAGATCAAGGGGAACTTTTAAGGTCATTTTCCCTCATTTGTTTTGTTTCAGGGATTATTTCTTCTATTTTGATTAAAATCGTTCTTTGCCAGTTATAATATAACAGCAATATGAGTTAAAATTTAAAAATGAACATGAATTTCAGGTTTAAATAATATCCTAGATTTTTTTTATGTAATGTGACTTGTAGATCCCACTGTTTTTTTAATGCTATGGATAGGTTACAATGAATTTGCTATTACTTATTTTAATTGTGTTGTGCTTTTCATAATCTGTGCATATCATGAAGGACTGTGTCCATTAATGACGCCCAGATGCTTTATTTTACTTATGTCATTCTTATGCTCTTATTCTGTGCCAATTGCTGTAAAGTAATTATGGACTCGCATATGAGCAAAATCCTATGGGTTTATCATGTTGTAGTGAAATTCTGATTCAGTCTGACCAAAGGTATTGACTGAATGTACTGTTTTGTCAGTTCACAGAATAGAAGCAGAGGCCTGTTTGTTGGAGCGCAAGTCAATATTTTCGCAGTGCACACATCCCTAACTTTAGTCATGATTACTGAGGTGGGATCCATCTTTGTCTTCAGAATGCAGCTGAAGGTAATGGCCAGGGTTGCCAAGTTTGTACATTTTCAGTGAAATTGAAATTGACTGTTTAAAGGTGCAGTGTGTAATAGTTATGAGGATCTATTGACAGAAATGCAATATACATAATATGTTTTCAGTGGTGTATAAAGACCTTACATAACGAAACGTTATGTTTTGATTTTAGCCATTTCTCTCTACATACACTGCAGGTCCCCTTACAGTGTAGTCGCCATTTTGCACCGCCATGTCTCTACAGTAGCCGTAAATGGACAAACTGCGCTACAGAGTGCTAGCAACTCTGTCGTCTCGGACGTCGGCATCATTGTCCTGTGTCGGCCACCGTAGCTTCTTTACGTGCTTCGAAAGGGAGGGGGGAGCGGTGCATCACTGCTAGATGCTGCTAAAATGTACACAGTGCACCTTTAAATGGTACTGTACGGTACATTTTTGAAATAAGTCTTATGCTCACCAAGGCTGCATTTATTTGATAAAAAATACAGTAATATTGAGAAATGTTAATACAATTTAAAATGAAAATCTACTTAATTCCTGTATTGATGCAAAGTTCTCCAGCATCATTACTCCAGTCTTCAGTGTCACATGATCCTTCAGAAATCATTCTAATATGCTGATTTGCTGCAGAATAATTTTTTTATTGTTATCAATGTTGTAAAAAGAGTTGTGCTGCTTCATATTTTGGAGTAAACAGTGGTACTTTTTTCCAGGATTTTTTGATGAAAAGAACGATATTTATTTGAAATATTTTGTATATCATCATATGTCTTTACTGTCACTTTTAATCAATTTAATCCATCCTTGCTGAATAAAATTATTAATTTCTTAAATTAACAAAATTCGTGTGACTTTGAATGGTACTGTATATACATTTTGAATTTAAGGGTTTTGAACACCAGCAACAGCCAATCTTCTGCAAGTAAGTAACATTTTTATGGAAAAATACAATCCAACTATTTGATGAACGCCCTGAATTTACATAGAAACTGTCAGTCAGAATTTAAGCAGAGCTAAAGTAAAAGAATGCAAACCGGCTCTATATATCGCATATTTCATAGTTACATTAATTTGTTCAACATCAGGCTTGATTGTTTTTTAACGGCTACTGAGACTGTATTGACTATAATATGCAGGCCTACATAGTACATGATCTGGAAAAGCTTTATAGGGTTTGGTCTGCGTTTTGCTTTGGTTGTGTTGATCATTGGGCTTTTTCAGACAGATTTGGCAACCCTGGTTATGTGTGCAGGCCACAGGAGGAGGTGCTGAAAGGTTAGATGTACAATCAGGAAATTCTCTGTGATGGCTTCAGCTCCCTCAGTGGGTGTCTATATTCCCATGTCGGAGCTTTCCTTTTCCTTTTTCATTCACACGGCACCCAGCGATCCCCATGACTTATGAGCGCTCGGCTTTGTTTAGCTTTGCTTTTCTCTTGTTTTGTTTGTCTTTAAGAGACTGCAGGTTGACATAATGAATCATCTAGCAGAGAGAGGAGTTCAGGCATCAGAGGGACACTTATGTTGACCGCTCATCTGCTTTGACCATTTGTCCAGTGGCGGGAGAATTATGGAGAACTGCTCCCCTCTGAGTAACCACAATGTTCTCAAGATGATAGAGCAGGTCCGAATGTATATACCTCAGCCTCATGCAAACTAATAAACATACTTCTTCTGATTTAAACATGATGTGATGGATGCTGCATGAGCATCTGTCTGAGAGTCTGGGAGCTGAAGGGGTTCAATCAACTTTAATCAGCACGCTTCAGCCTCTCCAAGAAACACAGTTGGGGCAATTCAGCCATCTCGCTACGGCCCATTTGCACCACAGTTTACTTTAACCTAGCAAGTTCTGAGGAGCCCTCAAGGCCACAAAAGCTAAAAGTAAACATGCCGCACACGGAATGTGTTTACCAATCTGCCAATGACCTTTTAATACGCGTTTCAAATGTGTTTTTGAGGATTTTAATCTGAAATCGACGTTGCATATGTGCGTTTGCTTATCAGATTGTTGAATTAAAGGCTAGAGGAAGGGAGTGCACTTTTAATGTCTTTAAATGTTAAATGAGCAAGTGAAAACTGATAGGTGAAGTGCCAGGAATATAATGGCCTAAAAATAGAGTTTGTCACCAGATGAGTGGAAAAAGTGTTAGCGGGGTCAGAACTAGCAGTCTGGCCGTGTGTTTGAAGTGTGTGTGTGTGTGTGCGTGCCAGCGGCTGTGTGCTTCTTTTTTCTCCGGGTCAACAGGGATGCACACTCAGGGTTTGACAGGATGTCAGGCCGATCCTTCTGCCTTCATGTCCATCTATCTGTTGAATTCTCTCCCTTTTGTCTGTTTGTTTCTTTCTTACTCTCATTCGCTCTGTCCCAGTGGAGAGCAAAATCAATGTGTCCCTGTCTGTCAGTACGATATTGCCTCGCAGGCCTCAATTTTCCAACAAAATGAGTGCAGTGGATGTGTTTTGATATTGATGTACCACCCAATATAAAAGCTGCAACATGATTTCGCTTGAAAAAAAAAGATATTTACTTCAGTAGATGGATCGCCAGTTGTACATGAAAAATCAGGGACATTTTATTGTCTTTTTATTCTGTGAAAACCAAATGTTTTAATTATATTAATTTAATTTAATTTGTTTATTATTTGTTCATGATACATTAAAGTTCGTTTATACAATGTAAAAAAAGGTTTTTGAACAAAACTGTTAAAAAAAGGTCAGTAATGAATTTATGAATGCTTTTATTCAACAAGGACATTAAATTGATCAAAAGTCACAGTAAAGACTTGTACATTGTTACAATTGTTTTTCTATGTTTAATACATTGTTCTTTTTAACAGATCAACAGTCTTCAATATTGGTAATAGTATTTTGAGCAGCAAGTCAGTATATTAGAATGATTTCTGAAGGATCATGTGACACTGAAGTGATGATGCTGAAAATCCAGCAAATTCAGGAATACATTTAATTTCAACTTATAAAATAGAAAACATAACAAACAGTCGTTTACATTGTTAACATTTCAAGTAACATTACCCAAGATTAACATTCTGTAAAGATATTCACATTCGCTATTGCATTAACAAATATAAACATAAAGAATTGTGAAGTGTTACCAAAATATTTTATAAGTCTCTGAGCTTATTAAAATAATCTCTCATGTCTCAGTACAGAAATATTTCAACTTTTTCCCAGTAGTATGAGTAAAATCTAATTCAGAAGAAATGACAACTTACTGTCACAATAATACAATATTGTGAAATTTTAATGGATGTTGTTCATCTGGTGTTTACACGTACAAAATAGTAATCAGCCAGTCTCACAGTCTTGACTGGGCCGTTCCTGGGGTCTTGTACCATTATGTCCAGTCTATGGCCCGCTGGGACAGTCTCAAAAGTCCCTCAATGGAATTTAGAGAGGGGGAAAAAATCACTTTGTCTTTCAGCAGTGGACTTTTTTCTGCATGTGCCGTCTGTTGGTAGAAGTCTCAGGCCATTATTCACGAAGCTTACAAAGGTCGGGTTAGGCTGCAAGCAAATCCCTCTTCAAGCTAATTATTGTTCTCTGAATACGTGGATCAGACTATGTGCTGTCGCTGTGCTGGGTTCAATGCAGACTATTGATTTTAATTATTTCTATAAGAGAAATATTTCACAGTGAAAACTTCCTCACATGGTGTGTTGTGTCTCAATAAAACCCAGTTCACTGTGAATCAAAGGGACACCTTCACCTTATTGTTAGTCATGCTAACATACTTAGTCCCTTGAATATGCAGTCACTTATCCAAGATTAGGCTTTAGGGAAAGAAGGAGGAATTTTTAAATAATCAAGCTATAGGGTCCATTTGGCCAGCCGAGAACCTCTATATGGTGTGCGTGTGTGTGTGTGTGTGTGTGTGTGTGTGTGTGTTTGAGCTGTTGGTCTGATTACGGTCACCATGAAGCATTGCAGAATTCCCCATCTGAGAGTATAGCAACATCCTCTGTGATTCAACTGGAAAATGTCCAATAGCAAATTAAGAGGCAATTCATTACAGTATCATTTAACAAACAGAGACGCAAACATACACAAATGAGCCAAGAGACAGGATGCCAAAGAGAGGGGAAGCTTGAGCCGGCCGATAGGAAGCGAGGACAGTAGCGGTTGGAGTTCGGCCCTGTCCCTGAAACCAGCATGCACTCAGACCTCCCTTCCTCCCTGTATTTTCCTGTTTACCAACCTGCTCGCTCACTTGTTTGGATGTTTTCCTTCAGTCCCCCGAGTCGATATCTTCCTGTGGCGCACGGGCACTCACCTGACTTAATCGCTCCGGTCTGGCTGCCGGACGTCATTAAAAGGCTCAGAATATCGACTCCGGGAAGTCTGATGGAGTCTGGTGCGCGGTGCATTGTTTGGAAAATGCCTCCGATTTTGCCTTTGTCATATTTTAGAGTTACATCTTGCTATCTCCATTCCCTTCCTTTTGACTGAAAGAGGCTGTGATTTTCCACCAATTCCGTGAATTAATGCCACTTGAAAGCGCTGAAGGAATTTATTTATTTTTGCAACTGACCTGAACCTTATAATACAATGCCTTCGAATGAATGTTTAATTGAACTGTCAGACATAAGTGTGAACTAATGAGTGCAAGCAAGAATGTGAAGCATTGAACAATTGTGTTTGGATGCCAAAATGACTGCTGTTGTACCTCACAAAGTGATGGCATGTCCGTTCTTTGTCTGCTGCGTACAGTCTGAATATCATTTAGATTAGTCTTTCCTCCCATCTTATCACCGGTGACCTCATGACCCCCATGTCTGGAGGAGCTCTCAGATGCAGTGTGATTTGAACAAGGTCACACAGGTCTCTGGCCAATAAGGCCATCTGTTAGATGTGATGAGTGTCTTCATATCAGCCAGGGCCGGCCCTGACCAATTTGCTGCCCTAGGCAAGATTTTACTTGGTGCCCCTTGTATCAAGGTTTAGCACTACACGTTATCAGTCTAAGTTGTGGAAACGCTCGTACTGTTTTATTTTTGTAATGCATTGATGTTTTATTTTTATTGTTGTTGTTTTGTGTCCAGTCCATTCTACCCCGTCATTATGTTCATGATATTATTATTATTTTTTATTTTTTAAAGGCTGATGATAGTAAAACTGTACAAAAATTGCACCTATGCCACATTACAGCCTAAAAACAAAGAGCAAGAGTGCATCTAACATTCATGCACAAACTATTCATTGAGAACTAGCAAAAGTGTTTGTTTTCCAGTAGATGGCAGCAATCTTCCACTAAACTATGAGCATTCATGTTTTCACCAGAAATTAAACTGAGAAATTTTGATATTTAATGTGAATTTTACATAAAATGTTGCTATTTTAAATAAACCTGTATATAAATATCATTACTAATTTCGGCAAATACATTTTAAAATTTCTATACACCCCCTTAAAACTGCACAACTGCAGAGTAAAAACATTAGGCTATTAAAAAAGTTATATTACATGCGTTTAATATTTTTATATTATTTATTTTTTACAAAATCACACTGGCTGTGGCCTCTGGAGAACCCAGAACAGCTGCTTGCATAAAGTTTAAAAATAACTGGAATTAATTAGCAAACATTAGTATTTTACTACTATGCAATTAAATAAACTGTTCATTAATTTGCCTACATCACTTTACTTCTGTCTTTACACTGCAAAAAATGCTCTTCTTATTTAGAATCTTTTTCTTGTTTCCAGTCCAAATATCTAAAAACTCTTAAATCAAGGTGCATTTACTAGATGAGTAAAATGACAGAAGACATTTTTCTTGTTTACTTGAAAATAAAATAAAAATGAAGTGAGTTTTTGCTTAAAACAAGCAAAATTATCTGCCAATGGGGTGAGAAAAATAATCTTATTTCTGTTTGGGACAGAAACAAGATTTCAATCAGAAACAAGATTATTTTTCTCACTCCATTGGCAGATAATTTTGCTTGTTTTAAGCAAAAACTCACTTCATTTTGATTTTATTTTCAAGAAAACAAGAAAAATATATTCTGTCATTTTACTTATCTATTAAATGCACCTTGATTTAAGAATTTTTTGATATTTAGACTAGAAACAAGACACAAATACTAAGTAAGAAGAGCAGTGTATCCCTAATCTTCCGTGCATCAGAGGCTTCTGTCTTTTTTGACACTTCAATTCGGCCATCCGTCATAAATATTCAGGCAACTTTAACTGTGTCAACACCTGGCGCGAGCGGCCAAGCACCCTAAAAATGAAAGCAATCCTGTCTGCGTTGGATGCGGCGAGAGGCGACGCGACACAACAAATTGATCGCACGTTATATTTCTGACGCACTTCAAGTAGCTCGGCGGGGGGAGATTGGTGAGGCGGACCGGGAAGAGGCGGGGACTTATTTACGTTTTTTTTGTTGTGCTTTAATTGGTAATATTTCAAATTAATATTAATAAAATAGTATCGGTAAAACATTTTGGCGCCCCAATGGATGAGTGGCGCCCCTAGCATTTGCCTATTCCGCCTATGCCACGGGCCGGCCCTGATATCAGCCCTGTCTGTTTGGTTATGGAGACTGGGACTGCATCCGAAATCGCATACTCTCTTGAGTAGGTACTAGTGTTGTCAGATGTACAGACTCGGTACTGTAATTTAAAAAAAATTGACGCTTTGAGCGCTGTTGAGCGGAATCGTAAAAAACACCACTGACTGGCCATTGTGCTCACGTGCTCATCAAATATCTCTGTGATTGGCTACATTATTAGTGTTTCAAAAACATGTTGTAAATATACATCAATGACGCTTTTCACAGAGCGCTTCGAGGATGCACACGGGAGCATTTGAATGCAGGCGCCTATCAGTGGACCGGTCCCGCTTTCAAAACACTTTCAAACACTTCCTTGTGCTCTCAAACGCTCCAGTGTGTTGATCATTGTAGCCAATCACAGACATATCCGATGAGCGCGTGAGCACAATGGCCAGTTAGAGGTGTTTACGATTGCGCTCACATTTTTTTAAATTTCAGTACCGACTTTTGACAACAATTGTAGGTCCTTATTTTGAATAAGTAATTACTTCACAACTGCTAAAAAAGAACATGCTATATAGTATGAATGTAATCTGAACATACTATGGCTTTCCTGTAGCTCAAACAATAGAGTGTGGCGCTAGCAACTTCCGTCTGGCCATTCTACCGTACAGGCCTGATTGGTGGAGTGCTGCAGAGATGGCAATTACGTTGCATTTGTAGGCATACGCCAACAATAGAATATTTAGTAGTGAAGAAATTTCACGAATGGACTTTTTGCACAGGGGGCAACCTATCACGGTACCATGTTTGAATTCACTGAGCTCCTGAGAGCGACCCATTCTTTCACAAATGTTAGTAAAAGGAGTCTGCATGCCTTGGTGCTTGATTTTATACAGTTTTGGCCATGGAAGTGATTGGAACATCTGAATTTAATGATTTGGAGGGGTATACCAATACTTTTGGCAATATGGTGTACATTTTTACTGTCGCTATTCCAGAATAGTAGGACTATAAGTCATGCATCGATTCAGTCTTCCTTGTATTATATAGCTTATAGAAACAAACTAATTTAAAGCATATAAATACCGACAAAGCAAGGCAAACTGCACCTCTGCGTTATACACATAGACTGTAAAAAAATATGGACGTAGTGTCCGTGACGTCACCCATAGGATTCTGATGAGCCGTTCTGAAGCGCAAAGTAGGGACGAGCCATCTTGACAGCGCGTCATCGCGCGTCACTTCCGGATAACAGAAAATGGGCAAAAAGGCGGGACGTGGGCGGAGCTTAAGTGACGCGATGACTAACAGACAGCAGATAAATGGCTATCCACCTGTCACTCGAAATGGCCACGCCCTTAATTATGCAGAATTTTAAGGCTTTAGCTATATAATGTAAACGAATGAGTTATAAAAACATTCACCCCCCTCACAGTTGTCATGAAGGGCAAAATGAGCCGTGTAGACCAAAAGCACAATTTGTACCAGGCTGTAAACATTTTTTATTCTGCTCTAAAGTTGGCAATTTTAACATGGGGCTTAATGAGATTCTGCTCCCTTCTGGATCCTGTCCCTAGCGGCCAGTCGATGAATTGCAGTTTGAGGCACTTCCGTATTGGCTTCAAGAGAAACTGCGGGAGGTTGCCGCTTGGTTATACATCACATTTTGTGATCCAGGCTGAAGCCCTGCCAACCTAACGTCCTACCTAGCGTACACCGAGTTTGGTCGAATGACAGTAAAAGTCATTTTAACAGAAGACTTAAAGGGATAGTTCACCCAAAAATGAAAATTCTGTCATCATTTACTCAACCTCAAGTTGTTCCAAACTTGTATGAGTTTCTTTGTTCTGCTGAACACAAAAGAAGATAGAGTGAAGAATGTTTGTAACCAAGCAGATAGAGCAATCATTCACTGCCATAGTAGGGAAAAAAATACTATGGTAGTCAATGGTTGCTCTATCTGCTTTGTTACAAGCATTCTTCACTTTATTTGTTACAAGCATTCTTCACTTTCCAAACTTCACATACAAGTTTGGAACAACTTGAGGGTGAGTAAATGATGACAGAATTTTCATTTTTGGGTGAACTATCCCCCTATAAAATTGGTGTAAAAATTTTGGATAGATTCCCCCAACCACCTGCACATAAAAAAAAAAACAATTGCTCTGCACAATCTCCTAGTGCCAGGCAGTGACATTCACCAACTTTGGAGCACTATTCATTTTGTACCTACAATATTCGAAGATTAAAGTAAGCTTTATAGTTACCTACACAATGTGTAGAATATGATATCAAAAAAACACGTCAAATGATTGGCTATTTGAAAGGATTATTCCTGCTTCCATAGACATCAGTGTACACTTTACAAACTGTGAATGTTTTTTGCTAGTACTTATCTGTATTTAAATGTCAGACAGAAACTTAAAATAAACATTATATGTTTGAAAACACTGAACAGTTATGATATATGACAAGCACTGCCGCTGAGCACGTCTGTCTCTGGCTCAGTGCCAGCCAAAGCGGTTGATGACGTGACGCACTGAACGTTCTAATCACACCGGTGTGATCGTACGCTTCAAAAGCTTAATTATCAAATGTAACATTTTATTTTTTGTTTTCTGGAAGCTGCATTCAAATTCATTTGGCTCAAAGGGGGCACGCCTCTGGTTAAGATAATAGACTGTAGAGCACATAGAAACAAAACCAAACATGACAAAGACAAGAGCACATGGCCAGTGAACATAATCACAAGCCATGTGCTCAAACAAAACATGACACGGACATGCAGCGATGAAAAATGTGAACCGTGTGCTACACAGAACACAACACAACAAGAAGTACTGACCACTGAACACAAAGACCATCCGCTTGAGAAAAACACCCAAGAACGAACACTTAACACGTGCGCTCACGACAAAAGACAAAACATGGAGAATTAATGTCCAAACCCGGCACTGTACGGAAACCAAACTAGACCATGCTCCGCACATGAAACAAAGCGTGCGGACGAGAGATCGCACGGCTTAAGCACACAAAGACAAGATGAGACATGAGTGTTTTAAGGGCTCTGTCACAAAACCAAAAATAAACCAGACTGAAGTGACAGAACCTTGACACTTTACTTTCACTTTTCAATGCATTCTTTTTAAATCCTTAAAAAAAATTAAAAAAATCGTACTGACTCCAAACTTTGGAACGGTAGTATTATGTATATGTAATAATTTGAGGGGATGCCCTGGCTTAATGCACAGCAGGTTACAGCCATTAACGGTCTCTTAAGTGTAGCTTCTGCTTGACCTTGTTCCTCTTGTGGTTAAAGGGCATAATAAATGTTCTTGAAAGTGTTTATCTGAGCACGTCTTTAAAAGTTTCATTTAGCTTCAGTGTAGGTTAATATTCAGTGATGCACCTCATGTCCTGGTAACCACACTGACCGCATTCATAAACATAATGAGTGCCGTTTCTTCCTCCTGGTAAACACTCAGACCCTGTGACAGGTCACCGCCCACTCTTCTCTCAGAGCATCGGAATGTGTCACTTTGGGTGCTGGAGACATAAAGAGACTCACTTTTCTAATGGCCTAAGCATCTACCGCAGGGCAAAACAGGGAAGAGATGCCCAACATTCTAGGTAGTCTAGGTAGGCAGTTCACTAGATTTTGAAACAGTCATCGAGATGCACTTTTTTGATTTGAACTATGCCCATTTAGGACTGTGGGAAGGAGACGTCGGATGACTCTCATACCAGACTGGATATATGACTGCAGTAAAAAGAGGAGAATTTTCTCATTCTGTGGTCAACCAGCTATTTCTGTTCATCAGTGAACAGACGAGTATCTGCTCTGTTGTTTCTTTCAAATAACACACTGTAATGACATGATTGTCCAGCTGCTTCTCATTCTCGGTATATATCGTGTGGGCCTTCTGAGGGAAAATCTGAGCTTCAGCATAACAAAGGTTGTGTGGTTCTTTGTGTTCTTGACACACTTGTTTTAGTCTCTTTTCTGTGTGTGTGAGGGCTTGTGGGGTTGTCCTGCGAATCTGCAAGGATATTCTTTGTCATTGTGCTTTCTGGTATCGCCAAAAGCGACTCTTGACCCATAAATATTTAACAGAGTGGACTTTAATAGAAACTTCACTTTCACCTCTCACTCTGCAAAAGACCCTCGGCTGGACTTTGTTTTCATCACCCCTCACCCTCACTCTCTCTCTCTCTCTCACATAAATATTTATAAGGGTGTGAAGGGAGAGAAGTTTTATTAGGGCATATGTGATTTAATGTGATGGACCAATCACAGGAAGAGAATAAATTGCACTTCCACTACAAAGTATATGAAAAATACCCTGCAAACCAGAAATCATTAAAGACAGTTGGCACATTCCACCAACACTTTGGAGTTACCATTATTTTGGTAAAGCATTAGAAACACAGATTCTATGTTGTTGGGGTTTTTTTGTTGTGAGAACTATATGTTTGATAAACATAAACGAATGTATATGTCTGTGTCCACCTTTGAAATAATGATTTTCGTCTGTCTCGTCTCAGAGGTCTCGACTTTCTCAACTGTATTCAAAATCATACAATGTCTATACCATTAAAAGGATTTTAATTACCAACTCCATTTTGACCACCAACAACAAACTCTGTTATGCATGATTTTCTCCCTATTGCAAAAACGGCAACGTTATTTTAAAATTGTGACACCTATGTGAAATGTACTTTTTTCGTACAAATTGTAGTGTTGGCCACACATTTATTGAGCTCAATCTTCAACCCTGTTATGCATTCCTTTTTAATTTGATACATTTTGTGTATTTTTGTAAGCTTTTTTTAATTTTTCATTACATTTTTTAAAACATGTTTTGGTAATAATAGGGTTGTGAAAATTGCATATCTCATAGAAAATTAATTGAAAGAAGAAAAAAGACTGGTACAATATTTAATTTGATCTCTTGATGTTAAATATTGACAGCAGTTCCATATCGTTTATGTCCGTCTTTTCACTGCTCTACTTTATACCCAATTCTTAGACAGTGCCTACATTTGTTTAAACCGAACACAGACTCCATATTCTCTTTCTTTTGAGGAGCCCTGAGCTCAGCGCTCTCTGTTATTCAAATCTAGAGCACTTCCACATACCTTCATTAATTCTGAGGAGTAGACGCACAGTGGGGTCTCTTCCTCTGGTGCGAGCAGCATGGGGTGTGTTTGAGTAAGTGTGGAGTGTGAGACTGTGTTTGTGTGTGTGTGTGTGTGTGTTAATACAGCTCTACTCCTGCACCCCGGAGACCACCCGCTGATTATGTAAAACTCCTCCGCCTCTGAGCGTCTAAGCACAGCCAAGAGGGAAGTTCAACATCCATCTCTTCTGACCCTGTCTGACCTGTCTAATCCTGCCGTTTCTCAGGTTCTGATTACACAGATCAGGGACCAGCATCAGGATCGAACACCAACCCCAGTCATCAGTCACTCTGACTGGCATCTGACAGCTCCCATAGCCTGCTGGAACCTTCTCTGATACATCCACTTCAAAGTCTCTCAAACTATCTAAGGTTATCTTATTTATTCGGCCGTTGAACTCATCAGTTAGATGAATGGGTGGATCTCATGACGGAATAAATGTGATTTGCTTAATTGTGTTCTAATATGTCAGTAAGCATAGCGTGTATAATTTGCTCGATGTGTCAATGAGATCACTCCATATGGTTTGATGCTGATGACATGCATCCGGGTTCTTGATCCATTCCATGTGTTGGCTTCGCGTTCCTGTCTTCTTTCAGCACAATCTGGTGTATTGCAGCCCTTGTACGATGATATCAACTGTCATTACTTCCTTTTGTAGCTTTGAAAACTGTATACTGCATTCTACAGTGTATTATACAAAAACATTCAGAAAGCGTTTCATTTGCAGCGACGAAATATTTCCTCACAATGTTTGGCATTGGATGTTAAAAGCTAACTTCAAACATGCTCCAAACTTTGCAAAAACTTCCACCTGCTTTTAATCTGGCACACTTAGCAAAGTTTGCAGCAATTACCATTTAGAAAGAGAAGTTTCTGCTTGTACATGCCAAAAACACAGTAATCGATCTAATCTGAAGGGAAATCGTTGTATTCACAGTCTGTGACTTTGGGACCTAAAATTGTCTGTGTTGACAGAAGGGGCTCTGTAGTGCAATGGGTTCTGTTTCCTCGGCTCAGAGACCCTTGGACTGAAGTGAGGTACAGACTGCGATACGTGACCCAGCTCACAACCTTCTAAGGCATCACATGTGCTACTCCTGAAGGATTTCCTTTGCACACTTCTCATTGTTTCTGTAGGCACATTCTTTTCCTCTATCTCTCTTTCTCTCCTTCTCTTTGGACACTGCATTAGATATTTCAAGTGGCAAACACATGCTGTGTGTCCTTGGTCTCTACTACTGGTGTTGATGTCTATGATTTATGTACCAGCACCTCCAGGCATTTGACAGTAACTACTGTAGTCATGTCATAGATAATAATTGACTGAGCGAGACTTACAGTGAGCAGGTGAGGAGCATGGTCAGCATCATGGCAAACAATGTTAAGAGCAGTACAGTGTCAAGAGATATTTACACTTTCTGACGGAAATATGTTCATATAATCATGTTCTAATGATTGCTAGGGTGTAATGGGCTGTTGCTATGTGGTTTCTTACTGATCAAATTCAAAAGAGCCCACCATCAGGTCTCTACCTGGTTTAAAAAACAAGTTTTTTTTTGTTTTTGTTTTTTAAACCAGCTTAAGAGCTGATTTAGTTGGTTTAGCTTTGCAGCCAGGTGATCTTCCAGGCAATTATTTTTTTTAAACCAGCCAACAGACCAGCCTGGTTTAAAAACAAAAATGTTGTTGCTTAACCTTGTTATTTTGTTTATTTGTCTTGTTTCTTTGTTTTGCTTTGGTGCTTAGCTTTATTGTGTTTTGTTTTGTTTTGATCTTTGTTTTGCTTTGCTGCTTTGCTTTATTGTTTTTTTTTTTATCTTTGTTTTGCTGCTTAGCTTTATTGTGTTTTTTTATCTTTGTTTTGCTTTGCTTTGCTGCTTAACTTTATTGTATTTTGTTTTGTTTTAATCTTTGTTTTGCTTTGCTGCTTAGCTTTATTGTGTTTTTATCTTTGTTTTGCTTTGCTTTGCTGCTTAACTTTATTGTATTTTGTTTTGTTTTAATCTTTGTTTTGCTTTGCTGCTTAGCTTTATTGTGTTTTTATCTTTGTTTTGTTTTGCTTTGCTGCTTAACTTTATTGTATTTTGTTTTGTTTTAATTTTTGTTTTGCTTGCTGCTTAGCTTTATTGTGTTTTTATCTTTGTTTTGTTTTGCTTTGCTGCTTAACTTTATTGTATTTTGTTTTGTTTTAATCTTTGTTTCGCTTTGCTGCTTAGCTTTATTGTGTTTTGAATATGATAAAATGAAATCTTTGTTTTGCTTTGCTGCTTTGCTTTATTGTGTTTGTTCTGTTTTGATCTTTGTTTTGTTTGCTTTGCTGCTTAGCTTTATTGTGTTTTGTTCAGTTTTGTTTTGTTTCTTTGTTTTGTTTTGCTTTTCTGCTTAGCTTTATTGTGTTTTGTTTTGTTTTGTTTTGTTTTGTTTTGTTTTGTTTCATATTCTTTCATTTTATCATATTCTTGTCCTTAGATATGATTTGGTCCCTTCTTCAATGTAAGCCCATAGCATTTTGTGCTTTATTTTATTATCCACCAGGCAAACAAATTGTATGTCTGATCAAAAGTAATAGCATACCTCACCTTAACAATCCACTATATAATAACCATATAACAGCTTAGATTCTTTAGTTGTAATGGACTTACCCTTGCAGTACCTGACATACATGCCATATGACTGTGCTGTGTTACCTGAGTCACAGATTACAGTGCATACAGTGGGAAATGCAGTATGTGACTGCATTGTGCTGCCCTCAGGACTGATCTGAGATTAGTGATCTATGGATGTGAGTGTAAGGCCGTCTGGGCTCTGCTGCACTGTGTCAGTGGAGGTATTGCTTGTGGCTCCCCGTGCTGCTCCACATTACCAGGGAACGGTTGCCAGGGCTACCATTTATTAATATCTATCTATAACTTTGAGCACTGTGCTCATTTGAGCAAATAATGAAGACAGCCACTGGTTCCAGGGGAGGTTTGCTGGCATATGAGCATGCAAATCTGCATACTTACAGGAGTCTGTCTGTGTTTACGAGCTTGTGAATAAGGGTCCAATTTAATAAAATATTGAATAAAGTATGTGCAATCGCATGTTTGTGTTTGCATTTATGTAAAAAAAAACAATAGCAAAGTATCAACCAGGCAAATAAAATCAACAAAAATCTCTTGTAAAAGTACTGAGAAGCATGAGAAGAATGTAGGTCTGTAATTCATGTGGCCTTTAGCTTCTTATTAAAAGCATTCTATTTGCTTTTTTCTATTTTTTCCTAATCTTTCCAGTTTTACACTGCTTGGATTAATTTGATCAGCAATGTAGCCTATTCATATAACTGAAATGTATTCCCAGTTGCATCACAACATAAAACAAGAATGTAGTTTTTTAGGATATGTTGAATATTCATGTTCCTGCTCTGAGTTATGTTATGCTCTATGTTTTAGGATTCAATATAAAAAACTGATGGAGCAACTCTGCCCCCTGCTGGTTCATGAGTTACACTTAAATTTGATGAAGATAGCTCTGGGTGTATATTGTGTAACAAATAGTGTGTGTCTTTATAATCTTGAGTAAATTTACTTACAAGACATCCCTGATAATGGAGCTCTGAAATGTTGGACTTATGGTTTTATCTTATCATCATTGATTGTGTTTTTGTGTTAATTAGTAACTGCCTTTTGCTGGGTTTTATTGTTTGTCATAGCATTTTATGCTGTCATTGATATGTGATGTCACTGGACAAGGACATCTTTTACTTTTTTTTTTTTTTTTTCTTCTTTTCTTTAGATTAAAGATTATGAAGTCAAACTAATTATTTAAAATGCACAGATTAATCATTTGAAAAAGCAATGTTCACTTTGTCAATTCTGATATAATGTTGACCTTAGTGTCATGTGGAGGAACTTTCTGAACACTTCAATGTAGACATTTTGCATTAATAATCTGCTTGAATACAACATCTCGGTAAGGAGTAAATCTCCTCCTAACCTGCAAATGACACTGTTGCTATGCAGTAATGAGTCTAGTGGCAGAGGAACGGCCAGACATGCAGCTCAGCTGTTCACTGGGATCTGACTGCGGCACAGTTGTTCTGTGTCTAGACAATTGTCTTCATATAACAATCAAGTGGCATACAGTATTATTTGATTTATCTGAGTTTGTTTATTAGACATTAAAAATGAAAATGCACCACAAATCATACAGTGGACTCAAGAATGACATTTAAAGGGTTAGTTCACCCAAAAATGAAAATTCTGTCATTAATTACTTGCCCTCATGCCGTTTGACACCTGTAAAACCTCTGTTCATCTTCGGAACACAAATTAAGATATTTTAGTTGAAATCCAATGGCTCAGAAAGGCTTCCATTGGCACAATGCACTGTACACTCTCAAGACCCATAAAAGGTACTAAAGACGTCGTTACAAAGTCCATCTCACTACAGTGGTTCTACAATAACTTTATGAAGCGACGAGAATAGTTTTTGTGCGCAAAAAAAAACTAAATAACAACTTATAAAGTGATGACCGATTTCAAAACACTGCATCATGAAGCTTCGAAGCATTATGAATCAGCGAGTTGAATCATGATTCGGATCGCGTGTCAAATCGCCAAACTGCTGAAATCACGTGACTTTGGCGATCCAAACCGCTGAATCAACTCACTGATTCATAACGCTTCGAAGCTTCATGATGCAGTTTTTTTAAATTGGTCATAATAACTATATAAATCGTTATTTAGGGTTTTTTTGTGCACAAAAACTATTCTCGTCACTTCATAAAGTTATTGTAGAACCACTGTAGTGAGATGGACTTTGTAACGACGTCTTTAGTACCTTTTATGGGTCTTGAGAGTGTAAAGTGCATTGTGCCAATGGAGGCCTTTCTGAGCCATCGGATTTCAACTAAAATATCTTCGTTTGTGTTCCGAAGATGAACGGAGGTCTTACGGATGTCGAACGACATGAGGGTAAGTAATTAATGACAGCATTTTCATTTTTGGGTGAACTAACCCTTTAAAAGGGTTGTAAACGTCTCGGTTACGTATGTAACCCTCGTTCCCTGAGGAGGGAACGGAGACGTAAGTTAGTGACTAACGAATGGGGGTTTCGCCTAGAAGCCAATTACCTTTGAGGTGTTTAACAGCGCCCAATGGCGTGCCAATGCCATGGGCATGCGGAATTTGCATGCGTAACTCCGCCCCACCGCGTGGGTATATAAGGAAGTACGCTGGCAACAACACATTATGTATCTGCTGCGGAGCCAAGATCTGAACTCCGCGTTCCAGCAGCACAGCTGCAGTGGCTGAGGAACGTACATCTCCGTTCCCTCCTCAGGGAACGAGGGTTACATACGTAACCGAGACGTTCCCTTTCGTTCAGTCACTACGACGTACGTTAGTGACTAACGAATGGGGGTTCCAATATAACCACGCCACTCAGCTGTCGTCCAGTGCCCTGCGTAAGTGTGAGATCCCGCCACTTAAGGCCGTAGGACTCCCACTTATCACAGGATTACCAAGGTACACTGGGAAGCATATCCCAGTGAGGGAATGCCAAAGATGCCTACCCGTGGGGAGGACTTAGAGAGTACACATATGACCCGCTGTGGGCTGCATATGGGAAACTCTAGGGTACCAGCCGAAGGTGGATTTTTAACCCTAGGGGTGGCAGGGGCTTGCCAAGGGAAAGACACCTGCTCACTGAGGAGGCTTACGGTGGAAATACTCGTGTGGGGGTCGCCGGAGGGAACCATGCACACGGGGCACCTGGCCGGACATGAGGGTCTGGGCTCGAAAGGGCAGACTGAACTGATGTCGGCGTCGACAGTGCTGGAGGAGCTCAGGGCTCTCGGGGAGCTCACCTGAGGAGAATATCGCACGTATCCAGTCCGTGGAGTGGAGTGGCGAGTAAGCGAAGACACCTAGAGCCTGGTCCATTACCGGCCCCTCGGGGGGGCGAGTACATGGTTGGACACTGGCTCCACTCGGAGATTGTAGAATCTGGCGAATGTGTTGGGTGTCGCCCAGCCTGCAGCTCTGCAGATGTCTGTTAGCGAGGCGCCATGCGCTAGAGCCCAAGAGGAGGCCACACTCCGGGTGGAGTGTGCCCTCACATCAAGGGGACATGGTCGACCTTGCTGCTGGTAGGCCAAAACAATGGTGTCCACTATCCAGTGAGACAACCTCTGCTTTGAGAGAGCTCTTCCCTTCCGCTCTCCACCATAACAGACAAAGAGCTGGTCTGAGGTCCTGAAACACTGCGTCATGTCTACATAGGCGCGGAAAGCGCGTACTGGACAGAGCAATGCCAAGGCTGGGTCTGCCTCCTCCAAAGGCAGCGCTTGCAGGTTCACTACCTGATCTCTGAAGGGAGTGGTAGGAACCTTGGGCACATATCCAGGCCGGGGTCTCAAGGTCACGTGAGAGTTAGCCGGCCCGAATTCAAGGCACGCTTCGTCAACTGAAAAAGCCTGCAGGTCCCCGACCCTCTTAAGAGAGGCCAATGCGGTCAGCAGAGCCGTCTTCATCGACAGTAACTTAATATCAACCGACCGCAAAGGCTCAAAGGGAGGCCTCTGCAGAGCACTTAGGACTAGGGGTGTAACGGTAGCCTACACGTATTCGTATTGAACCGTTTCGGTACAGGGCTTCCGGTACGGTGCACGCGTGTACCGAACGGTTATGAATGTAATGTTTAACAGTTAACAGTCGGCTTGTTGTAAGCGCGGAACACACTTCAATCCGAGTTCCCACACGAACATATTAAGTATTCAGACCATATTATCATGAAATTCAAACTATAAATGACGTTTTGATGCTCTTTAATGTGCGTGACTGATCAGTGATCACTAAACACAGTTCAAGTGGCCGCGCGGCGCGCGCGCGCGCGTGACCGCGATCATTTGTGAACGGTGCACGCGTCGAACGGTTATGAATGTAATCTTTAACAGTTCACTGTCGGCTTGTTGTAAGCGCGGAACACACTTCAATCCGAGTTCCCACACGAACATATTAAGTATTCAGTCCATTTTATCACAAAATTCAAACGATAAATGCCGTTTTGACGCTCTATGTGGCGTGACTGGTCACTGATCACAGTTCAAGCGGCCGCGCGACGCGCGATCATCTGTGAAGGCAATCGATCATCTGTTACTAAAGATTCAAGAATAAACATGAATGACGATCTGAAGGTATGCTGAGGTTACATTACAATTGACTGTCATGTATGTGGTGCAATCGCTAAATCAGTGTTTCAACTGCGGAAAGATGTCAATATAACTGCTTGTGAACTAAACAATGTCATGTAACGTTAGCATCACATTTACCTCAGGCAGTCATTCAGTGTCCACAGAATTTTATTCACTAGAGAAATCAACTCTTTCGCTAAATATATGCTCTATATTAGCCGTTATATTCATTATATTCTACTTAGCCTGTTAGTGATGTCTTGATTATTTCATGCATGTTAAATAAACCTGTCATGAAAATGACAGACACTGTATATAAATTATTATATTTCAACAACGATTTGGAGAAAAAAACTATTTTATAATTAGATTTAGAAGTTAATGCAAAAGCTGCCTTATGTGAAGTTTACATATTTGCACACAATGTGTTATTTGAGTGTTGATTATTATACCTAAAAAAAAATAGCAACCGAATTTAGGCTAATAGTTTGGGCGCTGTTGTGAACCTTTAATATTAATGTACAAGTAAGGGCTCCCTATATAATTTACAGAAATATCTTAAATAAACTTTTAGATATAATTTAATTCATTCAAGGACACTTTTTTCTCCAGTAAACCACTGTTAAATATAAAAAATAAATAAAAAGCAATTTTGTAAATCTGCTGTACCGAACCGTGACTTCAAAACCGAGGTACGTACCGAACCGTCAGTTTTGTGTACCGTTACACCCCTACTTAGGACTACTGAGAGGTCCCAAGAGGGAACGAGAGGAGAGCGAGGAGGATTCAGTCTCCTCGCCCCCCTCAGGAACCTGATGACCAGGTCGTGCTGACTTACCTTTTTGTCTCCCAAGAGGTCGCGATGGGCAGATATTGCAGCCACATACACTTTCAGGGTGGAGGGAGACAGCCTTCGCTCCAGCCCCTCTTGGAGAAACTCAAGCACGGACCCGATCGGGCAATTCCAGGGGTCTTCTTGGCGGGAAGAGCACCAGGTGACGAAGAGGTTCCACTTCAACGCATAGAGGTGTCGTGTAGACTCTGCCCTAGCGGAAGTGATGGTGGCGACCACCGTAGGTGGCAGGCCACTCAAACCTGCCGCGTCCCGTCCAGAAGCCACACGTGGAGCTTCCAGAGCGCCGGACGCCATAGGGTGCCCCGTCTCTGAGAGAGGAGGTCCGGTCTCAGAGGGATAGGCCAGGGAGGGGCTGTCGCAAGGAGTAGCAGTTCTGAGAACCAGGTCTGGCCGTGCCAATACGGGGCGACCAACATGACCTGCTCCTTGTCCTCCCTGATCTTGCACAGTACCCGTGCGAGAAGGCTCACTGGGGGAAACGCATATAAGCGTAGGCCCTGGGGCCAACTGTGCGCTAGTGCATCCGTGCCGAGCGTGCCCTCGGTCAGGGAATAGTACAGGCTGCAGTGGGAAGAGTCGTGGGAGACAAACAGATCTACCTGTGCGTCGCCGAACTGTTCCCAAATCAGCTGGACCGTCTGGGGATGGAGTCTCCATTCTCCAGGAAGTGGCTGAATCCGTGAGAGCTCGTCGGCTGCACGGTTCAGGTCTCCCGGGATGTGGATAGCACGAAGGGACCTCAGGTGCTTCTGACTCCATAAAACGAGATGGCGGGCGAGTTGAGACATACAGCGGGAGCGTAGACCGCCCTGGTGGTTGATGTACGCTACAGTGGCCGTGTTGTCTGTCCGGACAAGTAGCGGTGCAGGGCGAACCGTACTGCCAGCAACTCGAGGCAATTGACATGCAGAAGGCGCTGGGGTCCTGTCCAGGAGCCCGCGGCTGCTTGTCCATTGCACATGGCACCCCAGCCCGTGGAGGAGGCATCCGTTGATACAACAACATGCCTGGAAACTCGTTCTAAGGACACGCCGGCCCGTAGAAAACTGAGGTTCGACCACGGAGTGATTGTCAGTAAGCAGGCCCGGGTTATTTGGACCCGGAGCGTGCCAGACCGCCATGCCCATCTCGGGACTCGATCGCGAAGCCAGTGCTGAAGCGGTCTCATATGTAGCAATCCGAGCGGCGTTACCGCGGTTGCAGATGCCATATGCCCCAGGAGCCTCTGAAAATGTTTCAGTGGAACCGCACTCTTGCTCTCGATTTGACGGAGGCAAGTCAGCAGAGACTGCGCGCGCTCGCTTGTAAGCTGCGCGCACATGACGACCGAGTCGATCTCCATACCGAGAAAAGAGATCCTCTGCACAGGGCAGAGTTTGCTCTTCTCCCAGTTGACCCGAAGGCCCAGACAGGCTAAGTGGTGGAGAACCAGATCTCTGCGTTCTCAAACCTGCTCTCGAGAGTGACTCAGTATGAGCCAGTCGTCAAGGTAGTTCAGGATGCGAACCCCGTGCTGCCGTAGGGGCGCAAGGGCTGCCTCGGCAATCTTCGTAAAGACGCGAGGGGACAGAGATAGCCCGAATGGGAGGACCGCGTACTGGTATGCCCGCCCCTCGAAAGCAAACCGTAGGAACGGTCTGTGTCGAGGTAGAATGGAGACATGAAAGTAGGCGTCCTTCAGGTCGATCGCTGCAAACCAATCGCCGGGACGAACGCATTCGAAAAGGCGTTTCGCTGTCAACATCTTGAACGGAAACTTGTGAAGGTAACGGTTCAAGATGCGCAGGTCCAGGATTGGTCTCAACCCACCGGTCTTTTTGGGTACAATGAAGTAGGGGCTGTAAAACCCGGACTTCATCTCGGCTGGAGGGACAGGTTCGATCGCACCCTTCGCCAGTAGGGTGGCAACCTCCGCTCGCATGACAGGGGCATTGGCCCCGACCATAGTAAAGCGGACTCCCTGGAAACAAGGAGGAACCTGCGCGAACTGAATCGCGTAGCCGCGCCTGACTGTCTTCGCGACCCAGCGGGACAGCCCTGGAATCTGAAGCCAGGCTCCCAGGAACTGCACCAGCGGGGTCATTCGGACTACAGACGTACCCGGTGTGGGGCAGCGATGCAGCGTTACCGACCCGGACAAGGGAGGCTGTTGGGCGTCCCGGTGTGGGGGTGCGGTTAACTGCTGCGTCCTGACAGAGGAGACCAGGGAAGGACGCACGTTCCACTGGGGTCTGCTCTGCCAGGAGGCTGGCGACAGAGTGGGATGCGAGTGACGGGACCCGTGGGTGGCGCGCACTGACATCACCGATCTCTGGGGGCTCAGGGATGGGAGTGTTAATTCTTTCTTTGACCAGATTAGGGTGCTGCTGACCCGGGGGCCAGCAGCTAAACAAAGGATTCTCCCCCGGCCCTCCACCGGGGGAAGGAGTGGTCCTGCTTCCATCTCCTCGAAAGAATTTCCCATCCCTGAGCCGTCCGTCTCAGGAGCGCCGCTTGGCCTGGCGTTTAGCGGGGCGCGGGCGGCCTGAGGGGACTTGGACGCCTTCCTACGGCTTCCTCCGCGACCCGGCCCGGGTGAAGGCTGCTGCTTGGACCGGGTGGGAGGGGCGGGAGCCTTAGGAGGGCGTCCTCGGCGGCGAGCAGGCTGAGGCGACTGTGCCGGCGGCTGGGTGGAAGCAGCAGCTGGCCGCCGGGGCAGTACATGTTTTAGAGCCTCAGTCTGCTTCTGGGCGGTTGAAAACTGTTGGGCGAAGTTTTCAACCGCTCCGCCGAAGAGGCCAGCCTGGGATATGGGGGCATCGAGGAAGCGTGTTCGCTCGGTGTCCCGCATATCGGCCAGGTTTAGCCACAAATGTCGCTCCTGGACCACATTTGTGGACATCACTTGACCCAGGGAGCGTGCGGTCACCTTCGTCGCCCGGAGAGCGAGGTCGGTGGCGGCACGCAGCTCATTTAAGAGCCCCGGATCAACTCCACCCTCGTGCATGTCCCTGAGGATCCTGGCCTGGTAGACCTGGAGGATCGCCATGGCATGCAAAGAGGCGACAGCCTGCCCCGCAGCTCTGTGCGATTTCGCCACCAAGGTTGATGTGAATCGACAGGCTTTGGAGGGATGCTTAGGGTCGCCTCGCCAGGTCGAAGCGCTCTGAGGACACAGTTGCATCGCAACAGAACGTTCAACCTGGGGGACCCCAGTGTACCCTTTGGCCGCGGCCCCATCAAGGATGGAGAAGGCGGAGGAGACTGCAGACCGGTCACGGGAAGACAACGGGGACTTCCAGGACCGGGCAATCTCCTCATGCAGCTCGGGAAAGAAAGGTATTGAGGGCGGGGACTGACGTGAGTCAGCACGGGCCCCCAAAAACCAATCATCGAGCCGCGAGCGTTCGGGACAGGGCAGAGGGTTCCACTCTATCCCTAGACTCGCGGCTGCCCGAGACAGCATGGCTGTCAGCTCTGGGTCCGACTCGGGCAATGCTGGCGCGCCCGAAGGCGGCAGCACAGCCGAGTCATCATCCTCAGAGGACTCGAGCCCACCTTGTGATGCGGTGACCGACATCGCATCATCCTCTGTAGCGCCAAACGAAATGCGCGGGGGAGCCGGAGCTGGCCCCGCGATTTCAGCCTGAACGCTCACGGGTTGCGGAATGCTAGAGGGGGGTGTGGCCCGAGGCATGAGCGTCGGGGCTTTGTTCCACACCGTAACCCTCAGGTCACCCTGACTACCAGCCGAAGTACCGGCCACGGGGGGCACGGTAGATCGGGGTGTGGTTGAGGGGACTCTCACTTCATTACGAAGATCCTTGAGTCTTGACCGCAGGACCGCGGTGGTCATGTTCCCGCAGTGGGAACATGACTCATCCACGAACGCTGCTTGAGCATGCTGAACGCCCAAGCATACCAAGCAGAGATCGTGCCCATCAGAAGAAGTCAACGACCGGCCACACCCAGAAGTACACGGGCGAGACATCCTGAAAAGGACGTGCCACGTGTAAGCTCTTTTAGGAGAGGAAAGCTTCGCAGAGACGCCGAAGCGCCCAGGGACCACACACCAGCTGTCAGACGGACCACTGCGCAGATCAGCAGGCAGGCAGTATGCGATCACTGGAACGCGCCGTAGATCCAACGCCTCTGGAAAGCTGCTCGTCTCGAAGGCTTGACAAAGACTCAGTTGTAGGCTTGAAGGAGTGAAGAGGTACTCTTGGCTCCAAAGCAGAAACATAATGCGATGTTGCCAGCGTACTTCCTTATATACCCACGCGGTGGGGCGGAGTTACGCATGCAAATTCCGCATGCCCATGGCATTGGCACGCCATTGGGCGCTGTTAAACACCACGAAGGTAATTGGCTTCTAGGCGAAACCCCCATTCGTTAGTCACTAACGTACGTCGTAGTGACTGAACGAAAGGGAACTTAAAATTCAAATCATGTCATTTTAAATGTGTAAAATGTTCTGGGGTTAACACAACAGGAGATGATTGACAGAATTATTACACTGCTCTTTTTAGACTAAAAGTAAAATGCTTAAAAAAAATGGATGTTATCCAAATTGTCTGAATTCACCATTGTTGTGAGCAACAGACCTAAATTTCAGTTGTTATTTAAAGAAAATCATCCCTTCCACTGCAGCTTTTGTGTATATTCAAATATGGCATGACAAGACATGTCAGACCAGGTCTAACGCAGTGGTTCTCAGCAAACTTCAGAGGGGACCACTGAGTTAGTTCAAATCATTTTATATATATTAAAATTCTCTGGAATCACAAAATAATCATGCTTAAATTATTAACAATTTAACTCATTTAAAATTGTAATGTAGCCTGAAAAGCCAGACCCACATCAAGATGTTGGGTCTGGAAACTCACCATTGACAGGGCTCAATCCGAGGGGCGGGATAAATGGTTGTCTTTCAAATTCCCTCTGCACGCAATTGGATAGCGCCATGAGCGCCACAGCCAACCAAAGCAAAGAAGAAGGTGAAGCCGAGCTAACATTAGTTGATAGACTTTCGCCGTATCCGGTAGGCAAAACTTCGAACATATCTTCTTTTCTTAAGAATGACTTCAGTGCCGTTCTTTGCTCTTTTCTCAAAGAAAAGCTTAACTCCAAGTCTTCCAGAGTCGCGGCCAAAGCCGATTCAAAAGACCGCTGTTCGTCAGCTTTGTTTACGAGTAGCACGCAGAACCTCCGCAACTCTGCCGTGACATGCTGTCATTATGTTAAGCCCACCCACCGACTCTACACACGCTGTGATTGGCCTGACCAGAGTTTGGTTTTTCCAGCTCTCAGGTCTACCGAGAGTTGCTAGACTACACTCGCTGCAAAATACATCTTCTGCCGCTAGGGTGCGTCTAGATTTCTAGGCTAATTGTAATGGCCAATGAGGGCCAAAAAAATTGAGAACCACTGTTCTAGCGTCTCATAACTTAATGCATTGTGAAGTTTGAATAAAGTGCTAATGAGATTTTAAATCTACTGCAGAATGGGACATTTTAAGTGTATTAATTACTTAGATTTTGATCTGTTCCTCCCACAAAGTTGCCAAATGCATTTCTAAGTTTTGTAATACAGTGCTTGAATTGTATGTGTAACCAATCCTACTCAACCCGCTCCGAGCAGGATTCAAACCGGGGTCTCTAGCGTGGTAGGCGAACGCGTTAACAAGAATGCTAAAGGCAATAGCCTCTAGTGGGCCTTTGAGGCAAGTGGAGGGAGGTTTAGTGAACAGCTCTTACTGACCTACGTTACACTCAACCACCAAACCTCACTCCCATCCGGGTCACGGCACCAAATGTAACTGGTCCTACTCGGCCCGCTCCAAGCGGGATTCAAACCGGGGTATCTGACACGGGAGGCGGACACGCTAACAAGAATGCTAAAGGCAGCAGCCTCTAGTGTGCCTTTGAGGCCAGGGGAGTGAGGTTTACATACGTTTACATTCGCTCCAAGCAAAATTCCAACTGGGGTCTTGTGTTATATGCCAGTTACACACATGCCCCCCCCAAAAAAACTCACTCCGATCTGGGTCATGGCACCAAATGTAACTGGTCCTACTCGACCTGCTCCAAGCTAAATTTGAACCGGGGTTTCTGTTAAAGTAAAAGAAAAACTAAAGACAGACACACACAGCTCTAACTGGCCTACCTTACATATTATGATGCTTTTATAGTGCTTTTAGGTTGGAGCTTGACATCATCCCCGTTCACTTTCATTGTATAGAAAAGTGCAGTCTGAACATTCAGCCAACCTTCTACTTTTAATGTCCACTGAAGAAAAAAAGACATTGAACGATGAGTGTGAGTAAATTGTCACATAATTTAAATGTTTGGGTGACTTATCACTTTAAGTGTACACACAATAAAATATTTCATTCCTGGTATTGAAGGTCTGAGTGATGTTGTTAGCTTGCAGTGAGACAGCAGAAAAGAGCAGTAAAGTGGGGTTCATGCTAGACTACAGTATGTAACAGGAGACATTGGCTATAATTTATATGTGACCTGCAATTACTTGGCCATGCCTGGGTAAATGCATGCACTGCACATTAAAGAAGGGCATAGAGAGAAGAGACACCATGCTTTTATTACTGTAGTAAAGATTAAAGTCACAGCCAAAGTTCCTCCCCTCAGCTCTTGCACATGGCTTTGGTTAGGACGCCTCTGAGTCAAGATAATGCATGTAGTTTCAGATAGGACATACACACGCGCGCATGGACACACAAGACAGAAACACTCGTGCCCTGCTGTCACACTCTGTGTGTGGACTTGCTTGGAGCAGATGGTCTGAAATGAGCTCTTCAGGCTGGATACTGGCTGTGTGTCTTGTGGTTCTTGGAGGTAAAAAAAAATGTGTGTATGTGATGGTGTGGTGTAAGAATGCGACAATCATGCACTGTATGAGTAAGGCTTTCATTAAGGCAACATTTCAGTTCACCATCTGTTGTTGTGTCATGTGTGTTGGTTTATTCATGGCAAGACATTTGCATGTCATTAGCCTGAAAATGAATTCTGCAGTAAAATGTCATTTGTTTGCTCATTCTAACCAACTAATCTGTTTACATATGATTATGTTAGGGACTGTGCATTAAATGTTCCTTCCTTCAGTGAATGGTGATATATATATATATGGTGTGTTTACTATATCTAACTTTTTTACATATCGTTTTATGAAATTGATTGCGTGTTTGTGAGTTTTAATGCAGCTTATGCTTTTACTACTCACACGTGAAAACATTGTCATCTTGAATTATAAAGGTATATGTTTAACCATCATTTCTGCCCTTTGATCAGCACATGTGCTTACAGTGAGTTTAAAACAGTTACTCTGTTGTCCTGCATGTGTTTCTTCTCATGTGTCATCACAGGAGGCAGACATGTGGTGCGGGCCGAAGAACGGCCGGGCAGCGAGAGGAACTGTTCAGCAATTCCTCCGGTACTCTATCTCACACATATCCTAACTCTGTCCATGTTTTCTACACAACTGATTCAGCCCACTGCTAGGACTCATCTTTAGCTCAGAGATAAGTATAGGAAGAGAAAATAATCTGGCCTCTCAGAGAGGAGATCTTCTCCTCTGATAAGAAATGTTTTTTAGGTCATGCACACCCTAAATCTGATCTCTGAAGGGTGTGTGTGTGTGTGTGTTTTCTGTGAACGATTACTCATGTTCTTATCCGAGTAAATGCATTCAATTTGTGATATTTAACATTCTTGAAGATAACATTTTTACATTTAATTGACGGATACAGTAAATAATTTTGATGCAATATAATAAATGATTCATTCCTTTTTGTTCCAGTATTTGCCACCAACAGCTGTAAACACAACTCTGAGGCTTCGTAACTTGAGAGAGTCCATGATCCCCTTGAACATCTCTGCCTACATCATCCCTGCCACAGATGCTCATCTGGTACTAAACTGCTAACCAGTGTCAGAAATTAACTTTCATATGAAGGGTTAATATTGGCCCTCTTGAAATGTATTCTTTCTTTTTTCCTAACCATTTACAAACACAAAGCCTGCTATGCACTGATAAATGCCAATGTCGAAATAAATTCTACTATTTTAACAGTAATAATCAAATGCAATTGAAATTTTTATTAAAAATCAAGAACTATGCATTCATATGAACTATACATTCAACAGTCTGAGAAAGCTATACAGCTCTTACAACTACAGAATAGAATATTAAAATTTGTCAAATGTTAACACTCTTTTTAGATAATTTTTTTTAAGCCACCACATTTTAAAAACATTGGGCATTTTTGTCACTTCTGTAGCCCTTTTCATAAATGTCTGACCTCATCTCGTCCTTCAATTTTCATCATTCTCGGACATTAACTCTGTGACAGTAACTGACTGTGATTTTATTGGCAGAGTGAGTACATCGCCCCCAGAGATGCGAGACTGGCCTGGATGTCTGGCTTCACTGGCTCTGCAGGTGTTTCACAGCCAACCAATCATAATATTGCTGTATCACTATGCATCATTCTCAGTCACATTATGTTTTGGATCTTAACAAATGGCTCACTCATGTATTCCATTATAACTAACAAGAGTCTGTTTCTAATTCCTAGGCACAGCAGTAATTACTCAAAACAAGGCTGTTCTGTGGACCGATAGCCGCTACTGGATTCAAGCAGAGAGACAAATGGACTGTAACTGGGAGCTAGAGCAAGATGGTGAGGAGCAAATTATGAGAGTGAAGCTTGTCTAAATGAAGTTAAACATGTGGAAGCACATATTCCAGTTAATATGTATTGGGAAAGAAATATTATATGTATTACTGTGTAGAATTGTTTTATTTTTCCCCTGATTCCTCCATATTAACTGATCTGAGTGTTGAATACTTTCCTGGTCTAACTACTGGTTCACAGGCTCCATTCGCAGCATTACCAACTGGCTAATCCTAGAGATCCCTGAGGGAGATCATGTGGGCTTTGACCCATTCCTCTTCTCTGTAGGTGAGCAAACACAGCTAATACATTTTCCTAAAATAAGATGAGCTGAATTGTGTGATGTTTTCTGTTCGCATTCCAGTTTAATGTATGGAAATAATGTAACAAGGAGAGCAAGGAAGACAGGCAAAGACAAAGTTCTAAGAGCAGGTATTTTAATAACAAAACAAAACTAGATACCAGGGAAAACAAATGGCAGGAATACAAGGACCAACTGACAAACTAATACAGCAAACACTGGGGCTTATATAAACAGAGAAAACTAGATTAACAAGACGTGTGCAAACAGAAACAGGAAACTAAATCAAACTGAACATAAATGTTTGGCAACACATTTATCCCGATAGTGAATTTTAGACACTTTACTAACTATAAGTAACTTTGCAACTACATGTCAACTACCAGTCATTAGAGTATTATTAGAGTGTCTTAATATCTGCTGACACTTTATATGGATAGTCCCCCAACATACATTCTACTGATTATAAGTCATTTTGGTTATGCTTTATTTTAGAGTATATGTACTTACAGTGTACTTACCCAAGAAAGTACTGGTGATATAAGGTAACTACATTTGTTAAGGTTAGGTTTAGGGGTAGGTTCAGGGTTAGTACCTACATAAGTAAATAGTATGTACATGCGGAACAGGACTGTAAAATAAAGTGCTTCAAGGACATGCCAACTTATTCTAGTAATAATCTTATTCTACTACTAACCCTAACCTAACAATCTACTAATACTCTAATGTTAGTTAGTCTTGGTTTCCACCAAAAAATATTAAGCAGCTTTTTTAACATTGATAATAATAATAAATGTGTCTTGATCACCAAATCCTCATTGGAACGATTTCTGAAAAATCACACATTTTAAAATCTGTTCAAATAGAAAACATACTGTTTTTACTGTATTTTTGATCAAATAAATGCAGCCTTTGTAAGAGACTTTTAAGAAAACAAATCTTACCAATCCCAAACTTTTTAATTATAGTGTATTTCAAATGTCTTTAAGTGATGATATATTAAAAAAATCTAGTAACCACAATTATCATCAATATCAGTCCTGAATCATTCGGTCACTATTCTTTGTTGCTGCAGACACGTTTGGCATCTACAACACCAACCTGGCTCCAGCGGGCCGGATCCTGAAGTCTATTCCTGATAACCTGGTGGATAAAATATGGACAGATCAACCTCCTCTGCCTCCTGACAACCCCATGCGCTTACCGGACAGTGTCATTGGTGTGTGCATGTCTTATCAGCATCACTTGACTGATAAGTGCCACGCGAACAGGGCAGAGGACCATAAGATCATGACAAACAGAGCAATAAAGCACTTATTTAATCTTTAATGACTAGTGATATAACTTACGGCAGTGCCAGTAGACAGAGGGGATATTCTAGCTTATTCTAGTTCACCTAAAATCACTTCATGTTGGTCCAAACCTGCATGACTTTTTTCTTCTGTGCATGGGACATAAAATGCGAAATTCTGTTCTTGTTGCTCTTGTTCATAAAAGAGGCTTTCAAACTTTAAAGAAGAGTATTCAAAAGTATTCTAAAACAAGTTGTGCATTTTATTCCAAGTCTTCTGAATTTATATGATAGCTTTGTGAGAAACAGATCAAAATGATTTAGTCCCAACTGGAAGATTATTAGTTAATATAAATAAAAAATTCATGGATGGATCATTCTATGGATGGATGGATTCTGTGGCTGGATGGGTGGATGTCCCATTAGGACATGGAAACAATATGAGATGAGACGCAAAGTTTCTCTGGGAACACAAACGTCTTTGTGAGGGAAAGCAAAGGTTTTTTACGACCAAAATCAACGTTTCTCAGGGAAAGCAAAACATTTGCGAGAGAATGCAACATCTTCTCAACATCTCATATTTTTTCCATTCCATTTTCCGTATGATTCGTGAAGGAATCATTTAAACCCAGAATCATTAAATACTTTTTTTTAAGTGGATAGGCTACATCATTGTAAAGATTTTACTTAAAATAATGATTCATTTTTCATTTTCATAACAATTCATGATTCATTCAATCATTTTTGTGTGCACTGTTTGTTTAAGTTTTTGATGTAGTTGAAGATGACATTGAGCATGTGTGTGTTTGTTCTTTTGTTCAGAGAGGACCTGGCCAATGAAAGTAGAGCAGATTCGAGCCCAAATAAGTGACAATCCATACAAGCCCACCGCTGTGCTGCTTTCAGCTTTGGAGGAGACCGCATGTAAGCACAACACAAAGCCAAATGCAGGAGATTATCTCTGAATCATTCTGTAAAACTCTTGTCAGGCCAAAGCATTTCAGTTTGCAATCTCTATTTTCAGGGCTGTTTAATCTACGAGGCAGCGACATCCCTTTTAATCCATTCTTCTATTCTTACACTCTGCTGTCAATGGATGAGATATGGCAAGTTCCT